>NC_137003.1:26430001-26955001 GCF_032717465.1 Coenobita brevimanus
CGCAGATTGAATTAGCTAAGTTACAGCTAGCCCTGCAGGAGGCTCGTGTGAAGGAAGCTGAATTTCAGGCAAAAGCTAAAGAGGCTGAGGCACAAGTTGAACTTGCTAGGATTCAGGCAGACCATGAGTATCGCATGAAACAAGGTGGAACTGGATCATCTAGCTCTGATGATTTTGATGTGGCTAAAAATGTTAAACTTATCCCTCCTTTTAATGAATCTGATTTAACAAAGTATTTTCAGTTGTTTGAGAGGGTAGCTACAGGTTTTAATTGGCCCAAACAGAATTGGCCAGTACTCCTTCAAACTGTTCTCACCGGTAAAGCTCAAGTAACTTATGCATCTTTGCCTCAGGATCAATCTGATAATTATGATGTAGTTAAGAGCTTGATTCTTAAGGCCTATGAGCTTGTTCCTGAAGCCTATAGAGTAAAATTTAGGACAACTTACAAGCAAGATAAGCAATCCCATGTTGAGTATGCAAAAATCAAAGAAGATTTGTTAGAGCAGTGGTTAAAATCTAAGAATGTGGATTCTGATTTTGACAAATTTAAGCAGATGATTTTGCTGGAGGACTTCAAAAGGTGTATTAGTAAAGATGTAAGCCTATATCTTGATGAGAAAAGAATAGATAATTTGTCTGATGCTGCAGTTTTAGCTGATGAATATGTTCTCACTCACAAGAGATATTCTAAAGAAAAAGGGAAAGCTGAGAGTTAGTACGTTGCCTCTACTCAGAGTACAGGTAACAGGAAAGAGAATAAGGATGATGTTTCTCAGGAAGTAAATACCAGCTTCACCTCTAGATTTCAGAAAAGTAAATGTACTTATTGTAGTAAGCTTGGTCATACTACGGAGAGATGTTTCAGGAGACAGCGTGATGTGAACAAAAAGGAGTCTTTAAATATTCAGTCAATTGGTCTAGTGTCCACCCTTCAGAGTTCCCATAATTCTTTAACTGAGTTAACTGAACCTGCTTTGAGGGGTAACTTAAATTCTCATGATGGAGCTCCTCTTTTGAGCAGTAACGTGGGTGACACTCTCAAGAGTTCATGTGCTAATTTCCTGTCTGATGGTTTTGTCAGTCCTCTGGACAGTAATGACAGGAAATCAGTTAAAATATATCGTGATACAGGTGCTTGCCAATCCCTTATGCTGACCAGTGTTCCAGGCTCTGATGTTAATTCCTCTGATGAAACTGTAATCTTACAAGGTGTAGGGAATAATTACTTCTCTGTCCCTCTGTGCAGAGTGAATTTAGAGTCTGGTTTTGTTAATGGTTCTGTTATGGTTGGGTTGGTTGAGACACTCCCAATGTCAGGTGTAACTTTCTTACTTGGAAATGATATTGGTGGAAGTCAAATGTGTCCAGCTCCTCAGTTGTCTAGTGAACCAGTGGCTGCGTCCCAGGATTGTGATGTCCCTGATGTGTTCCCTGCATGTGCTGTCACTAGGGCTAAGTCTAAAGTTACTGGTGATTTAGAGGATAATGATGATGATGATGTTATCCTAGCTGACACTTTTCTTGCTAATTTGGACCACTCACCAGATGAGGCAGTACCCCGTAGTGTTGATAATTTGTCTCGTCAAGAGTTGGTTGAGTTGCAGGTTGCTGACCCTGAGTTGAAAGGTCTAGCTAACTCTGCTTACAGTGAAGAAGAGTCAGCCGGTGCTTCTACTTGTTATTATGTAAAGTTAGGAGTACTTATGAGGAAGTGGAGACCCCCAACAGCATCAGCCGACTGTGAATGGGAGGTTGTACATCAAGTTGTCATCCCTCGTGTTTGTAGGCAGGATATCATTAGAGTGGCTCATGATTCCAGTTTGGCAGGACACCTTGGAGTGAGGAAGACTGTGGCACGCATTTTGAAACACTTCTACTGGCCAGGTATCTTCAGGGATGTTTCCTGGTATTGTAAGTCTTGTCACACCTATCATGTTGTGGGGAAGTGTAATCAGACCGAAAAGGTTGCACCTCTAGTTCCCATTCCTCCTTTTGAGGCGCCTTTCACCCGTGTGTTGGTGGATATTGTGGGCCCTCTTCCTAAGACTTCTTCAGGATTTTCTTATGTTTTGACCCTGATTGATATGGCTACTCGTTATCCTGAAGCCATTCCACTTAGAAATATCTCAGCAAAGAACGTGGTTAAGGAAATGCTAGGGTTCTTCACAAAGTTTGGTCTGCCCAAGGAGGTACAGTCAGACCGGGGAAGTAATTTCATGTCAAATGTTTTCAAGCAGTCTCTGAAAGAGTTGGGCATCACCCAGATCACGTCTTCAGCTTACCATCCCCAGACCCAAGGAGCGTTGGAGAGATATCATCAAACACTCAAATCGATGCTCAAGAAATACTGTTTGGAACATCAGAAAGACTGGGACAAAGGTCTTCCATTTGTTGTATTTGCCGCAAGAGAATCTCCAAATGAATCACTGGGCTTCTCACCTTTTGAACTACTGTTTGGCCATGAAGTAAGAGGACCCCTTAAGTTACTCAAGGAATGCTGGCTGTCGGAGGAAGATGACGTCAACCTGCTGGAGTATGTGATGAAGTTCAAAGAACGGCTGTCCACTGCTTTACAGCTGGTGAGAGAGAATTTAGGAGCTGCTCAGGAGAAGATGAAGACTTGGTATGATAAGAAGTCTAGGTTACGCCACTTTCAGCCAGGAGATCAGGTTTTGATTCTGCTACCAGTTCATGGGCAACCTCTTCACGCCAAGTTTAGTGGTCCTTATTTCGTGGAGAAGAAACTCAGTGATGTCAACTATGTCATCGCCACACCAGATCGTAGAAAGAGCAAGCAACTATGTCACATCAACATGCTAAAGTTGTATCACAGGCGGGAAGAAAATAATCCAGTCTGCACTGTAGCTGTTCCACCCGAGTCTGCAAGTGAAGCTCTCCCATGCAGTATGAGAGTGAGTGATAGTTTGGGGAAGAATCCTGATATCATGAATGATCTCCAGACTAAGCTTTCTCATCTACCTCCCAAGGAAAGGCAGGAGTTTTCGGCATTACTGCAGGAGTACCCGCAAGTGTTCCGTGCCACTCCAGGAAGAACTACTGTGTTGATGCATGATGTCGAGGTTGGAGACGCAAAGCCAATTAAACTGCCTCCTTACCGTGTGAACCCAGTGAAAGTTCCTCTCATCCAGAAAAAGCTTGGCTACCTCTTGGACCACAAGATGATTGAGCCCTGTCAGAGCGAGTGGAGTTCTCCTGTCACTCTAGTCCCTAAGCCAGGTGGGTCACAGAGGCTTTGCATCGACTACAGACGTGTTAATCAGATAACTAAAACAGACACTTACCCTCTCCCTCGTGTGGAAGATTGCATAGACAAGATCGGAAAGGCTAAGTACATAAGTAAGTTTGATTTGTTAAAGGGATACTGGCAAGTACCTATGACTGAACGTGATAGGGAGATCTCATGTTTTGTAACATTAGGAAAGACCTTTGCATGTTCTGTAATGCCATATACAGATTGTTTTAGAGTAATAAATTTCCTTTGTAAATTTCTTTTTTCTTTGTGGGGAGGTGTTACATAGCCTATGATTTCATCATCCTTTGTGTAATTTTAACGCACAGTATGCTGCATGTTTGATCACGAGCGTGTTCTGCCTCAGTTCCCCCCTTCTACCGTTATAGTAGAGTAAGTCGTCATTTCTGGAGTTCAGAGCAGGATTGTCAACTCTTTGTCCCCATGGCTTCATTTGCGCGTCCTTCTTACAAGTTGTATCAAGCTCTGCTGGCCCCTATATAATGAGCTCAGTCTCTGCATCATTGCCACTTAGATCTGCTCCTCATTTTGTTCACATCTCTGTCCTCCCCTGTACAGATATTATTATTGTGAGTGCTCAAGAAATCTCCAAACATCTAGCAGCTGTGTGTAATTTGAGTATAACTGTTGTATTTTTTCTTGTACTGTGTAGCATAAGGTTAATTCTTAGGCCTAGTGAGGTTTTTTTATTAATGTTGGGTTTTATGTCAGTCATTTTTGATAATAGTTTGTATCTGTAATAATTTATCTTGCATTAACTGAGCATTACCTGGTGTATTTTCATTTTATCAGGGCTGACTTAGATAAATTTACTCTCGCTAATTTCGTGTTAACAGAGGCTATTGCAGTTAACCATATATTTAACCTGTTTATTTGCCATTACATTATCCTTATGAGTCCTGAATGTTTTGTTGTTAGTTTGAGCATTAAACTTTAACTTGTAATTTTACCTAACTCTTTTGTTTTGAACCTGGAACTTTACGGGACAGTAGTGATTTTTAGTATTCTCACTTAAAGTGTACATTATCTTTCTCTGTTCCGTAACAATATATATATATATATATATATATATATATATATATATATATCCGTTCATCCATCATTCAATCCTTTCGTTGCCCCATGAGGAGCGTAGGAGCCCAGGGCTGGGCAGTTGGTCATGACATTTAAGATGAGATTGATAAGCCTCACTCATCCCTGAGTGGCATTACGTGAGCAATAGACCTCAACCACCCCTTGAATATAAACCTTCACCGGCTCAGTCCGATTGGAGTGCAATAATTATCCACTAAACCACATGGCACCAAAACTTGGTTATATGGTTACCACCCAGCGCGAAAAATCTTTTCCTTGTTTACAGGAAACCGCTTGGCTTGTCACTCAGTGCAGAGTCACCCACAGGCAGAAGGAAGAGAAAAGAGTGAAGGAAAGAAAGACAGAAGAGGGAATGTAAAGTCACCTGTAGACAAAAGGATGAGGAAAGACTGAAGGAAAGACGGAAGAGGATGGAAGGACAGAAGGACGGAAGAGAGGAAAGGGTAGACACCCGAGAGCAGCCCTACATCGAGTGAGTGGATGGTGAGTGCCCCCACCTACCTAAATATATATATATATATATATATATATATATATATATATATATATATATATATATATATATATATATATATATATATGAGCCTCTGCGGTACAGTGGCAGAGCAAGCCTTATCATACATGGGAGAAAGAGGGTTCGCACCGCGCCAGGGTAATAAACTTTGGGAGTGTTCTCCCGGCCATGTACTGCTTTGGCGGACATAAGGGGTGCTGTGAAGTGTCGCGTACGATTAAATATGCTTGCCCCTAATCTGCTTGCACGGGTCGATTACACTTGGTTCACAGACTAAGCACACATCCAAAGCCATCCCAACATTATAATCACACTTACAAGCACTTCTCACTCTACATACAGTCTCTACCAGACAGCCTAAGCCACTTGGTGGAGGTTCGTAGGCTGTACTGACCCCACTTCGATCGGGATATGAATAACAAAATTTTACAACAACAACATCTGGTTCGAAGCCGAGACCTAATTATCTTAGTCTGTATGTGCACGTATATCCTACTCTTGTTTCCGTTAAAATATTATGCTCAGCCTCGTAGCTATCTCTCATACTCAAAGTCGTTTATGAATAACTTTGTAGAATGGAAATGGGGGAAAATAATTAAGCTATTACATTATAACCCAATTAAGTGCATGCCAGTAATATTTATCTAAGTTAGTCACGTATTGTTTGGATGTTGATTGTACCCTATCAAGTGTTATAACATAGACAATGGTTCTAAATTACAGAAGGATGTAGTCCTCGACCATATTGTCAGCGGCAGAAGTAGCTACACAATGCGAAAGTGGCAGTTGTTAAACAGTTGTAATCAGAAGTGATGGAATGTACTGAAGAGGCATTTACTGTTGACACCAATCTGCTCACTATCAGTGTCTCATCAGTAAACTCCTGATTAGCTGGATGCGTCTATGCAGGCCTTTTTCGTACCGTCAAGTATTATTTTAGCGTACGGCCTTTTTATAACTCAAATTGCACACAAACAATCACAGCCTACTGAAGGGCAGAAGCCAAATATCCGAGGTTATTAAGAGCGAGTAGGTATTACTGACGAAGATATATATTGGTGGTGTGGCGTGAGATCGCATATTGCTTAATACAATAAGCATAACATAATTAAACATATATCAACAGCATACACAATTACTCATGCCTAAATAGGATCAACTTGGACTGTTGTTTCCTAAGTGATGGGCCATTCAGCATCTCCGTGAAGCTCTTGGGTTGTCAAATATTGTGCAATCAATCTCCGTCAGTTTAATCATTTAACAAGAGAGTTTAAGGTGAAAATAAAGATGCACCACAATTGTTTCTGGTGTTCAAGAATTTTAAGGACGTTAAATATTTAGTGTGACTGGCCACTGAGCATCAAAACATTCAGAAAGGCATACTTTGTTGCTGGGTGGAAACTTATGAAACTGCCTGTAGCCTGGTGTTTGTGATCATACCCTCGACACGTTTAGTTGTTTGCTCTGCCTGCTTTCGGGTTGCGATCGATTTTGTTCTCTGTTTGGGGTCGTTGTAGCTGTTTTCACAGCTGATACTGTCTCAGGTACTCTCATTCTACTAGAATGTGCGTGTGTGTCGATCATCCCTCCTTTACTGCACTGCATCTCTACCTCGTTCATTAAGTCTAGTAAGCACATGCCTGGGGTGTACGTGATCGTCTTGGCGATCTTAAGGGTCCTATCAGGTAATTTACACAAGGCAGCTACATAACCAATGATGTCCACGACGAGGTCTGGGGACATCTTTCCATCATCTGTTATCCAGTTTGAGTTTTCTAAAGTAGCTAATAATGTTCTTTTGATTGTGGAGACATCAGCAGAGCACATAACACAAAGGAAGTGGATGAAATAATGAAGTTAGCAAAATGGAAATTATAACAGGCTAAATCAACTATGCTCATCATGATCCAAGATCTCCCATCTTATGGAACGGAGGTATTGAGCAACAAGAACAGCATCACACGTACTCGCCAAAAGCGCAGTTTGTTTGATCTGGGTGGCGCAGTGCTTGGGAACATCTTTGGATTGCCTACAGAGAAAGACCTTAAACAAATAAACAACAAATTTAATAAAATAGCTCAGGTACTAACATACCAAGATAAATTCATCACAGGACATAACTTAGCAATGAAAACAATTGTGAAAAATCTGAAAAAGGCGGAAAACATAGCTTTCGAAAGTGTAGATAAAATAAATGACACGGAAGGTAACATAACACTTTTCCAACACTTCTCCATCATCACGGAACACATTGACACAATTCTTCTCCAGTTAGACAACACTAGAGTTCGTTACAGGGCACTTATGCAAGGAATTTCGAATGCCGGTGATGGCAAGATCACAATTGACTTACTTCCAGTTCATGAGCTACATCAGATAATTAGTCAAGGCATACATAAACATAAATTGAAGCCTTTGTTCCGAAGTAGGGAATTCATGCAAAATTATCCATATTTAGAAGCAACACTAACACCAACATCAGTAGTAGTTCATGTACCATTCATAACTGAAGACCTGTTCACAGTATACCAAATACACCCCTTCCCTTCTAAGAATAATAACACTTTGGTCATCATTAACATCAACACAGACACCAAATTCATCATGGTCTCCAAGAGACGGAACACTGTCACTTTCGCAAGTGAATCAACGATTGATCGAAAGTGCCGCACATCCTTACATGCTGTTCACCTTTGTCCTGCGTACATTTTCACATTTCAGCCTACTGATACAATCCCTTGTGAAATGGCTATCATCAGAAATAACAATATTCATCATTATTGTAACTTCACTTTTGCTCCAAATAAGCTTGTACACCATCAACGCATTGGACACTCACAGTTTTTTTTATTTCACTCATAACACATCAGTTTACATAGTCTGTCCAGATATACCACCATCTCATACATCAGCATCAGGATTATACATAGCACCAGACTACTGTGCGGTATTTACACCATCTATGTCCACTTTATCCACCATCAGTCACTATGCCATCATCAATCATACACACAAACATTTCCACCCACTGCCTGATATGGACCTAAACATGAGCACAAGTATTAAGTTGACTTCACCTAAGTTTGAAACTATGCAACTGATCAATGAAACAATGAAGCCCTGGGAAGATTTGAGTTTGAGTATGTTCAACCCATATTATGTGTATAGCCCAGCACCTACTGTCTTTATAGTCTTCTGCATTGTATTTGCAGTAGTGCTGTTCGCAATGCACAGAATGCATGCAAGAACTGCAAATTTGGAGTCAGTATTTAGTGGGGGTAGAGTTAACATCCAAGTTAACCCCCCTGAATGAAGTGTACAGTCGTGGTCATAAATTATCACTTATCCGCCAGCACCCCGTGCCTCAGGCTGCCTCATTTATGCGCGTCAAGTCACAGTGGGCAAGAGGGACTGAGAGGGAGGGGCCAGAGAGAGAGAAGGGAAGGTGTGGGAGGGGGGGACGAGTGATGGTGTCGGGGTGGACTGAGGGAGCGGAGGGAGGGTGGGTAGGGGAGAGAGAATGAATGCGAGGTGATGGTCATATTATTTGTCTATTTTCTTTCATTCAGGGCATGATATATGTGAATTAATATCGGTAGGTAATGATGCACTTCATCTTATTACCGGCGTTAGATAACAAGCTGTAGATAGGTGGTGATATCAAGGGCTGGCTCTTGTGGGCAATATACTAACGTGACAGATGAAATATTTATTAGTGCTGAGCCAGATATTTCTGTTTATCACTATATTTTGACTTCGGATGCAGAATGGAATCTGGATGGTTTTGACTTCCTTGATGTTTAAGAAACGTCCTTTACCCTTACATGGAATTAATTTTGAAACTAAATATCATGTGCAACCTGTGACATGACTGTGTCCACAGTAAATATGATCATCCTCTTCGTATACACTCCCTCTATACAGCCATCATCATGTCAACTATTTTATGGCATCTCTATATGAAAAGGCTGTTTAAAATAACTGTGCACAAAAGGTAAATAAATTTGATGTCTGTGCACATGGGTGGATATATTATCGATAGCTCTCATAAAATGTTAGAACGAAAATGAAACAAAATCCTACTCAGACTCCCAAAATATATCTATGGCAATGTTTACCGGCATTGGTAAGGCCAAAGCAACCAGGAAAGCCTGAGTAAGTAGTCCAGTGGCCTCCTGCCTCAATAACCTCTTGCAGTCTTCGCGGCACCCAGGAAACAATGTTGTCGATGGTTTGCTGGTTTCGTCTGAACAGCTCCCACTCGTCCTTGGTGTGCTGAAGGAGGCGGGCCCGTGTTCTCTCGTTTTTTGGACCCCAGGCTTTGACAATCTGGGCCAGTCTCGATGGCAACGCACTGATGTTTGATCTGTCACGTCAATATATTTCTCTCACGAGCCAGCTCTTGATATGACCACCTATCTAGAAATTATTATCTGACTCCGCTATACAAGATGTCATGCAGCATTATCTACCGAATATTAACTCCTTTATATCATGCCCTCAATGAAAGAAAACAGACAAATATTGTGACCACCACTTCGCATTTCGTTCTCCAATTCCTTCCTTCCCTACCTCCCCTCCCTCACTCCACCGTCGCACCATCACTCATCTCCCCACCCACCTTCCCTTCCTGGTTGCTTTGGCCTTACCAATGCCGGTAAACATTGCCATAGATATATTTTGGGAGTCTGAGTAGGATTTTGTTTCATTTTCTTTCTAACATTTTATGAGAGCTATCAATAATATATCAACCCATGTGCACAGACATCAAATTTATTTACCTTTTGTGCACAGTTATTTTAAACAGCCTTTTCATATAGAGATGCCATAAAATAGTTGACATGATGGTGGCTGTATAGAGGGAGTGTATACGAAGAGGATGATCATATTTACTGTGGACACAGCCATGTCACAGGTTGCACATGATATTTAGTTTCAAAATTAATTCCATGTAAGGGTAAAGGACGTTTCTGAACATCAAGGAAGTCAAAGCCATCCAGATTCCATTCTGTGTCCGAAGTCATAATATAGTGATAAACAGAAATATCTGACTCAGCACTAATATATATTTGATCCGTCAAGTTAGTATATTTCCCACAAGAGCCAGCCCTTGATATCACCACCTATCTAAAGCTTGTTATCTAACGCCGGTAATAAGATGAAGTGCATCATTACCTACCGAATATTAATTCACATATATCATGCCCTGAATGAAAGAAAATAGACAAATAATATGACCACCACATCGCATTCATTGTCCCTTCCCTACTGACCCTCCCTCCCCTCCCTCTGTCCACCCCCACACCATCACTCGTCCCCCCCCCCACCTTCCCTTCTCTCTCTGGTCCCTCCCTCTCAGCCCTTCTTGTTCCACTGTGACTTGCCGCGCATAAATGAGGCAGCCTGAGTTATGGGGTACTGGCGGATATGTGATTATTTATGGCCACGACTGTACATATTTTATATATAGTATTAATTTTATATATATATATATATATATATATATATATATATATATATATATATATATATATATATATATATATATATATATATATATATATATATATACAAAGAAGAAGAAGAAGAAGAAGAATGACCCATGATATAAAAGTATACAAGTAACGTTATCTCAGTATGAAATATTAATAACTCTTACCATAATCTTAACATTGAACTAGTTTTTTTTTTTTTGCATTTATGTATTTTACTATTATACATTTTAAATAATGTAATACAATAACCAGTTTATCCATACTCAATTATGTATACAACTTGTTTAAAATGTATTATTACTGGATCATTACAATATTATACCTATACAATATTTTAATCAATATTATGTATTAAAATTGAAGAAGAAGACTATTATGTATTATCAGATAAGCCTATATCAATGATGATTGCTGTCGGAGGACCTCCAGCTAAGTGACCGAGCGATGTCAGGATTCCATATTATAATTACAATTCATTATAGAAAACATGATAGATAGATAGACAGATAGATAGATAGACAGAGCACCAGGCAAGCCTGGGAATGGGATATGAGCTTGCAACTCTAAGTGAAGGAATGTTGACAACACACCGGAAGCAGCAAGTCAGGGGATGAGATAGGTAGTGTGTCAGCAAGATAGGCACACGAACAATGCATCGTGACCATACACACACATACTCACACACATGCTTCTAGAAACTTCACATCAGTTTATTCCACGTGACACAACCCCTGCTAAAATGAGAATGTAGGATCTTCAAGTCAGAAGGAGACAGGCCATAGAAATATAAGGTAGTAGGGAGAAGGTTAAGAAGAGGGGTCCAACTAGACTTACTAAGTATATTGTCTTTGTATTATACGCTACTCAACTTAACACTTTCTTTGAAGATAATAAATCAAGATCAACTCGCTGAATTCATCTTTAACTCCTCTTGCTCTTCAATTATCAAAATAACAATAAAAACCCAAGACTCACCTATTACAAGAATTAAGAGTTACACATATCTAAATTAAGGCTACATAGCTTTTAACAGTTGTTGCTGTTTGCCATACTATTAGAAAATGCAACCAACAAATATACTGACAGAGAGAATAGGGAAGCATGGATAAAGAATCCAGTGCCAGTTATGCTGCATCACAGCAATTTTCCAGCACATTTAAGTGTTGTCAGCAGAATTTGCTCTCTGTGAATACATAACCTGAATCTGTGGTAAGTCTCAACTGAACATTGTACTCATATATCTCATTAACCCTTTAAATGCGGATCGTTGTGTTTGCGACGCTCGGCGAAAAGGACATAACGGCGGAGCGTCGCGTTTGCGATTCTAGTAAATTTTGAATAACCGCGGGCAAGCAGGCTCCAGCTGGTATTGTCTATCAGTACCACCACCCTTTAGCTACAATTAGCATACTTGACCTTTGTACTACTGACCTCCATTGTTGCCAAGTATCGCGTTTTCCCCCCCCCCACCACAGCCCGGCCAGCCTGGCCACCACAGCCCGGCCAGCCTGGCTGTGATACATGGCAGTGCTCTGACTGCTCAGAACTGTAAATCTGCGCTCTCCTCTCACAAGCAGTTTATGCTAATAGGAAACTCTTGTTTCCCCAGTTGTAACACTAGCTTTTTTTCGCACAGTTTGCCCCTGTTTAGCGTTAGTTTACCGCAGGCTTTCAAAGTGACATTATGACAAGTTCTAGCTCTTCTGAGTCAGTGCAAGCGGCCGACAGGAACGAGAATAAAGTGACGGGTGTAAGGCAGAATAAAAAGCGCGCCGTGGTGATCTTTTGGGAAGTAATATGATTGGAAATAATGTAGTATACATGTTTTTAGCTGTGAAAATGGAATGTTTGTTGAGTGACGGGAAGACCGCCGCCGCGCTGCATGTCGGCCGTACGCTCCGTTGATTTTAGCCTTATTTTCAGTGCTTATTGTACAAATACGGATTCCAAACTACCTTTACGTTGTAGTATAAAGTTTACTGTGACTGTGGTAGAGAGGAAACCGGGTTGCTGGAGGTGTGAAAGTGAAGATTTGGTTACCCAACTTTGCAAGTCTCCACAAGTCCTTGGGTAGTCCAAGAAGGCTCAATACCTGTCTCTGGAGAAAGCTGAATGTAAGTACTATCTGCTATACCAAGTATAATGTTCTAGGGTTAATCTCTGATTTTTGGCTAATATTTTCCTACAGGTACTCAGACCACGATACAACCCCGCCACTCGGGGGGGGTCGACTATTCACGGCTGCGTTTAAAGGGTTAAGTTAGTTTTTCAAAACAACCTCAACCAGGACACTGTATATGTCTTATGCATTCCTTGGTGCCTTGATATATAAAATAAGGAAGAATACAGTGAGATGGGAAGGTAGTTTATACAAATCAGCTCTAGGCATACTCACCAATGAAATGTCTGTCCACAGTCCTTAACCCGAGGTGTCCCGATGACGTATGGATATGTCACTATGTTTTGTCATGGTGACACCTGACGACGTATCCATATGTTGTGCAATTGCGAGGTCCGTCATTTGCACATTTTTCAGGTTTCACAGGTGATTTTTTGTAGACATATGTGGGAGACCTTCCTCTACCCAACGCCAGGCAGGGACAATGCCTGGCCCCACCTGACCCCCCCTCCCCCCTGCACGCCATTTTCTCGGCAACTCATCTGTTATCAGTGACCAAGACATGTACAGTCTCACCAATGACGAAATTCAAGGCAAAAGTGATTCTTGAGGTGGAGGACAAAGGAAGATATAAGCCAGATGAAGAAACAAGCAGAAGTGATGAGGCAGTAATGTCGTAAAAGCAGGTGCCATCTGCTGATGTTTTCAGTGAGTGAACAATGCTTATATTGCCTATATTATTGTCTGAAAACCAATATACTCTTGTACTACATATAAATTTGTACCAAATAAATAAATATCTAACCAGTTATGAATGGTTTGGAATAGCTACCCCATCCATAGAAAACGTTTTCTCTCGAGCCTGGCCTGAGAGAACATGGTAACAAGGTAAAGGTACTCTTACTTCTACCGTATTTCTAAACTCAACTGAGCACTTTCTCTCTGAATTTTCGGTTTCTAATAAAAGGCAGAGGTTTTAGCCAAAAAAAAACTTTTCGAAAATCTGCCGAGGTGGGGGGGGGGGGGTCACTGGTGAAAACTCTGCCGGGATGCGGCGGGTTAAACCGCCTGTTGGTCCTGCTGACCACTGTACACAATAGCATTGTGCTGAATATTAACCGTATCAGTTGTTTTATCTCCAGACTAACATGCATAAACTCAGCTTCAGACAAGAAACACTAAAACCTTATACTGTTGAAAGTGTAAACACTTGCATCGACGATCGCCTTGGGAGTACCAATACGGCAGCCACTGGCCTCATCTCCAGAGGGCAATCCCATATCCACTTGTATTGATCTTATCTTTGTGACATTGTAACCGACTGTTTCATTGATATAAGGATTGTAAAAGTATAGTACTGCAATAAGAGGTGAGCATTATATTGTATAATGTCACTGAACTGATACATTCCTAATTTAATGTTCATTTTACATTCCGAGTAAAAAAAAAAAAAAAAAAAACAGTTCTCATAAAATGCACATAGGGAGGTAAGCCTAGATAATATGCCAATGAGAACCACTTTATTATAGTCACGGATATCAAGAATAATCTTTTAAATTAAACCAAAACTCCACCAGCCTTAACCCGTCACGTCCCGAGCTATTTTGCACCTCCAACACCCCCCAATCCCAAGATATTTTCGAAAAAAAAAAAATTTGGCTAAAACCTCCGCTTTTGGTGAGAAACATCGAAATTTCATAGAGAAATCGCTCACCTTAGGTTCAAAATACTCGATCCAGGTAGCAGTGCCTCCTCACCTGACTGGGTTTTCTAACAGGCTGGCACCTAAGAAAACGAGTTCTATAGAAGGGTAACTTACTTCACACCACTCATAAACAATATTTATTTATTTACTTGGTACAAATTTATATGTAGTATGAGAGTATATTGGTTTTCAAACAGTAATATAGGCATTATAAGCATTGTTTCACTCACTAACTCATCACCATACCTGACCTTCTTTTGCCACATTACCTGAACATCATTTCTGACTGTTTCTTCCTCTAATGCTATGTAAACTTTGTCCTCCACATTGTCATCGATTGGGGATTCACTCTGGCCCTGAATGTCTTTATTGGCCAGGTCACTGGTAACAGGTGAATTGCTGAGACAATGGCATGTTGGGGGGGGGGAGGTTATGCAGTGTAAGGCATTGTCCCTGCTTGGCATCTTGTAGAGGAATAGAGGAAGGTGTCCCGTGTATACATACGAAAAATGACATTCGAAAATTGAAAATTGTGCAAATTAGGGACCTTGCAATTGCACGACGTACCAGTATGTCGTCGGGACTGGCAAATGCAAAATGTTGCAACGTACCCATACGTTGACAGGACGGGGTGGGTTAAAAACTGATGGCAAATCAAGTAAACACTTCCGGTGTTAATCGATCTACCATTGTATGGCAACTAGTTATTGAGCTTTATATGCCTAGATATTTAGGCTAGCTTAAGCATTGAGGAAAAATCTAATTTTTATACAGCATTACTTATGTGTGTGGATGGTGAACTAGGTGAATTTTTCTCTTTGAAAGTTGGGTTGAAACAGGAATGTGTCATGTCTCCATGGTTGTTCAATCTGTATGTGGATGGGGTAATAAAAGAGGTACAAGGTAGGGTAGTGGATGTTGGAGTGGCCCTGGTGAGAGAGGATAGTGTTTGGAAACTCCCTGTACTGTTGTTTGCAGATGATACTGTGTTGTTGAGTGAAGATGAAGGGGAGCTGCAAGGCTTGGTGGGTGAGTTTGGGAGAGTGTGTAAGAAACGGAATCTAAAGATGAATGTAGGGAAGAGTAAAGTGATGGTCTTTGAGAGAGGTGAAGTCAGTGAATGTACAGCAAGGTTGGATGGTGAGGAACTGGAAAATGTGAGTATGTTTAAGTACTTGGGTAGTGTGATAAGTAAGGATGGAGGTTTGGAGGGTGAAGTGCTTTAAAGGGTACAGCAGGGATGAAAGGTTGCTGGTTCTTTGAAAGCAGTGATAAGAAACATGGAAGTGAGCATGGAAGTGAAAAAGTTACTACATGACATTATTGTGATACCAACTCTAACGTAGGGAAGTGAAGCTTGGACGTTGTTGGAAGGACACAAGTCAAGAGTGAGAGCAGTGGAAATGAGTTATTTAAGAGGAGCCTGTGGAGTCACATGGAGAGACAGGCTGACGAATGAGGATATAAAGGAGCGTTGTGGTGTGGATGTGGATGTGATAGGAAACGTTATGAGGAACACACTGAGGTGGTTTGGCCATATAGAGAGGATGGAGGGTGAAAGACTGACGAAGAGAGTGCATGTGAGTGAGGTGGAGGGGGGAAGAGGGAGGGGGAGGCCGAGGATGAGATGAAGGGATGAGGTATATGAGGGAGGGGTGTGTGAGTTGGGAGCAGGGCAGTGAAAGGGCGGGGGACAGGGCGACTTGAAGGCGATTTGTTTGTGGCCACCCCAAACGGGATTGAGGCGTCTGGCAATAGATAGATAGATAGATAAATAGATTACTTATGAAGAAAGCACCATTTGTGCAAGCATAAAATAACCTGCACAAAAATGCACCATTATGTCTGAACAACAATCAAGTGGCCTGGTGTTATCTACCAACGATCACTGATCTTTATACAAACTGAAGTGGCGCCGAGCAAATATCCATTTGCCGCACGAACATGGTGGCTGCCCAGTTTCTCTTTCTATAGGGTCTCTAAGTAAGGTAAGAAAGAAAAGTGACTGAGAAGGAACGAAACATTTCAGATACTGTTGAGTTTCTTAAGTTTTCTTTTCCAGAGTGTGTAATATGGAACTGATATTTGCCTTAAGGAAGCCAAGTGAACAAACTTTCGAGAAGGATTTCGAGAAGGGTATCAAGAAATAAGAAGACAACAAATATGGAAGATTTAAATTGTGTATATAACTAATCTGTGGAGATTCTGTAATGACAGTGTATTATTTTAAAAGGTAGATATGCGTTCCAGTGACTATGTCACAACCAATGTACTGTAGGTTTGAGACAGCAAACTGCCATAAACCAATGTCTATTAAAATAAATTCATGATAGGGTTTCTGGGATGTTAAAGAAAGAATTAGGGAGTGTGTAGTAAGTGATGATAATAAAACAATATTTCACACATAATGATACTTATAATGAATTTTGCAGAATTAAAATAAAACCTGCCAATGGTTGATCGTGATAAATCTTGTGATATACTGTAGAGTAAAGTGTATATAATGAATACATGTCAGGATAGGACGTACATAGAAATGAAGAAATTCATGCAATAATGAAAGAGTTGAAGTACCATGATGTAGTGAGGAAATATTGAAAAGTACATAAGTTCAAAGGTCAGGGTATGTCCCAGGAGTGTCCAAAAATGCTAAACAAAAATTTTGGCGATCGCGCACTATGCAACGGGGGAAATTGTCAGAAATCGCGAGAAGCGAAAATGTCTGTCTGAGCATTCACTCGTTCCTCTCACGAGAACGGTAATAGATATCGACCTAATTCTTTTGCATTAGGCCGGGGTAAGTTCAGTAATTGTTAGAAAAATACCAAAGAATAATTTGTCAATCTCACGCTATGCGAGGGCGCTTAACTCGGAAATCACGACACGCAAAAACATCCGAAAATATTATTTTATATTTTTTAGTCAGAATTCGTCATTGTGGGCTCAATAAAGGTATGAAAGGAATGCCAATAGTATATGCAAAGATTCTGCATTTATACAGGCAAGCATTAGCCTCTACCATAATAGCAGCTGTGCCTCACTGTGCATGCATACGTGTGTGTGCGTGTGTGTGTGTGTGTGTGTGTGTGTGTGTGTGTGTGTGTGTGTGTGTGTGTGTGTGTAAAGTTGCAAATCATCTTGTGGTGATCCAAGCTTGATGGCTAGGTGGGTTGGTTGGTTTGCAGATGAGTTGGGTGGATTGGTAGGTAAGGGGATGGGTGGGAGGACAGGTGTTGTGGGTACTGTGGGTAGGTGGTAAGCATAGGATGGGTGGGTGGAGTGTGCAGACGAAGTAAGTGTAGGTAGTGTGGTGCAGGGTTCATGGATCAGTGGACAGAGAAAGTGAGCATTTGAAGAACTGTAGGTGTAGTGGGCAAAGTGGGTGGAGTTGGCCGGTAGGGTGAGGTAAACAGGAAGGGTGGTGTGGGTGGGGTTTGTCAGGTAGGGTTGTGTGGGCAGGATTGGTAGGTCAGGTGGTGTAGGTGGCTGGGCAGGTGGGCTCTAGGGTTGGTTTGGGCACGTGGGTTGACTGGGAGGACTTTCTGTGTGAGTGGGTGGGCTTTGTAGGTGCGTAAATGGACTTAGTTGATGGATGGATGGGCTAGGTGAAAAGGGGGCTTTTTGTGTGGGTAGGTTTGTGTGGCTTCCCAAAAGACAATAATAGACTTACCAGCCTGAATGAGTAGGTATGTATTTGGGTAGGTGGGTGACTAGATGAGGGAAAAATATGTCCTCTAAGAAATAGATCTATGGGGTAAATAAGTCCATGGGCCATGATTGGAATTGGTCCAGGTGAAAAAATAAGTCCATGGGGGATACATCCTTGGAGGCAATGGGCTCAGGTGGAAACATAGGTCCACTGGGCTAAAGAAAAAAAAAAGTCCAGTGGAGGTAATAGGTCCAGGTAGGGATGGTACTTACTTGGCGTACTTGTCTGGGAAGAGATTAGGCCTAGTCCTACGTAAGCCTTGGGTGAGGGTCCAGAATATCCGCTCCACTCTGGCTCCTTCAGGGCTGTACGGCATGTGCATGTACATATCATATCTGTTGGTCAGTAGCATTAAATAAGTATGCATAGTATGTCCACATGCTGAAATGGGAAGCCTATATGAAATGGGAAGCCTATATAACTGCTAAAGTTATCTGTACATTCACTTAGGAGAGCTGGAGAGAAAACAAAAGAAGAAAAAATCTTTTTTATCCTGCCAAAAGACGACAATGTTGTTTACAAATTACTGAGCATGTTTTATTTATGTTAGAGTAACGTGTGTAGTGAATTACGCGATTATACGATAATTATATTTTAATGAAACAGAAGGGATAATGTAGTGGTAGGTGGGGGCGCTCATCATCCATCCACTTAGTGTAGCACTACTCTGTTTTTAGGGTAGCTCTACAGTGAGTGGCAAGCCAGATCATTTCCTGTAAACCAGGAAATCATTTACAGCACTGGGTGGTAACCTTAAAAACAACCAACACTAGTTCCCTACGTGACAACAGGTGGGTTGGCAGAAGGTTATTGCCCCTCTCTGGAAAACAACTAACTAAAAATACGAACAAGAAGACTCGGACCAGGACTGACCAACAGGTGACGACTAAGGACTGAACAAAGGACATGGTTAGGATTGCGACATGGAATTTACGGGGTTCAAATGCTGATTTGAAAGAGAATGAGAAACTGTCCAGGTGCTTGATGGTGCAAAAGTGGATGTATGTGGATTAACTGAAACTTAATGGTGATATGAGAGTGAGAGAGAATGGGAGTATGGATAGGGTATATGCACGGGAGTAGGTGTGAATGAGAGGGCAAAAGAAGGAGTATACATTGTTGTGTGCAAGAGATGGAAGGAGAACATAAGAGAGTATGGATCACTTGGCTCAAGGACTGCGTGGGTAAGATTCAAAGTGGGACTACAAATATGGGTGACTGTGTGTATGCACCAATGCAAGTTCGTGCAAGTAGTTAGAAGAAGAGTTCTGGGCAAATGTGGAAGCATGCACGGAAAAGTTTGAAGCGAATAAGAGATTGTTTTTGATTGGAGATATGAATTGAAAAGCAGGGAATGTGAATGTGGATGGAGTAGTTGATAAGTGGAGTATGCCTGCAAAGGTGGATGAGAATGGTAGTGCTCAAGAGGACATTTTTGCCGGGAGAGAGTTGGTGAGAGTCAATACCCTCTTCAGACACAAAATAATCCACAGGGTCACGTGGCGAGTGATGTGAAGGGTGGGTGGTGAATGGAATCAACGGAATGCAATGATTATCACAGGTCTACATAATGAAACTTTTTTTTTTCTCATCGGGTATATAATATATCATTTCTAGAATTACTTTTGATGACGATCACGAATATGCAGTCCATTTTAGCGTAGTACGTCATGTTTATATAGAAATAAATTTTTATCGTTTTGGTCGAATTTTACAGCTTGAATCATACGCTTGCTTATAAAAACGACGTCTTTCTTAGTATATTTGAGGTTTTGAAGTTTTTTGATGTATGTCGATTCCTTGCATAAATTTAGTGTCTCTAAGTTGTCCACATACATTGTATTTTCATCCAAACTGAAATGACAAAAGAGGAAACTCTCCTGTAAGGCATATGAGGCCTTGCACGCCACATGGGGCAAAGCGCCATACCATCTGAAACGTGTTTTTTTTTCCTACCAGCTGCTCCCTCAAACACTATCCTATGACTGCACAAAGTCATTTTGCTTACTTCAGACTTTCACCCTTACTGCACTAATCGGAAATAAGCAAAGCGACTTTGTGCGGTCATAGGGTAGTGTTTGAGAGAGCAGGTGGTGGAAAACAACAGGTTTCAGCTGGCATGGCGCTTTGCCCCTTGTGGCGTGCAGGGCCTCATATAACAGAGAGTGAGTTTCAGTGCATTCTGCAAAGGTCAAACTACTCAGTATCGTCGAGCTTTAAACTTACTTCAATGCTGCGTTCTAGGGTCGTCCCAGTACAGTATCCAACAGTAATCCACGAGCATATTTTCATTCCAGGAGCCTTGATAGCGATGCTCCATTGCAATGATATCTTGATGGAAGCTTTCTCCCTGTTCGTCAGAGACGGTTCTGCTCGAGAACTTCAAGGTGTGAATAGAGAAAATAAAGTTTAAGCGACATCCGGCACCTCATAACAGCAAATGAATTATTTGAGAAGTCTCTCAACACCATCTTCATAATCCGGTGACCTTTTGTTTCCTTGGAAATTTTCACATATCCACATGAATGAGGTCCAGGCAGCGAGTTCCACCACGGCCAGATGGGTGCTGAAGTTTTGGTCTCTCAGAGGTTCCGTAATCTGTGGACCGATGAATATTCCTTCTTTCAGCTTAGCTTCAGTGATGCCTGGGAATTTGCTTGAGACATATCCGAATCCTTCAGTGTTTCTTCTTCCCAGAGTCTTCACGAACTGCTTTAGCAAGCTGAGTTTTATATGAAGTGGTACATGAAGAAGGTCTCCGTGAGCAACCAGGGGCCCATTCGCGATGTTCGAAATTCCTGGCTTGTATGTTTGTGTAGGTGGGCATGTCGACTGCACAAAGTGCTTGGAAGTTGCATGGCTATCCCAGAGGCATAAGAAACAACAGTGTTTTGTGAAGCCTGATTGCAGTCCCATCAGAAACCTGATCACTTTCAAGTCTCTACACAACTTCCGTTTGTATTCTTCATATTTTATGCATCTAAAAGGGCCATAAAGTTTTCATAGCGCTCTCTCATGTGCACTGAATGTCGCAAAGGCACAGAAGGTTTCATATTCTCAGTGTGCAGGAATACCCCCATCAAGCTTTTCTTTGATGAATAAACACAATTGAGAAGGATCGTGCTCTTGTGAAAGGCAGCGGAACATTCCATTAATGTCGTTGCAAAAATATAGTGGTCCATCAACAGAAAAATGTGAAGAAAGATCTTCATTTCGTTTTCTGATTTATGTTACTAGAACATGTTTCTTGAGCAGACATTTTTCTTTCAAACGAGATGCCAAAAGTTCAGCCTCGTCCTTCAGTAGTCTGATATCTCGAACTAAGTCATTTAGCTCTCCTTGAGAGAACTGTTAAGGTGTGTCTTCATTGTCGGCTAAAACTCTGCATCCTCACCTGTGTCTTCTGACTCAATCTGAGCTACATCCTCGTCTTCATTGTAGTTACTGGCAATAACATCTTCTGGTGGTTTTGGAATGGGAAGATCTACACCGTTGTGTGGCTCTGGTCTTATAGAGGATTCCAAACTGTGGTAAGCAATCTTGTGCTTGTTCTTAACAGAAAACCCGGATATGTTTACCTTCCAGAAGAAACACTCTGTAGCATGATCTTTCGGCTCCCTCCATATCAGAAAATGGCATTGCCTTTTTCCTCTTAGCCAATCTCGCAGTCCATTCGAAGAAGCTGTACAAATTACATGAGATGCCCATTTTCTGTTTTGATCTGCAAGAGCACAGCCAAAGTACAGATGACAGACCTTTTTGATATTGTTTGTGATGTTGCGTCTGGGTGAACGAACCACAGACATGGCAGAAACAGTCGGGGCTATTTTCGCACTGCCTTGACCTTTCAACTGATTCAATAAACAACAACAGTTGCAAAAAAGCATAAGCAGTGTTTAGAGCAGAATTATATGTGAATATTGTTATATATGGTTTCAACATGAAGGTTCATCACTCTCCATGAAAACTATCCGCAGTAGGAAAAAACAGATGGGATTCTCTGAATCAGCACCACAAAAATTTCATGATTTTTTACTGTTGACCGCTGTTATGTCTGTGTGGAGCATATAGAGGTTGGGGGAATGGACCACTAGGTGGTTGTGAGATTCAAGGTTCAAATGAAATGGAGGAAAAGATGAAGAGAGGAACAGGAGGAAGTAGTTCATACAAGGAGGGTGGGAAGGTTACAAGAGGATGGAATAAAGGCAGAATATAAGAGAGAAGTGGGAGAGCGATTCGTTAAATATGGATTGGAGCAGATGGAGGACGTGGAAAGTTTGTGCTAGATGTTCACAGAAGAAATCTGTGAAGCATGTGAGGTGGTGTGTGGGGGAAGATGAGACGAATGGGGGTGCAATTAACAGGATAGTGGAACAAAGAGGTGTGACAGGCTGTGGCACAAAAGAACAAACCATATAGTGAGTGGATGAGAAATAAGGATGTGGAAGAAGCTGAGTGACAGAAGAGAGAGTTATATGTTGAGAGGAAGAGAGATGAAATAATTAGTAAGAGAGAGTAAGAAGAGATTGGATGAGGAATGTGGAAGGGATCTGAGTGTAAAGTGGAGTGAAGGTAAGAAAATGTTCTGGAAAGACGTAAAGACAGTTAGACAGGGTGACAAAGAAGTTAGACGGGGAGTGAAAAAAAAAAATGTGTATTACTGGTGGAGAAGGGAGAAAAAGTGTGCAAATGGAGAGAACACTTTAAGAAACTGTTGAACATAGAAAATTAAATTATTGCGAGTATAAGTGGCTGGGGAATGGCTAGGAGGCGGAGTGGTGTGAGAAGAGTGGAAGAAATCAATAGGCTGAAAGTTGTGGATCCAAAGAAGAAAGTCAAAATGGGGAAAGCCCAAGGAATTGATGGAGTGTGTGGTGAAATGCTGAAGCATGGGGGTGGGACAGCAGTAGAATGGATGTGGAAGATGTGCAAATTGGCCTGGGAGAAAGACAGAGTCCCAGAGGATTGGAGGTCAGGTATCATTATTCCCCTGTTCAAAAGAAAAGGGGAAAAAGATGTGTGTGGTAATCATAGAGGCATTTGTCTTCTTAGTGTAATAGGAAAAGTATATGATAGGATACTTATTGACAGAGTTTGGGGAATAACGGAAGAATTAGTTCGAGCAGAACAGGGAGGTTTTAGGAAGGTAAAAGGTTGTGTAGATCAGACAACCATTCTTAGGTCTTTAGTGGAAATGTTTCTAGAAAAGGGAATGAAGTTTTATGCAGCTTTCATGGATTTGGAGACACCATATGACAGGGTGGAGAGACAAGGATTGTGGAAAGTGTTAAGAATACATGGAGTAAGTGGGAAGATGTTGAATGCCATGAAGAATATGTATGAGGGTGTTAAGGCCGCAGTGCCTGTGGATAGTGAACTGTGGGAATTTTTATATTTGAAGGTTGGATTGAAACTGGGATGTGTCATGTCTCCACGGTTATTTAATCTGTATATCGATAGTGTTATAAAAGAGATACAAGGTAGGGCAGTGGATGATGCAGAGGCCATAATGAGAGAGGGTAGTGTTTGGGAACTCCCTGTACTGTTGTTTGCAGATGATACTGTGTTGTTAAGTGAAGACGAAGCGGAACTGCAAGACTTGGTGGATGAGTTTGGGAGAGTGTGTAAGAAACGGAATCTAAAGGTGAATGTAGGGAAGAGTAACGTTATGGTCTTCTAGAGAAATGAAGTCAGTGAACGTACATTGAGGTTGGATGAGGAGGAAATGGAAACTGTGAGTGCGTTTAAGTACTTGGGTAACGTGTTGTGTAAGGATGGAAGTTTAGAGGGTGAAGTGCTTGAAAGGGTGCAACAAGGAAGAATGGATGCTGGTTCCTTGAAAGCCGTGATAAGGAACGGGGAAGTGATCATGGAAGTGAAAAAGTTACTGTATGACAGTATTGTGATACTAACCCTAACGCATGGAAGTGAAGCTTTGACTTTGGTGGAGGGGGCACAAATCAAGAGTAAGAGCAGTGGAAATGAGTTATTTGAGAAGAGTTTGTGGAGTTACATGGAGAAACAGACTGACAAATAAGGAAGTGAAGGAGCGCAGTGGTATGGATGTGGATGTGATAGGAAGCGTTAGGAGAAACACATTGCGGTGGTTTGGCCATGTGGAAAGGATGGGGAGTGAAAGACCGACGAGGAGAGTGTATGTGAGTGAGATGGAAGGGGGGAGAGGGAGGGGGAGGCCGAGAATGAAATGGAGGGATGGAGTGCAGAGGTATATGAGAGAGGGGTGTGTAAACTGTGAGCAGAGCAGTGAAATGGTGGGAGACAGGGCGACATAAAGGCGATTTGTTTGTGGCCACCCCTTACGGCGTCTGGCGATTGATATACAGATAAACAGACGGGGTCAATAGTCAACGTAAATATTAAGTTGTTGTGAATTTTATTTTTAGGGAGAATTGTTTATAAAGAAGCTCGCTAGTTTTTCAGTTACTTGTTTAATGGTACATTTCATATCGTTTGTCATATAGATGTTAGCTGTGTGTAATTTTGCGGAATATAATATTCATTTTATATTACTTTACCTTATTTCCGGATTGTAATAATAATAACTTATAGATATTTATTAAAAGGACAATTAATAACTTCATTTTGCTGACGTATTCTGCAGCCTCTTAATACTTCTAATAATTTTAATATGTTTTAGAGCGCCACTGTAATGAGAAATAATAGAGGTGATATTTAACTGCTTAAGGTCAAAATTTCTCTTAAGCAGAATATGCTTAAAGACATTATTGTCTTTAAGCATATTCTGTAATAATGTATACTGTACGTTCTTTGGGGCGTAATCACTGTTCAAGGATGTGAACCACTAATCCAGTTAAGAAACGAGATGAAAAACTTACACAATCGTTCATTTATATATATATTTTTTTTTATGCGAGGAAGAAGGGACCAAAGGCCATGAGCCCGCAGTAACAGTTCCCTTCAAGAGAAAAACAAAATACAATATAGAGCCAAATTCAAGATCCAATAATTTTGAGATGCCTGGACACACTGCGTTTGAAAGACTGGAGATCATAGGCAGCAGGAAATACAGACAGAGGGAGACAGTTCCAGAGCTGACCTGTTGCATAAATGAAAGACTGGGAGTAACGGTTAACTCTTGCATTAGAGAGTTGGACAGAAAAAGGATGAGAGTTTGCTGCCAGACGGGTGCTACGCGCCCGTCGTAGAGGTGGAGGAATGCAAGCAGACAGTTCAGAGGAGCAGTGATCATTAAAGTGGCGATAGAAAAGAGATAAAGATGCAACAGCGCGGCGAAGAGACAGAGGTTGAAGGGAGTCAGTAAGAGGAGGAGAGTTAATGAGACAAAAAGCCTTTTACTCCACCCTATTGAGAAGAGCTGTATGTGGGGAACCTCCCCACACATGAGAGTTTTACTCCACACAGGGGCGGATAAAACCCCTGTATAGAGTCAACAATTGCGCAGGGGTAAAGAAAGAGCGGAGTCGGCTTAGCACACCCAATCTCTTGGAAGCAGATTTTACAAGAGATGTAATATGATCTTTCCAAGATAAGTCCCGAGTAAATGAAACCCCAAGCATGTTCAAGGAAGATGCAGGATTAAGCTGAATATTATTAAACATTAGTGGGTATACCTGTGGAAGATTTTGTCTGGTTGATAGGTGTAAGAACTGAGTCTTAGATGCATTAAAGACAACCATATTATTTTTACCCCAGTCAGAGATACGAGCCAAGTCAGACATTAGGTGTGCCATAGCCTCATCCCTTGTTTGTTGAAGTAACTGTTGAGATGGGCGTTCAGGGAACCGAATGGAAAGGTGAAGGGTGGAATCATCAGCGTATGAGTGGATAGGGTTAGATGTACAGCTTAGAAGATCATTGATGAATAAAAGGAAGAGAGTTGGTGAAAGGACAGAGCCCTGAGGAACACCACTGTTGATAGATTTAGGAGAAGAACGATGGCCGTCTACAACAGCGGCTATAGAACGACCAGAAAGGAAGCTAGCGATGAAGGCACAGATAGGATAGAAACCGTAGGAGGGCAGTTTGGAAATTAAGGATTTATGCCAGGCTCGATCGAAAGCCTTTGAGATGTCAAGTGCAATGCCAAAGCTTTCGCCAAAGTCCCGAATGGAGGATGACCAGGAGTCTGAAAGGTAGGTGAGAAGATCGCCAGTGGAGCATCCCTGACGGAACCCATACTGATGATCGGAAAGAAGGTTGTGATAGGAAAGATGCCTTAAAATTTTTCTATTAAGAATTGACTCGAAAATTTTGAAATACAGGACGTTAAAGCAATTGGACGATAGTTGGAGGGTTGGGAGTGGTCACCCTTCTTTGGGACTGGCTGAATGAGAGCAAAGTTCCAGCAAGAAGGAAAGGTACAAGTTGACAGACAAAGACGAAAGAGTTTGCCTAGGCAGGGTGTAAGCACAGAAGCACAGTTCTTGAGAAGAACAGGAGGGACCCCATCAGGCCCATATGCCTTGTTAGTACTGAGGCCAGTGATGGCAGAAAATACATCAGCTGAAGAAATTTTAATGTCAGCCATGAGGAAGTCAGAGGGGGGAAGTGATGGAGGAACAGCACCGGAATCGTCTAAGGTAGAATTGGAGGAGAAAGTCTGTGCGAAGAGATCTGCTTTATCAGTAGAAGAAATAGCTACAGAACCATCAGAGTAGAAAAGAGGAGGGAAGGATGATGAGGTAAAGTTGTTAGAAAGATTTTTGGCAAGATGCCAGAAGGAGCGGGAAGAATTCGAGTTGGAGAGTTGAGAGCATTTAGTATGGATGAAATTATTTTTAGTAGAGCGAAGAACAGACTTAGCACGATTCCAGGCAGAAACGTAAAGATGATGTGATTCAAGGGTGGGTTGGCTCCGGTACCTTTTGTAGGCCCTCTCCTTGTTGCAGACAGCATTAGAACAAGCGTGATTAAACCAAGGCTTTCTTGCGTTAGTCAAAGGATATGAGAAAGGAATGTATGCTTCCATGCCCGAGAGAATAACCTTCGTAATGCGCAAGGCACACTCAGATGGCTCACGGCCATGGAAGCAATAATCATTCCAGGGAAAATCAAAGAAGTACTGCCGGAGGGCCTCCCAGTCTGCGGCTCCAAAATGCCACAGACGACGTTTCCCTGGAGGGTCCACAGGCCGTACCGGAGTGATAGGACAGGTTAAGGTAATAAGGTTGTGATCGGAGGAGCCCAACGGAGAGAAAAGATTAAGAGAGTAAGCAGAAGGATTAGTTGTGAGGAAGAGGTCAAGTATGTTGGAGCTCTCTCCAAGGCGGTCAGGGATATGGGTAGGGTGCTGTACAAGCTGCTCTAGGTCATTAAGGATAGAAAAGATGTAGGCTTGTTCACCAGGTGGATCCGTGAAAGGAGAGGAGAGCCAAAGGTGGTGGTGAACATTGAAATCTCCAAGAATGGAGATTTCAGAGAAAGGAGAAATGGATAGAATGTGTTCCATCGTAGAAGTAAGACAGTCGAAGAATTTTTGATAGTCAGTAGAATTGGGGGATAAGTAAACAGCACAGATATATTTAGTCAGAGAACGACAGGAAAGCCGAAGCCAGAGTGTGGAGAATTCAGAAGAATCAAGTTCAGGAACACGAGAGCAAGATAAGTCGTTGCGTATATATACACAACAGCCACCTTTGTCTTTGAAATGAGTATAGAGAAAGTAGGAGGATACAGAAAAGGGTTTGCTGTCAGTTGCCTCAGACAGCTGAGTCTCCGTTAGAAAAAGAAGGTGAGGTTTAGAGGAGGGGAGGTGGTGCTCAACAGAGCGAAAGTTAGAGGAAAGGCCGCGAATGTTGCAGAAATGAAGAAGAAGAGAGTCAGACAGTGGTTCCAGGAATCTTGAGTCGTCACCGGGAGAGGGGCAGATGGTGGGGGCATTTATGGTCCCCCCCCCTGGGGACTCCGAGGCTTGATAAAACGACGCCATTTTTGGTAAATTTTGAATAGGAAGTGTAGTGTGTACTGTGCATGTAGTTTGGTGAAGATAGTTAGAGAAATTTGTACTGGAGAGCATGCTGGCCTACTCTCTGTGTAACTGAGGCACTGAAAAAGTTCAGCAAAGGGGGATGGTCAGGAACTAGTCCTGAGGGCTGATGAAACGGGAGCTCCAGCACTCCCTGTCATCAGCTTTCCATCCACCTCGGGAGTACTGCCCTGCTCGACTGGTGCTACAGTCTACTCCTGAGACCCTTTCCCTCTCCTTATTAAATGAACTGTAGTGTAATGTAGATCATATGTTACAAAACACATTGAAAAGTTTCGAAGAACATCAAGGTATGGTGTCCTCGAGGAAGGATACCAAAATTCCCAGAACAGATCGATGACGTGGGAAAAAAGTAACAGTTCCCCGTTGCGCCGTTTGCCACAACTTGGGCAGCCTGGTGAATCATTCTGCATCACAGCATCGCACTAGGAGAGTCGAGTCCGTCCTCAAACCGCTATTGCTAATTTCAGTGGGCTAAGAGTGAGCGTGGGAAAATCGCGACTATGGCAGTGACAAAGCTTAAGCAAGCTTTCGAAGAGCAGGCTATGAAAACAACATGATTATGAATGGTGCAAGTGTTTTGCAACAGGCAACGTGTCAGTCTCCCACAGTCCACATCGTGGCCGTCCATCGACCTCTCAAACAGATGAAAACATCGAGAAAACTCGACAGGCAATCTTGGAAGATCATCGTAACACTACTGACGAAATAGTGGAGGCCACAGGCCTCCAAATGGATTTTGACACAAGCTCCTGGCGTGCACCGAGTCTCAGGAAAACGATCTCGTTCCCCTGTCTTCTAACGGCAGTTCAAAAAGCAAATTGAGAACGTGTCAATAACTGAAATACCAGCTGAGAAATGGCCCGGAATTTCTTTCAGTTGTCATAATGGGTGACAAGACCTGGAGTTAGTATGACCCCTAGACCAAGCAGCAATCCAGTCAGTGGAAGGCACCAACATATCAAAGACTGAAAAATGCGTGTCAGGTCGGGTCCATCATCAAGACAATGTTGATCTTGTTCTTGACATTGAGAGAGTTCGCCATGAAGAATATCTTCTCCCTGGACAGACCAGTAGCTTTACATTACGGTGCAAACGCTTCTACGGGAAATGCACCACGGCAACGCACCATCACTCACCTCGTTTTGCAGCAATTCTGGGTAAAAAAAAACAACAACATCGTTGTTGCTCCGCATCCCTCGTATTCGCCAGATCTCGCTCCCAGTGATTTTTTTCTTTCCCAAAGAATGATTTACAACTGAAAGGTAGAAGATTTCGCAACTTTTAAGAAATCCTGGAAAAAAATGCTTAAGTCTCTGGACAAGGTGATCAAACACGGCTGCAGGAAGTGTTCCCTTGAATGGAAAATGTGCTGGGAGAAGTGACTAGCGTCTCAAGAGGGGCACTTTGAAGGGAACTAAGATGTATTTGCTGTAAGTTTTGTAAAGAAAATGTTTTTAACAATTCAGGGAATTTTGGGTCCCCCCTAGTGTATATATACGGAGAGAGAGAGAGAGAGAGAGAGAGAGAGAGAGAGAGAGAGAGAGAGAGAGAGACTTTTTGATGCTGCAATTATTTATAAAAACTGCTCATTTAGAGCCATTCTAATTGGTCTTGATAATGCCAACTATTTTATTCAAGTGTCAAGAGTCTGTATCTTTCGTTATAGTCCTTTTTGCACCTTCAGCGGTTTTATAACCCAGGAACTAGTTTCAGTCTGCTGATTTACCTGTATTATTATTCTATGACCTTTACGATAATCTCTGTAAGTCTTACTTTGGCAATACTTTTCGAACCTGTTTGTTTGTGTTCTCTTTTTAGGTTTAAGTTAGTGTTAAGTAAAAGTAAGTTATTTCTTTTTAATTACCTATTTCATTTCCCTTTTTTGTCATTGCTATTTGTTTTCATTCTTTACTGCCATTTTCCCCCTTTTGAGTTTATGACTTAGTGAGGCTAGCCGCCACTTTTTACTCTTTAATTCCGTTGCTCTGTTTGACGTAATATACAAACAGTCAGACCTTTAGCCTCACCTCGTGGTAACAGAGTGGCGACCTCTGCCAGGACTGTCAATACTAAGTTCTACAGAATTTAAGCAAGTATGTGTAAGCTGTCATATCCCCTAAGTGCTGTAAATTTACTTATTGTAATGCCAAGCCTTAGCTGTCATGGAGTACGTAACTCCCAGCTCTCCCACTGCCCCTCTTCATATTGTTTCCGAGGAGGATGCCTATGCACATGTAAATTCCTCACCTGTGTTTGAGGGTGTTATAAAGTCAGAACTTCATTCCCCTTGTCCTAGTCTAGAACATTTGGGTTCCCTTCTCCATAATACATATTTCCAGGATGTCGGGTCGGAGCCAGCTAAGTGGGAACACGTGGCTCAGTTAGTAGCGGATGAAGGTATAGTAAGAGATGACAGTGATGGAGCAAGCTAGAGAGCAAGGTAGAACATTCTACAGAAAAGGCTGAAGTAAATTTAGAACAAAGGAATCTTGGCTATGAATACCTTATGAGATCCTCGGAAGGCCATACAAACTCTTCCCCATTTTTTTTTTTTTTTTTCAGGTTTCAGTCCTACTATCCCACTAAATAATACCTCCTTTTGAGGAGACCCATGTTTTTGAGTTCTCACGTTTCGAAAAAAAAAAAAAAAATCCTGTTGGAAGTATACGGCCTAAACAATGATAGACTACCCTGGTTCATACTGCTCTTAAAGGCAAGGCCATAAGAATGTTTGATAGTTTAAGTTTTGAAGAATGCATAGACCTGAGGCATACCGTCAGTGGTTTAGGATTGCTAAGAAATACCCTCTGGAGTCATACTTATAATTTACTAGAAATGTGACTGACACTTTCCAAATGTGGATTGGCAGAGAGAATGTGGCCAAGCCATAATAGATTAAGGGATATTGTATTCCTTCCGAATTTCATGGATATATTAGACAATGAATTAAGGATTCATTTAACAGACAAGAAAGTAAAAAGAGTCTCTGAAGCAGCTGTCATTAATGATGATTATGTATTGCATAAATATGGTAATAAGCCTAAAGAATTCGCTAGGAATTTCCCCTTTAGGAAGTATACCCCTTAGCAGAGTAACCAACACTCTGGTAAGCCAGATTTAGCCGTAAATTCCATGCCTAATCCCTCTTCTGCACTCTCTAATATCTTCTCTAGTTCTTTTCGGGTACCTTTACAACTTTGTGTTTATTGTAAGCGTCCAGGTCACAGTGTTGAAAAGTTTTTTATGAAGAATGTTCCATCTAATCTCGTCAACCTTGCTCGAGGTGGACCAGTGGTAACTCCTGTTTGCTCTTCAGACCTAAAGGTGGCTGCAGAATCTTGTGTTTCTTTCCCCTCTCAGCTTGTTGTTTCAGAGGATGGGGATACGGAGCCTTCTGTCGAACTGCTGGCGGGAGACGGTATGCCCAAGCCTGTTCCTGATGCCACTTCACTTTCTGGAGACGTTCTCCAGGTGGCAGTTAGCAGTGCTGCCCCTGCCTCTTCTTTTCCTCCATATTTGTTTACTGGCAAGGTATTGTTGGACAGAGCCGAATATCCTGTGAGAATCCTAGGTGGCAATGGAGCTTCTCTGTCATTATGGGGAAGTCCTGAACTTTAAGTCCCAACTAAAGAGTATGTGCTTATTCAAGGATTACCTGGTGCAAAAGTTATCACTATGGTGACTGGTGACTTGAAATGTAACTTGTTTGATGGGCCAGCATGCCTCGGGCTAGGTGACTCTTCCTATTCATGGGGTCAACCTGCTGCTCAGAAATGATTTGGCAGGTGAGAGTAAGTGTATTGCCCATGTACTGTCCGAGATGCCTGTGTCTGATGATCTCCCCATAGGTTGATAAAGAGGACGTAGATGTGTTTCCGGGATGTGCTGTGACCAGATCCATGGCATGGGCAGAGCCGACCTGAGACAACGTGCCACTAAGCGTAGAGTGTGGTGATCCTGCAGCTGTAGTGGAAACTCATCCAGAGACGGCAACTGAGGACACTGATGAAAGAGGCTTTGAAGATTGCTATTCCCCTTAAAGATACGTTCATGAATTCACCCGAAGATAACACTCCTGTTCCCATTGAGGAGATGAGTGTTGAGAGTTAGAAGGAGCTGCAGGCAGGTGGCACAGAGATTCAGAAGCTAAAGTCAGCGCAGTGGGGGATCACACCGTCAAGGAAGGTGGCTGTTTTTATGTGAAGGACAGAGTGTATGTAGGAGCTGGCATCTGTTCTATATTAGTACTGACGATGGAGTGTGGGATCATCATCAGATTATTGTGCCCAATGCTTGTATAAATAAGTTGTTGGAGTTGGCTCATTGTACCCCTTTTTCAAGCCACATGGACGTGAGGAAGACTCTGGAGCAGCTGCAAGCAGAGATCTATTGGCTGCACATGGCTGCAGATGTGATCCAGTTCGTGCAATGCTGCCATACTTGTTAGCTTGTGGGGAAGCCTAATCAATCCATACCTAAGTTGCCTCTCATTCCTGTTCATGCCTATAACCCTCCTCGTATTGCAGTCGATATCATTGGACCCCTGCCTCCTACATCCTATGGTAATAAGTACCTGTTAACCATAGTTATTTGATTCTTTCACTAGATACCCCGAGGCTATTCCTGTTCGCTCACCAAAGTCTAGGATAGTTGTTCGGGCATTGCTTGATTTCTTTACTAATTTTGGGCTGCCGAGGGAGATTCAGTTGGATAAAGGGCCTCATTTTCTTTCAAATACCTATCAGCAGTCCATGGTCCACTTGGTATCGTCCACGACACGAGCAGTGCTTACTATCACGAGAACCAGGGTGCCATAGAGAGATGCCACCAGACCCTTAACTCGAATCTTCGGAAATACTGCATGAAACACTCGAAGGAATGGGATCGAGGAATGTCATTCCTCTTGTTCGCCACCCATGAAGTTCCTCAAGAGAGTTTGGGTTTCTCCCCTAATGAGCTAGCGCTCGCCTACAAGGTAGGAGGCCCGCTATCCATCATTAAAAAGGCTTGGTCTAGTGATTCCACCACAAGCCATAGTGTACTTGAGTTTGTTAATGATTTTAAGAGCAGGATGTCTAAATGCTTGGAAGTGGCTAGAGAGAACTTGAAACAGGCTTAAGACAGTATGAAAAGGTATTATGACTGAGAAGCTCATCTGCAAGAATTTAAAGCAGGTGATGAAGTACTACTGCTGTTGCCTATTCAAGGACAGCCACTTGCTGCAAAGTTTTGAGGCGCTTATCCAGTGATGCGTAAAGTGAGTAGTATTGAATCCTTAGTGGAAACAACAGACGAGCAAAAGAAACATCAACTCTTCTATGTTAACATGCTGAAACCTTTTACTGCGCTCTACATGCCCCTGTCCCTGTGCATCTAATATCGATTGAACAGTGTGAGGAGTTCCCTGCAGTTTGGTAACCCAAGAACAAAAAGAGGAGGACTTTGACTTCTGTACTGTGAGTAGATGACAGAGCAACGTTGAGGCCGGATTTTCCCTAAGTGAAAAGGTTTTGCATTTGCCAGAAGATTTGTCTCGACAACTATGAACACTTCTTTCTTCGTTTAAGGATGTCTTTGGTAGGTCCCCTGGGCGAAGGACCTGGGTCAAGCATGATGTCAATGTGGGTGATGTGCTCCGTATTAAGTTGCCATGATGTGCTCCATATTAAGTTGCCACATTATTGTTTCTGTCCCCAGTGTGTAGGAGTCCTCCACTAGGAGATGAAGTACATGCTGGACAATGATCTTATCTTCCCCTGCGTGAACCCTTGGAGCTCCCCTGTGACCCTGCAGCCCATGCCTGACGGTACAGAGTGATTCTTCATTGACTACCGCAGAGTCAATGCTCTGACTAGGACCGACACATATCCCCTGCCTTGATTAGAAGACTGTCTTGACTGCATTGGTTCATCCCGTTACATTACTAGGCTGGACCTTAAGATGGGCTTCTGGCAGGTGCCCTTGACGAAGCAGGCAAAAGAAGTATCGTGTTTTGTTGTGGATGGTCAAATTTATTATTAAAATGTGATAATGTACGGGATGAAAAATACCCCAGCTACCTTTCAGAGATTTATGGACCGAGTCAGTAGTGGGTTTCTAAACTGTGTGGTGTACTTGGATGATGAAGACGTGTTCGTTGATACCTGGGAAGACCACCTAGAACAATTAACCCCTTAAGTCCGCAATTGTGTCAGGCAGGGTAACACCCACAACCACAATTCAGGGGTGTTTTGGCGACTTTCACCAAGGGGAAATTGACTGTGTTCTGGCTAAAGAGGAAGAATTTACACGCCTGACAACGCAATCCGTACCACCTTAGGCCTAATGGTTACCGCACAATCGCGCGTCAAAGTTAAAAAATAGTTTATGATAGTTACCCCCTTGAAAACACTCGAAAATATGAAATTTTTGACAGCTACCTATTTTTCTTATTGAAACAGGTCATTTCAAAGTGTTTTGTCACACCAACTATGAAAACAGGTGTATGTAGGTGTGGGGAGATTACTAGGCTGTGGGGAGATAAAGTAGGCTGAGGAGAATAGGCCTATAGGTACAGGGGTTGGAAATAACCAGCTTTTCGCATGAAAAGGAAGCACTTCATTGTTTTCTGTAACATCTACCATGAAAACAGGTGTGTATGTAGGTGTGGGGAGATAACTAGTGCTGGGAGTAGGCTTACAAGGGCTTGGTGATACTTGGGGAGAAAAATTTTGGAAACGACCAAATTCTCTTGTGGAAACCCTCCATTTCAATGGGATATGTCATACCAGCCAGAAAAACAGGTGTGTATGTAGGTGTGGGGAGATAAAACAGGTGTGGGGAGTAGCCCTACAAGGCCTCATAGTCATTCCAAAACTAACATAGACGCATATAAATATTTATAACCATCAAGGACATCAAAAAGTTGAATAATGTTATAAATGCATGCATTAGAAAGGAAAAAAAAAATAATAATTTGTTTCCCATTTCTCATTTTACTGTTCTAACTTCTCATTACACATTTATCACACCATTACAATTATCACATTATCATTACACGTCATCACACTTATCATTACAGTTTCGGCAACAACCAAGTTCTCTTGTGGAAACTCTGCATTTCATTGCAATTTATCGCACCAGCCATGAAAACAGGTGTGTTTGTATGTCTGGGGGGATGACAAAGGTGAGGGGACTAGTCCTACAAGGCCTCATAGTCTTTCGAAAACTAACACAGACGGACACTACTCAGAGGTGCTAACCTGGGAAGGTAGGGAAAATGAAAAAAAAACAAAATAATAATAATAAAATAAGATGCGTCGTATGTAGTACAACATACAGCATTCTCCAACTACGTATGTACAGCAACTGCTAGGTACGAAGTGAGAAATGAACAGGGAGGTAAACATTTGGGAAGAAGTAGAAATAATATGAAACAGATATGTACAGTTGCCTTCACTTCTAAGTACTACACCGACTTGTGGCATCTTAGTAGATGTGGCACCACTGTGTTTGTTTACATCGTCGTATTAAGACGCGAGTGAGTTGGAGGAACCGTGGCATAGTGGTCAGGTACTGACAGCTACATTGATATGATTTGTGTACTGCTTATATTATATAAAACATATAATGTAATTGAACTTGTGCCTGTAATTAGAGCTTAATTGAAGGAGTTGGTGCTGGGACCAATCAGGGAGTTGGATGCTTCGTTGTGGATGTTCAGGGATTCTGTTGGTCCGAAGCAGATCTTGCTTTACTGAATGAGACGCGAGCCAAAATAAGACTTGGCTAGCGCAACATATAATCGAGGATGAACATATTCATCCTATCTGTCTATCTATCTACCTATCAGTCTATATATCTATATATATCTACATTATGTCTACATCTATATATCATATATCTGTATATAACTCTCTCTCTCTCTCTCTCTCTCTCTCTCTCTCTCTTGCCTATATCTCTATCTCTCTGTCTATCCATTCTCTCTCTCTCTCTCTCTCATATATATATATATATATATATATATATATATATATATATATATATATATATATGGAGCCACAGTGGTAAAGTGTGCGTTTTAGTACACTGAAGAACGAGGGTTCGCCCCCCGCCAGGGTAATAAACTTTGGGAGCATTCTTCAGGCCACGTACTGCATTGGCGGACACAAGGGGTACTGTGGTTGAACCAGTGTCGCATACTGTGAAGTATGTTTGCACCCATTCGGCTTGTGCGGGCCGATTATACTTGGTTCACAGACTACACACACATCCAAAGCCATTCCAACACAACAATTACACTTACAAGCAATTCTCACCCTACATACAATCTCTACCAGACAGCCTAAGCCACTTAATAGAGATACATTGGCTGTATCTTCCTTACTTCGGTCGGGATAAGGCCGGTTCTGCAGTGGTCAATCAAGAGGCTGATGAGATTATATATATATATATATATATATATATATATATATATATATATATATATATATATATATATATAATCATCTAATCCTTTGTTATCTATGAGCAGCGTAGGAGCCAGGGCCAAGGCAAGTAGGTCCTGACATTATAAGATGAGGGTGATCGGCCTCACTCATCCGTGAGTCGCATTACGTGAGTAATAAACCCCAACCATCTCATGGATATAAACCTACACAGTCTCAATTGATTGGACCACCTTAATTACCCACTAAACAACTAGGTCTCATAATTTCATTATATGGTTACCACCTATAGTAGTAAATGGTTTCCTAGTGTAGCACAGGAAACCATTTGGCTCGTCACTCAGTGCAAAGTCACCCATAGGCAGAAGGAAGAGGAAATAATGAAGGAAAGAAAGGCAGAAGAGGGAGGAAGGAAGGACGGAAGAGAGGAGAGGGCAGGCACCCAAAAGCAGCATTACATCGAGTGAGTTGATGTTGAGTGCCCCCGCCTACCATCAATCAATCAATCAATCAATCAATCAATATATATACATATATATATATATATATATATATATATATATATATATATATATATATGTATATATATATATATATATATATATATATATATATATATATATATATATATATATATATATATATATATATATATATATATATATATATATATATATATATATATATATATATATATATATATATATATATATATATATATATATATATATATATATATATATATATATATATATATATATATATATATATATATATATGTATATGAATATTTTCATCCTCCATTATACATTGCACTAGACAAGTCTTATTTTGGCCTGCGTCTCATTCAGTAAAGCAAGACCTGCTTCGGACCAACAGCATCCCTGAACATCCACTACGAAGCATCCAACTCCCTGATTGGTCCCAGCACCATCACCTTAAATTAAGCTCGAATTACAGGCACAAGTTCAATTACATTACATCTTTTATATAATATAAGCACTACACAAATCATAGCAATGTAGCAGTCAGTACCTGACCATTATGCTGGGGTTCCTCCACCTCATTCGTGTCTTAATATTATGACGATGTAAACAAACTCAATGGTGCCACACTACCAAGACGCCACAGTCAGTGTAGTACTTAGAAGTGAAGGTGGCTGTACATCAGGCCTGATACTCGGGGGCCTGTTGGGGGTTGGAAGAGTACTGAGGGGCAAGGAGGGAGAGGTAGGGTGGGGTTTGAGGGGGGGACGAGGCTAGCAGGAAGGGGGGAGGGGCAAGAAAGGGTGGGAAGGGACGCAGGCTGTTGTGGGAGGAGAGATGCAGTTGCGTGGTGGGGTGGGAGGGTGATGGGGGACAAGGAGGGCGTGAGGGAGTGGAGTAGAGAGTGGCATCAAGGCGGCCGAGAGGGGGGTGCCCCCTCACTGCCCGGGTTGGTTCGACCCCCCCCTCACGCCACATCAGGGGCGAGCTCTCATTGGCCTGAAGCCATGTACATCATAATTAGGGTGGAGCAAGTGCTCCACAGTTTTTTATGGGCCGTGTTCAATTGATCCAATTAGGCATTTTGGCATAAAACTCAAATCGCGTCAATTGATGCAATTAGGACTTAAAGGATTAAACTAGTTCTTTCAAGGCTCTCTGAAGCTCATGTTGTTGCTAACTTAATCTCTGGGCACTGGGCAATTTTTACAGCCACCAGCCTCTCATTATGGGCAGTTCTCCAAAAATTTATTGTTTTCAAACCTTAATATCTCGGAAAGTATAGCATTTAGAGAAACAAATGATAAACCACGATACACAGAAACTCTTCCTGCGAATAAAAGCATCCCCAGGTCTGTAGGTGATCCCACTGATGAGAAGGGAAGTAAAGAAGACAGGTTACTTGCAGTGCATGAGTCAGGATATGTCTGACTCGGAGTGCACGGCCCAGACTTCGGTCTCAGCATCCGCACTCTGGCCAGCAATCGTAACACTTACTTCCTAGGGAGAGTTGTGTGTTTGTAATGCTTCCCGACTTCTTGCAGTAGAATTTTCCATGTAGTAACCAATCTCCCCCATTTTCCCTACTCACAGCTATGGGTATTAGTCATCACCTGGTACACGTGGTTTGCATATATGGTTTTCCTGCTGTAACAGCGTTGTACTTTGCCCAGTTAATGTGTGGGAAGACTTGAAGGACACGTTGCTTGCCCATTTTTCCCTTGCTGTCTTACACCTTTGCATCTTTCCATTGCACTTTCTCCAGAGGTAGCACGCACTAGTGTAATGAATACCTTATTCCAAACCATGAGGTAAATGTCTGTAGTATTGGTTAGTTTTTCTGGCACATTTTCTTGGCATTGCGTTAATGCATTCTCACTAATATTATTATATATTACTTATTCTATCTGCCACATGTTACACATTTCCAGGTTAACAGGGCACCTTTCTCACTCTTTTCTGGAAATGATGGAAAATTCGGTCTTCGGGCACAAAGAATTCCACAAGACCCAGTCCCATGTAGAAGTAAGTACTGCAGCAATGCCGGATATGTGTAGTAATTGTTCGTGTACGAGATGTAGTTTCCTTGGAAGTATCTGTCCATCAGCACTTTCACAACAGCACCAGAAAACCCATGGGGATCATCACTGGGTATATCTGTAGCTAAGCACAGTATCACGTCTAGCATATTTCCAGACTTACAATCACATAAGACAAAGAACATTAGGCCAAAGCGATGTTGTTTGGAAGGCACATACTGAAAAATGCTAAATGACCCCAGAATAGAACAAGCGACTCATCAATAATCACTTTTTTGAAACAGCTGGAAAAGCATGATAAATGACTCCATTAGCATGGTAAGAAATGGCCTGGTCTTCCACAACTTGTCATTTAGGGCTGGGCCATAGGTCCTGTTGAAGTGCAGGAACTTGACAATGGCCAAGTACCTATCACAGGCAATGTACTTACCAAAGGGTGTGTGTAAGATATCATCCAGCACCCAATAATTGTAAATGGAATGCTTCTTTATGTGTGCCATTGTCATCGTCAGTGCGAACCACACATATATTTCCACCACCTCCACTGCCGTCAGTTCTATCATTTTTGCACTCTGGGACATTGACACCTGAAGCCAGTGGACAGATATAGCCTTGCAAAAGTTTATCTCCTCCACAAGGTAGTTCATAATACTGGTAGTAAATATGGCTTGAAAAAAGGACAGGATTGTTTGTTGTTCTGCTGCCAAGTACTCACTCTGGACACCAACCCCTGTCTCATCAAAGGCAGGTAGGGTAGGCTGGAAGCCTTCACCCTCCACCCACACACAAGTGACAAGCCTGCCGACACCTGAGCTGCTAGGGCGTGATCTAGCAGGAACAAGGTGCCTCTTTGCACGACGGGCATGCCCACGACCATGGGCAAGGGGGTGACGGGAAGGAGAGGATGTGGTGGAGGCAGGGGAGGAAACGGGTGATGACTCACTAGTAGCAGAGACTCCCAGGGGTGTTGCTGGCTTGCCACGTGTCCTCGATGAGGGCAGCAGACCTGGTTTTCCTCACATATGAAAGATTAGGTTGTGGGGAAATGGCCTTTGAGGTGCTAGGTTGTGGTGATGAGGGTTGTGGCAGGGAGGGACCGCGACATTCTTGCTCAGAGTGTGGTGGAGAGATGTGGTGGCACCATTTATGTAGAACGTGATCATCATCACCACCATCTCCTTCACTTTTCACACTTCCTGGCACGTCCTCCTCATCTGCCTCCTGAAGCACTTTCAGGTCCTATTTTGATGTGTCTGAGGGAGCAGGGGTGGGCGCATGTGACATGATGCTCTGAGCATCATAATTTCTTCCATTTTCTGAAGATGTTTTGCCATTCTCTGCAAGAGTAGACACAGTATCATTAAGTGTACGCACTATGGCACTATCACTAAGCCCCTTCCACTCGTCCATCAGCAGGAGAATGGCTGGAGTGGAAGATGTAAGGGGGCCGCGGGCAGTGCGGACAGATTCGGATGAGGAGGATCCTGAAGGCATTGTATTACACCTGGTCAGGGCGCAGGACAGACTGACTCACGCTCCAGTGCAGAGGCGGGAATATGCCACCACCCTTTGGTGATGAAATAAAGTGACAGCTGCTACAAACAATGGCGTGAAAACAATTGCAGCTATAGCCATCACCCGGCATCCCTGATCCACAGACTTTGCGTCATATACAACAGTCCCCCAGCGCCTAGGTTTTAAAGAAATACGAGTTTGTTCAGGCTCAAATTCAGTACCTTGGCTATGTAATTTGATATGGTAATGCTACCTCTCTTCTTCAAAGGTAGAGGGCATTAAGAACTTTGCCCCACCTAAAACCAGGCATGAACTTCGGAGGTTCTTTGGCACTGTTGGTTATTACAGATAGTTTATTAAGAACTTTTCAAGTATTGTGGCCCCACTGACAGACTTGTTAAAGAAAGGAAAGAACTTCTGTTGGACTGAAGATTGTGAAAGTGCTTTTATGCCTGTACAGGGAATTTTGTGTCGTCACCTTGTAATGCTTGCTCCTAATTTTTCAAAGCCTTTCAATCCGGCTTTAGATGCTAACAATGTAGGAGCAGAAGCTGTACTCCTGCAGGGCGACGACAGAGCATCCTGTTTGTTATTTCAGTAAGAAGTTTTCTAAGGCTCAACATAATTATTCACTTTTTGAAAAGGAACTACTTGCCCTGATCCTCACCCTGCAGAATTTTTCTGTATAAATATATATGCCTGCTTTTGGGCCGACAGTCACAGTTTAAGTCGATCATAGCCCCTTGAAGTTTTGAAACCAGTGTAGATCTCCCACTCGTCGCTTGCAGGCTAATGCAAACTCCTGTGTGATTTTAAAGATATGTATTTACACAAGTTGAACACAGATCTTGCCTCCACCATGCCTGGTTTGTCTCTAAGCAGAAAGCCGGCCCACTTCTAGCTCTCCCTCTTGAAAAAGGCCATGTAAGCAGAAGTTGGACTGGATCAGACCTTATGTAAGGGATTTAAGTCATGTACGTCCTGCTTAGAGCATTTATGGACTACTGGTAGAACATCCTTACATACTACTGGATTACAAGTTGTTACATCAGTGAAAGGGTAAGAATCAAGGCTGGCCCACGGAGCCTCTTTTTGCAAGAGTATAACTTGAACATAGAGCATATCAAGGGGGTGAATGACTTCCTTGCTAATTCCCTGTTGCATTCTAAAGAACGAATATTCCTCTGCGAAATTCTTTCTTAAGTACGGGCGTTTTATGTGTGGCCAATCACATGACTTATATACATTCTCATGTATTATTCAGAGCTTTTATTATTCACTCGTGTTGTTAATATCACTTATGTAAATAAAGAAGAGTTTTATGAATGTCCAAACAGTGTGAGAGTATCTGGCCTGGCTGTGTGTTGTCGCTTATTAAAGTGTAATATCGTGAGGTGAAATTTACCAATAGGAGTTTCTATAACTGAGTGGGATGTAATTTTGAGCCTTGCTGATGTGTAAGCTGATGCCCACATCCATTCTTGGAGCTTTCCATGAACCAGTTGTTGCCGTTTAGCACTACCTTCTCGTGTCTGTCCATGTTAGTTTCGATCTTATTAAGGAATTTCTGGTAAGCCTTTCGTGCTTCTGTTGTTTGTATACAAAGACCGGGCAGTATGTTACCAAGTGGACATGACTTGGTGTGCTCTGCTCTTGGACATTTTGTATATACAGTTGTACAGTAATAGGCTACATCTGCCACAAGTGAGTTAAAGTTCATGAATTAAGAGTGTCACCACATGATCTACTGCACGTATTAGGCTGTGCTTATTGATATTGCAGTTATTTATAATAATTGCAAATTTAGAGTCATTCAAACTGCCCCTTCTAATGCCTCCTATTTTATTCAAGTGTCTAGAGAGTGTACCTTTAATTTTATATTTTTTATTGCACTTCCAGCGGTTTTATAACCCAGAGGCTAGTTTCAGTGTTATGGTTTACTTTTGTTATTGCTGTCTGAACTTTAGAGTAATTTCTACAAGTCTTAATTTGACAATCCTTTTTTTAGCATGTTTGATTTTTGTTCCCTTTGTAGCTGTAAGTTAGTGTTAAGTAAAGTATATCTTTTCAATTGCCCATTTCATTCCCCCCTTTTTGTCATTGCTATATGTATTTAAACTTTATTAGCCTCCCACTTTACCCCCTTTAGAGCGTACGACTTGGTAAGGATAGCTGCCACTTTTTTCAAGCGAATAAGAAATGATAATCCTTACACCATATAAGTGGTTTCCTCCCTTCATAAACAAATCTGCAACAGTTGGACTTGAACAACTTTAGGTTGAAGTATAGGGGGAATCAACTATAGGGATGCAGTTCAGGGAATAATAGATTATTGATAGGCAGAAGTTCTGCGATATGGCAGTGTGACAGTCCAGACATGAGCACTACCAGATACCCGTAGAGCACAGGGGAAGGCATGGAGAGATGGGATAATGGATGCAGCTCTGAGCATTTACCATAAAAGTATCTGTAAAATAATGCAAGGGAGGCAACATTCCTTCTTACTTGTAGGGGAGGTAGGTTATTTGTAATAGTAGAGTTCTTAATAATTCTAACAGCATTGTTCTGAGTTTTGTCTAGTTGCTTTAGTGGAACCTCCCTACAGTACATACACTCCAGAAAGGTGAGCAGTATTGCAACTGAGAGCACACATTACTTTTATAAACCATAGCCAATTACTCGGCAGTAAAGAAGCTATGAACTCCGTACAATAATCCAAGTTTCTTTGAGGCAGTTTTAGCAAATGATCTGACATGAGAGATCCAGCTGAGGTCATTGTAAAGCGAAACACCGGGAATTTCAGTACTTTTGGAGCTAAGAATATTAGTAGCATTGAAGGTAATATAGGAATCTGGCAATATCTGTCTAATAGTAAATTGTATATATTAGGTTTTACTAGCATTTAATGAGACAAGGTTATGTTGTCCCCATTTAGTGATCCTAGAGTTGTGAAAAATAGATATTAAACTTTCTGAATGGGTATGTAAGTGTGAATGAACTGTGAAGTGCTGGGTCATCTGCATATGAATGGGTGGGATCATAGGTGATAGTTAAGAAATCATTTTTTTTATGAATTAGGAATAGGGTTGGAACCAGAACTGATCCTTGTGGCATGTCTTCGTTAACTGAGTGAAAGTGGAGTATACATAATCCACTTTTATCTTTATGTTGCTGAGATATGATGAAATCAGAGGAATAAACGACGTTAGTCCATACCAAGGGAGTTTGAAGGGCGGGGAATGCCGCCATGCTTTTCAAAAGCTTTAGAAATATCCAGGGTTACTGCATGATTTTCGCCATGTTGGTCAACTGATTGATGGATGGTGTGAGTCAAGAGTTTAAGTATAAGCTATCAATGGTGGAGCTTTCGTGGCAAAAACCATACTGTCTGTGACTAATTAAGTTATTGGATTCAAAATTTTTAACTATGTGCTTCTTCATTACAATTTCAAATACTTTACCAAGAGAAGATGTGATAGCTATTGGTCTGTAACCAGAGGAGTCAAAGGAACATCCTTTGTTCGGAACTAGATCAATATGGGCTTCTTTCCAAGAATTAGGGAATGAAGAAGTACGTATGCATAGACTGAAGTATTTTATTAGAAAAGAAGAAAGTTCTAGGGAACACTTTTTCAAAACAACTTGAGGAATTCCATCTGGGCCAGGAGCTTTGTTGGTTGGTAAATTATTTTGGATGGATTTTACGCATCTAGTCCGTATTTTAAGTGGAACAATTTCGGGAGAGTCAAGTCCTAGTACTGGGATGTTCTGGCTGACTTCCTCTACTGTAGAATTTCTAGCAGATTTACTGAAAAGGATATATATTTTACCACGCAGGTCATTTGTAAGGTTACCATCTGAAGATTTTAGTGGGAGAATGGGAGATGACTTGCTTAAGTTATTATTGAAAGATTGAGAGTTGGTCAGAATATTTTATTGTGATTAGGATTGCTTTGTAGTTTGGATACTTTATATATATATTCGTGTAGTTGAAGGTAGAAGTTAAAGATAGATACAGGCAGTTGATTGTAGTTTATTATCTTCAAGGAAGAGTTTAAGTTGACCAGTGTATGTATTACACAGGAACATAATTTTCTAGCTAAGTCTTGTCGGACCCCTCTTCTCTCTTCCTCTCTCCACAACCTTTCGGTTCTATGGCTAGCCCCATTCTGACTCTTTAATTCTTCCACTCTTCCCTAGGAGGGCCAGTGTCACGTGTGCAAGACGCATGTGAATGTTCGAGAAGCCCGTGTGCGTGTGTGTGTGTGTGTGTGTGTGTGTGTGTGTGTGTGTAGCGTTTCCAGTGACATAGTGTTCGTGTGGCATTCCATACAGAAATGCAGATACATTTATTTCGTTGACTCTCGCTGACACATTTCCTATTCCCACACCTTGGCTGATGGTCCTATCTATTACACTTTCTATCTATCTGTCTATCTATCTATCATGCTATGAGTTGTATTATTAAAATATGTAGTCCTGACATCGCTCGGTCACGCCAGCTGGCAATCCTCCGAAAGCAATTATCAGTGACAGATGCTAATCTATTAATACATAACATTCATTATAAATTTGCATAGATATAATATTCATGTTAATATTGCAGTGATTCAGTAATATTTTAGAAACATAATACATTTTAAACAAAATGTATACATAATTGAACAAATGCACTATACTTAAAATGATTATAGAATATTGTATGACATATTACAAAATATGTTTGTATAACAGGCATATGCATATATGAAAAAATAGTTCAGTGTTAAGATTATAGTCAGAGCTATTAATATTATATATAGAGGTAATGATACTGGTATACTTCTATATCATGTGTCTTTCCATTTTTTTTTTTTTTTTTTAAATTAGTACTGTATACAAAATATGTACGCTTCATTCAGGGGGTTTTACTTGAATCTTTACCCTACCCCCTCTAAATACTGACTCCAAGTTTGCAATTCTTGCATGCATTCTGTGCATTGCAAACAGCACTACTGCAAATACAATAGAGAAGATTATAAAGACAGTCGGTGCTGGGCTATACACATAACATGGGTTAAACATACTCAAACTCAAATCTTCCCAAGGCTTCATTGTTTCATTAATTAGTTGCAGAGTTTCAACCTTAGTGAAAACTTAATACTTGTGCTCATGTTTAAGTCCATATTAGGTAGAGGGTGGAAATATATGTGTGTATGATTGAGGATGGCGTAGTGATTGATGGTGGATAAAATGGGCATGGGTGGTGTAAGTACCACACAGTAGTCTGGTGCAATGTATAATCCTGATGCTGAAGTATGAGATGGTGGTATATCTGGACAGATTATGTAAACTGATGTGTTATGAGTGAAATAATAAAAAAAAAACACTGTGAGTGTCCAATGCGTTGATGGTGTATAAGCTTATCTGGAGCAAAAGTGAAATTGCAGTGATGATGAATGTCGTGTTTTCTTATGATAGCCATTTCACAAGGGACTGTTCCAGTGGGCTGAAACGTGAAGATGTACGCAGGACAAAGGTGAACAGCATGTAAGGATGTACTTTCGTTCAATCTTTGATTCACTGGCGAAAGTGACAGTGTTCCATCTCTTGGAGCCATGACGAGTTCGGTGTCTGTGTTGATGTTGATGATGACCAAAGTGTTATTATTTTTAAAAGGGAAGGGGTGTATTTGGTATACTGTGAACAGGTCGTCAGTTATGAATGGTACATGAACTACTACTGATGTTGGTGTTAGTGTTGCTTCTAAATATGGATAATATAACATGAAATCTCTACCATGAAACAAAGGCTTCAAACTATGTTTATGTTTAGCCTTGGGTAATTATCTGACATAGCTCATGAACTGGAAGTAGGTCAATTGTGATCCTACCATTACCAGCATTTGCAATTCCTTGCATAAGTGCTCTGTAATGAACTCTAGTGTTATCTAGCTGGAGTATAATTGTGTCAGTATGTTCCATGATGATCAAGAAGTGTTGGAAAAGTGTTATGTTCCCTTACATGGCATTTATGTTGTCTCCACTCTGATAAGCTATGTTTTCCGTCTTTTTTTTCTTTTTTTTCAGATTTTTCACGAGGATGAGATGGAGGGATGGGGTGGAGAGGTATATGAGAGAGGGGGGTGTGAGTCGGGAGCAGGGCAGTGAAATGGCGGGGGACAGGGCGACTTGGAGGCGATTTGTTTGTGGCCACCCCAAACGGGATTGAGGCGTCTGGCAATAGATAGATAGATAGTCTTTATTACTGAGTTTTGTCTGGTGACGATTTTGTTATGATATGTTAGTACCTGACCTGTTTTATTAAATTTGTTGTTTATTTCTTGAAGGTCTTCCTCCGCAGCCAATCCAAAGATGTTTCCAAGAATTGCACCACCCAGGTCAAACAATCCGCGCTTTTGGCGAGTACGTGTGGTGTTCGTGTCGCTCAATACCTCCGTTCCATGAGATGGGACATCTTGGGTCATGATGAGCATAGTTGACTTCGCCTGTTCTATATTCCATTTCGCTAACTTCACTATTTCATCCACTTCCTTTGTGTTATGTGCTTGTGAAACATAGTCTCTTATCATGAAGTCCAGGATCCTCCTGGGGTTGGAGATATTCTCTAAATATGTAGGTAGCTCATATAAGTAATACAAACTGATTTCAGTACTCATGACTTCTTTTACGATTGACGTCATGGCCGTAGGAGCTATGAGGCATCCTTGCCATACTATGTGTTGTGGGTCTAAGTGAGCATATCCTCTTGCTATGTAGAGGAGAATCCATGGTATAAGTCCCTTCATCGTTACCTACTGAAAAAAAACTATTAATTTTCTAATACAGTATAGTCATGCTGTGGTCGATGATACTGATGTGCATTACGGTTGACTAACGGAGAACATTAACTTGCTTTTTATTTCATTTATAGAAGGAATTTAAATCGATATTTAAAACATGTAAATATTGTCCTGTAGATTTTTTTTTTTGAACACTTGCACTTATGTTTGTTTGTCTAGTATGCGACCTTAATTAATTTTCATAATTATTGTTGTTTTCTTGATTGGTTTCATGAGTTATGTTCGGTTGTTCGTTGGTATCCGAGGTTGTATAATATTGTATAATTCCTTTGAAACTCGTTTTAATGGTCAATATGAACCTGTTTCTCTTCGCCACATGGCAGTGACCTAATTACAACTTTGTTTGCTTTTATGTTAATTACTCCCTATGGACTCTCAAATTTCGGGGATAATTTATTGTCTCTCGTATGAATGATACCATAGACAATGTCTCCTAAGCTGATAGGCGATTCTTTTGCCTTTTTGTTGAATGCCTCCGTCATTTCATCCTTGGACACTGATATATATATTTTTTTTTTTTCACTCTTTCATGTTTGTCTTGGATTTCACGTAAATGGAGTTTAGAGTAATCATCGTAGTTGTATATGGGCAGATTTTCACCTTCTAGAATTCCATATGGTAGTTTTTTTTTTTTCTGTCCCATATATAGTGAACTGTGGTGTGTCTCCTACAGATTTATTTATGGATCCATTAATTGATGCTTCCACTCTGGGAATCCAATCATCCCAGCTTGCATAATTTTCATGGAGAATGTGTCGTAGTATATCTAATACCTTTTTGTTTTGTCTCTCTACTAACGCACTGGATGCTGGGTGATAGGCTAAAACGTTAACCTTTTTGATATTGTATTGTTTGCATATTTATTGTAAGATATCAGAATAAAATTCACCTTCATTATCGCTTATTAGTACCTTTGGGGTAGTAAAGCGACATATTACATTATCTATTATTGCCTTTGCTACTGTCTCTGCTGTTTTATCCTTAATTGGGGCTAAAATTACATAACGGGAAAAATGATCCGTTGCTACAAATAGGTATTGGTTATTACTGTATGATAACGGCATCTTGAGTATATCAACCGCGACAACGTCCCATGGTTGATGTGGTACAGGGTAATTACCTATAGGTGCAGGTGTGATTGGGTATCCTTTGTGTTTCGCACATGATTCGCATCTGTCTATATGATTGTTTATATCTTTTCGTAATGATGGCCAGTAATATAATAGCTGGGCTTGTTTGAATGTCCTATCCTTCCCAGGATGTCCTGCATGTGGGCTATCGTATATCGTTCGTAATACTTGCGGTATCATGTCAATAGGTACCACTAATTGTCTATTATTTCTTCGGCGTTTTCGTTGTCCTGGATTGATCCTGTATAAGGCATTATTGATTATTGTGAATTGTTCTAGTGGTACATGTAGTTTGGGTAATTGTATGTCATCTCCACCTTCTAATTTGTATTTAACTTTAGACCATGTTGGATCAAGTCTTTGTGCTTTCACGATTTCATTGTGGTTTGGGATGTTTCCTTTGAGATCTAATGCTGCGACATGAATTGTTTTCGGGTTCCTGGATAATGCAGCAGCTACTAGATTCATTTTGCCTTGTATGTAAAGAATCTGTACATTGTAGTTTTCGATTGTACATTTCCATCTTGCTCTCCTCCCAGGGAGGAGTTTTTTAAACATACCCACTTGGGGTTTATGGTCGGTGAATAAGTGGATTTCGTAACCATATACCAAATCTCGAAACTTTTGTAATGCAAAAACCACTGCAAGTGCCTCTAAGTCTGTAGTGCAATAATTTTTCTCTGTACCTCTTATTTGTCTGCTGGCAAATGCAATTGTTTGATTCTTTCCTCTCTTATCTTCTTGCATTAATACAGCCCCTAATCCTTTAATAGATGTGTCTGTGCAAATAATAAATGGTTCTTTGAAATCCGGATAGGCCAAACATGGTGCATTTGTGAGTATATCTTTTAATTCGTTAAATGCTTGTTTTTGTTCTTCTCCCCATTGGAATACAGCATCTTTTTTTGAGTAGTTGAAATAGAGGAAAGGCTTCATGAGAGAACTGTTGTATAAATGACGTATAATACCCTGCTAGACCTATAAATTGACTAACTTCGTCCATCGTAGTGGATTCTGGGAAGTCTCTCACTGCCTGTATTTTGTCATAGGAGGTGTGAATACCTTCAGCATTTAGTTTGTGGCCTAAGAATTTTATTTCCATAAAGCCAATTTGCATTTAGAAAGCTTAGTTTTTTTTTTTACCAGCATCACCAAGCTTTTGTAAGAGTAGGTCTAATTTCTGGAGATGTTCTTTTATATCGTTAGTTGCGACAATTATATCATCAAGATAAACGAATATTCCTTGTCCTAGAATTCTGGACAAAACTTAATCCATCAGGCATTGGAAAGTCCCTGGTGCTGTCTTCAGTCCCATTGGCATTCTCCTGTATTGATAATGTCCTGGTTTTGTGGAAAAGGCAGTGTATTTACGTGACTCCTGATCTAATGGTATTTGATAGTATCCATTAAGCAAATCTATTGTGGAAATTACATTAATTTCTGGTCCAATATTATGTAAGATGTCACTTAGCAATGGCATGGGAAACCAGTCCTGGATTGTGTAATTGTTTAGTTTACGGTAATCTACTACTGCACGCATTTTTCCATTTCGTTTGGGCACGAAAAATAATGGGGCATTCCACGGGGAGACTGATGGCTCAATAATTCCAAGTTTTAACATTTCATCGACATACTGGTTTGCAAGTGTACGTTGAGATTGTGGGACTCTATAGGCATGTAAGAAAATCGGTTGTGTGTCTGGGTGCACGTTAAATTTGTGATTAATCAGGTTAATACACCCTAATTGTTCTCCGGGTAATTCTACGGTGTCCCTATGTTTTTCCAACAATGTTAACAAATCAATTTCTTCATCAGATTCACCTGAGTGAATTAAATTCTCTTTTATGCTTTCTTTATCCGTAGATTTTATATTACCGTACTTGTCACTCCAGCTAAAACTATTTCCATCACGGAGGTGGGACATTTTTCAGTATTAACTGTACTAGTCGCCTTTTTCAACTGTACTTCCCCATTCATGTGATTAATTAGGAATATCTGAGTTTGCTCATCGTTATTCATCTGACATAGTGCGTTTTCTACTGACAGTCCTTTTACTTTACATAATTCTTCCAAGATAAGTACAGTACTATTCTTTAATTTGCTGTTTATGGTTACCCTTATGTAGGAGTTAGGAGGAGTAACTAAATCATTGGTGAGACGGGCAGGAAAAACTGATAAGTCAGTACCGTTACCACGGTCTCTAGTCCTGGAGGCTGGGGTTGGGGGGTGAGTGGATCTATACACTCATGTGTTTGTGTATGTTTGTTTAAGCTTTTAATACTACCAATTCTTTTTGGTTCTGTTTTACTAATCGTTCAGGACTCTGATGGTATTTCTTCTATGAATTCATTATCAAAGTCTATTCCATTCATTTGTGGTAGTAAAGTTATTGGCTCTGTTCTCATGCATCTTAAGGCCAGCAACAATACAGCTTTTATTGCTAAGTTTTCAACAATGTAAAAAAAATGCAGAAAATGGTCTTGTAGTCTCTGTGAAACTGATGTTTAACCGTATCATTCCTTTTACTTCAGTTTGTTTGCCATCTACTGTATATAAGTCTAAATCAGATTCTTCCAGAAAAGTTACTTTCTTCTTATTTCAAAAAAATTCTATCTGTTTCTTCTTGTGTTATTAAGTTCACTGGAGAGCCTGTGTCTAATAATAAGGAAACGTTTTGATCCTCACATACAGCTAGTATCAAGATACACTCACTTCCCAACATGCCTCCTATGTGAATTTTAGACTTGCTTTTCTTTATGATTGACTGTTTTTTTGTTGTGACTTGGCCTTCCTCCGATTTGAAAATGGAAACCATTTTCACCACTGTCTTACAATTGCTGGTCCAATGCCCTTGGGACCGATGATGTCTACAGTATGGATCATATCCTTGTGTCTTTTGTTTATCTTCTTTTGCTTTGATAAAGCAGTTATTCTTTGTGTGTCCTGGGTTAACACGGTAATAACATAGAATGGACCTATCTCCCGACTGTGATCTGCGAGAAGACTTGCTATATTTAGTGGTGTCTTTGGCGCGAGATCTGCTCGGACTACGCGGAAACTTACGTGATTGCCGGTGGCCTGGTGTTTGAGAAAGTTGTCTCGAAGAGTTTGGTTGTTTGTTCTGTCTGTTTTCGGGTCGCGATCGATTTTGTTCTCTGTTTTGGGTAGTTGTAGCTGTTTTCACAGCTGATACTGTCTCAGGCACTCTCATTCTACTAGAATGTGATTGTTTCGGTCTCTTCTGCTTTGCCACAATTCATCTCTACCTCGTTCATGAAGTCTAGCAAGCACATACCTGGGGTGTAGGGGATTGTCTTGGCTATCTTGAGGGTCCTATCACGTAATTTACACAAGGCAGCTACATAACTAACGATGTCTATGACAAGCTCTGGTTGCATCTTTCTATCTTGTGTTATCCAGTTTGAATTTTCTAAAGTAGCTAATAATGTTCTTTTAGTAGTAGAGACATTAGCTATTATTTCACTGAGCACATGATTTGTAGTGCGTGCCCTTACAAGATCCACAGTCTTATGTAATTCTGGGATTATACCTGGCAAAAAGTTTATACCTCCAGAAAATTTCTTCAAGAATTCTGTTTTAAACTCATCATATGTCTTAGCTCGAAGAAGCTTATCCGACATAAGCAAATCTCCTGCCGGGCATCTATTCTGATAAATCCATGAGGAAAATATTGCAATTTTTTCTTGTTCATCCGTTATGTGTCTGTTTACGAAGATCTGTTCACACTGATGGATCAATTAAATCACATCAATGCGATCATTTTCTGTGCCTGAGAATTTTGGGGCGGTTTTATCCTTATAATAATCGTAAACATGAGATAGGGATGTTTGATTTGTGGCATTGCCTGCAGTGTTCATTTTGGGTGGTTGCTTTGTAAGGTTCTCTTGGACTTCTTTATCGTCCTGTGAAGGAATAGTGGAATAGGTTTTACCTGAGCGATAAACTCTGTTAAGTAAACTTTCATAGATATGCAAGTCAAACTCCTCACTCACTACATCAGAGGGGGTTTCCCAGTCATCATCATTATCATCTAGAAATGAGTTATTTGTTTCTTTATCTTTAGTTTCCGGTGAATTTTGTAGGGTGTGTGTGTTGTCCTGTTGTTCTCCTAATTGTGGATCTGCAGTGGCCGCTAACTGTGTATCATCTGTCACTAGCACGGGTGGTGATGAAAATATCCCGGACATTTCATTCAACTAAAATAAACTCATGTTGCTAGGGTATAGTGTTATGAAATACATCTTTTATTTATGTCCTAACGGAATAGATGAGTGAATGAGTTATAATAAATGAAAGATAATAAGTGTATAAATGTATATATAAAAATCAGTAAAGGAGGTGATTGTACCTAATTTAAAGCACTGAGAATAAATGAGTAAAGTATAATTACACCCACTTGATACAGATGATGTCACTCGGAGAGTCGAACATGTAGAGTTGATAGAAGATCTCCCTCTCGATAATTCTAGGGCCGTGTTGATGGACGATATTATTCTGGAAATTCCATGGCTTGGTGATCTCACTGTTAATTGCAGTGCGAATTAATCTCAGTAATAGGAAACCTCACCAATCAACGTCCAACTCCCACTCAATAGCTGTTGGAAATAAATGAGTATGAGTAGGAGTGTGTGAATAAGATTTAGTAACGGGCAATGGGTGAGAGGTGAATGGTGTCAAACACACGATGATTGACTTGGCGTTGGTTTAGCAGACACACATGGTGACGTCGAGTTCCCACACTGTGGTAGCCGTGGTGAGTAAATGAGTAGCGATGAGTAACTTGAGTAAGGAAAGGTGAGTAAGATGAATTGTGAATATGGGCTTGGTATTTGCAGTCGTCGTCTTGACCTTCTTGCACTCCTGCGTCAATGTTGGTGGTTGGGGGGCAGTTGGAGAGAGCGATGGAGGTTAGGGGTGTTGCTGTGTACTTGCTATTTATTTGCTTGTTTTGTTTTTTTTTCGTTCTCGATGTATTCTCGGTCCTTTCTTCTTGTGATATACTCATTGTCGCTACTTGTAGGTGCGTGTAGAAGATTACAGAGATGTCTCGTAAACTTGTTACTTGTAATTAATCATAGAGATGTCTCGTAGCTTGTAACTTGTATCTTGTATTTTGTAGGAATTCACTGTAGACTTGAAAACGAGATTCGTACTTCTGCTGCCACCAACTATATATGTGAATCTTGAGAATGTAATATGTTACTCTTGAGATTTGGTTCTAGTTATCTTGTAGTCGAAGATAGAAGTTAAAGATGTATGCAGGGAGTTGATTGTAGTTTATTATCTTCAAGGAAGAGTTTAAGTTGACCAGTGTATGTATTACACAGGAACGTAATTTACTAGCTAAGACTCGTCGGACCCCTCTTCTTTCTTTCTCTCTCCACATTCTTTCGGTTCTCACGTGTGCAAGACGCATGTGAATGTTCGAGAAGCCCGTGTGTCTGTGTGTATGTAGCGTTTCCGGTGACAGTGTTCGTGTGGCAATCCGTACAGAAATGCAGACACATTTCCTTACGTCGACTCTTGCTGATACATTTCCTATTCCCACACCTTGGCTGATGTTCCTATCTATTACACTATCTATCTATCTAACGATCTATCATGCTATGAGTTGTATTATTATAATATGAAGTCCTGACACACACACACACACACACTTATATATATATATATATATATATATATATATATATATATATATATATATATATATATATATATATATATATATATATATATATATATATATATATGTATGTATGTATGTATATATAATGTATATACCTATTTATATTTATTAATATATATGTATGTATACACAACATAATTTATGAACCTTCTCTGGAGCAAGAAATACGGAAGTAGAAACCATGCAGAGAGTGCATGCCTCCGCCAATGCCATTGCAGGATCCGGATCCGGTCCAATGGTCCACCATTCCACAAAATTTCGAGAAAATTCATTGCGAACTCTTGAAAATATCGTGTGGACAAACAAACAAAAATTCTTGGTTCCGGATGATGATACGAATCACCACAAAAATCTAATGGGTCATTCTTTGGGCCATATGCTATTCCTCCAAAAATTTTCAGCAAAATCCGTACTTAACTTTTTTATTAATCCATCTAACAGACAAAAGGACAAACAGAGAAACCACCTCCGACAAAAACTTAACCTAACCTTGGCGGAGGTAAATATGGGACTCAGCAGCTGCATCATGACTAAACCCCGACCCCACCATAAATGGCTCGGGATAGACTTCCTCATTAATGATTTTCAGAAATTCGAAAGAGAAGGGAAAGTCGAAACAAGAGAACTCCAAGCCGAAGTTTCAGTAACAAAGGGCTCCTTCCAAAGCAACTTCATACACAGAGGACACCTACAAGCAGCAAAACAACTTTGTTCAAATGAGGACATCGTCGTCAGGAGGGTACACAAGACTGCAGCTTTTGTTATCATTTCGAGGACTACCTCCAAAAAATGAGTGACATCCTCTCTGACATGAGGATTTATCACAACTTCACAGAAGAAATTAAGAATGAAGTCAGCTTTGTGAATGAAGCAATCAACGCCACCACAAGGGCCTTCATTTCTCTTTATTGGCACGGATATTCCCTTGGTGTAATTCTATACTAAACAGGCAAGTCAGTTCCGCCTATATTTTAACCAGCCCATGAACTCAAGATAAGCAATGTTGGTACATATGCAACACAGACAGTTGACTGTTGAATTGTGACTGCAAAAAGTGTTGATAAAAAAAGCACAATATACCTATTTTGGGGTATTTAAGTAAGCGGCCAGGTCGCCCACAACAATGTTTACCAATAACCCTCCCGACTGGCTGTGTTGTTTATCAACCATCACTCCAACTGTATGTGTTAGTGTATCCCACGTCAAAGCTATGGGAAACTTAATGATTTAACCAAACCAAACCTGAACCAACCTAACCTAACTTGCATTTGACAGCCAGCTTTTAAATTTAAAAAATGCTCATTAGAAAGGTAGACATCGTCGGAATATTTACACATTCTAAATCCTCATGTATACCTTTCAGAGCTTTTATGAAAATGCCCAATAGCTGTGGAAATCCAGTAGTAATAAGAAACCTGCAAATGACTCACTTCACTAGATATAATGGAAAGGCCACACCCATTTGGTAATGAATTAATTCCCTTAGCTATGCATATGACAAGGTCAAAGCACAAACCAGGTTACACCCATCACCCCATCATCTCGCAGATCCCGACTGCTACCCACTCCATTGCAAAAAACTGAACGAATTACTCACATGCTACGTACCTACCGTCTACTACCTGACATCAGCTAGCCAGTTCCTCGAGATTGTGAAGGAGGCACCACCTGCAGACCATATCAACGTACAGTATCTTTGACGTCAAAAGCCGTTTTACCAACGCACCCATGGACAGAACGATTCAATTTATTGTCAACCGAGTCTATAGGTGTGAAGAAACTATGCCCCTCGGCATGGAAGAAACCTGCCTCCATTCCCTGTTGAACTTTGGACTAAAAGTCCCTCTTCATCTGCCCCGCGTGGAAATGTGTATCGCCAGATAGATGGTGTTGCTATGGGCAGCCCTCTACGAGTTCTCTTTGCATTCGAGGCCACTATACTGACTATCAACCATTTTTCAATATGCTGCCGCTTTGTCGACAAGAGTTTCGTTAGAGTTCATGACACAATTGCAGTCCATGTAAAATCATACAATAAAGGAGTGTCTCAATGGTGAAAGTGAATGCCCACAGCGACATTTATACTTCACCATCAGTGCCTACTTCCACCGTGCCATCACCTTCTGTTCCTCATGGAGCAGTGTTCATTCAGAGCTAGAATGACTTACACAAATTCTCGGCAGCAATGGTTATCACAACAGTGACAAGGAAGATGTAATGAAGAATGCCATTAACAAATGGTACTTAAGCTATGGAATCCCCACTTTCCATAACGAAAAAAAGTTATTTTGCCCTGTCGAAATTACATGTCTACAGTGTATAAAACTGACTTGAAAATATTGAAAATTTTCATATAAAAAATGCCGATTGCACAGATCCTAACAAAAGCATCGCACAAATCACATACAAGAACTGCAAAACGTCCCATCTACTACTCAAGAACCGCCCTGCCTTGAAAAGTACACCAATACCTGAAGAGCACGTCCTCTACCACCATATTTGTATAAGTGTGGAATGTTGTAATCATACCTACGTAGGAATTGTGAGGACTAAATTGTCTAGGCTTTTCACATGTCGCCTACAGAACAGATTGAAAATAAAATAGCTAATGAACTAACCATAACACTTCCCACACCTGTTGACACCTCGAAAATGTTGCTGAAATATCTGACCGCAAAAAAGACCCATGTAGTCTCACGTTTCTGGAAGCACCTTACATTTCCGACCTCAAACCTGCCATCAGTTAAATCTGTGATGAGTAGACTGTAGCACTAGTCGGGCATGGCAGTACTCCCAAGGTGGGTGGTAAGCTGATGACAGGGAGAGCTGTCCCTGACCATCCTACTTAGCTGAACTTTTTCAGTGTTTCAGTAACACAGAGAGTAGGCCATCATGCTCTCCAATACAAGTTGCTCTAACTTTCAGCAGCAAACTACATGCACAGCACTCACTACACTACCTTTTCAAAATCTGAATAGGAAAAATGGCTTCAATCAATCATGCCTCCGAGTCCCTGGGGGGTGGGGGGGGGCCGTAAATTCCCCCACCATCTGCAGTTCTCCCTGTGACAACTCAGAGAGATGCCTGGAACCACTGCCTGACTCTCTTCTTCATTTCTGCAACATTCGTGGCCTTTCCTCTAACTTCCCTATCCTCCTCTAAACCTCACCTTCTCTTTTTAACCGAGACTCAGCTGTCTCAGGCAACTGACAGCAAACCCTTTTCTGTATCCTCCTACTTTCTCTATACTCATTTCAAAGCCAAAGGTGAGTGTTGTGTATATGTACACAACGACTTATCTTGCTCTTGTGTTCCTAAACTTGATTCTTCTGAATTCTCTACTCTCTGGCTTCGGTTTCCTGTCATTCTGTAACTAAATAATTCTGCGCTGTTTACTTATCCCTAAATTCTATTGACTATCAAAAATTCTTTGACTCTCTTACTTCTACGATGGAACACATTCTATCCATTTCTCTTTTCTCTGAAATCTCCATTCCAGGAGATTTTAATGTTCAACATCACCTTTGGCTCTCCTGTCTTTTCACTGATCAACCTAGTGGACAAGCTTACATCTTTTCTATCCTTAATGACCTCGAGCAGGTTGTACAGCACCCTGCCTGTATCCCTGACCACCTTGGAGACAGCTCCAACATACTTAACCTCTTCCTTACAACTAATCCTTCTACTTACACTGTTAATCTCTTCTCTCTGTTGGGCTTATTACCTTATCACGCTTGTTCTAATGCAGCCTGCAACAAGGAGAGGGCCTACAAAAGGTATCAGAGCCATCCCACCCCTGAATCACATCTTTTTTTTATGTTTCTACCCAGTATCGTGCTAAGTTGGTTCTTTTCTCTGCTAGAAATAATTTCATCCATACTAAATGCTCTCAACTCTCCAACTCGAATTCTTCTTGCTCCTTCTGGCATGTTGCCAAAAACCTTTCTAACAACTTTACCTTCTCATTCTTCCCTCCTCTTTTCTACTCTGATGGCTTTGTAGCTATTTCTTCTACTGATAAAGCAGATCTCTTCACTCAGACTTTATCCTCCAATTCCTCCTTAGACAATTCCCCTGCTATTCCTCCACCACTCCCCCTCCTGACTTCCTCATGGCTGACATTAAAATTTCTTCAATTGATGTATTTTCTACCACCACTGGCCTCAATACTAACAAGGCATATATGCCTGATGGAGTCCCTCCTGTTGTCCTCAAGAACTGTGCTTCTGTGCTTACACCCTGGCTAGGTAAACTCTTTCGCCTTTGTCCTTCAACTTGGATATTTCCTTCTTGCTGGAATTTTGCTCTCATTCAGCCAGTCCCAAAGTAGGGTGACCATTCCCAACCCTCTAACTATCGTCCAATTGCTTTTAACGTTCTGTGTCTCAAAAGTTTTCGAGTCTATTCTTAACAGAAAAAATTTAAACCATCTTTCCTATCACAACCTTCTTTCTGATTGTCAGTATGGGTTCTGTCAGGGACGCTCCATTGGCGATCTTCTCACCTACGTTTCAGACTCCTGGTCATCCTCCTTTCGGGACTGTGGCAAAAGCTTTGCAATTGGACTTGATATTTCAAAGGTTTTCGATCGAGTCTGGCATAAATAATTAATTTCCGAACTGCCCTCTTACGGCTTCTATCCCTCTATCTATGCCTTCATCTACAGCTTCCTTTCTGATCGTTCCATAGCCACTGTTGTAGACGGCCATCAATTATCTGGATCTCTCAACAGTGGAGTTCCTCAGGGCTCTGTCCTATCACCAACTCTTTTCTCTTTGTTCATCAATGATCTTCTAAGCTGTACATCTAACCCTATCCACTGGTATGCTGATGATTCCACCCTTCACTTTTCCATTCGGTTCCCGCAATGTACATTCCAGGAGTTACTTCAACAACCAAGGGATGAGGCTATGGTACACCTAATGTCTGACTCGGTTCCTATCTCTGACTGGGGTAAAAATGATCTTGTTGTTAAGGCATCAAAGACTCAGTTTTTACACCTATCAACTCAAAAAAATCTTCCAGAGGACTACCCACTAATGTTTAATGATATCCAGCTCAGTCCTGCATCATCCTTGAACATGCTTGGGATTTCATTCACTCGGGATTTATCTTGGAAAGATCATATTATGTCTCTTGTAAAATCAGCTTCCATGAGATTAGCTGTGCTAAGCCGACTCCATACCTTCTTTACCCCTGAACAGTTGTTGCCTTTATGCACAGGTTTTATTCGCCCCTATGTAGAGTACAAGTCTCATGTTTGGGGAGGCTCCCCACATACAGTTCTTCTCAATAGAGTGGAGTCAAAGGCTTTTCATCTCATTAAGTCTCCATCTCTTACTGACTCCCCTCAACCTCTGCCTCTTCACAGCACTGAAACTCCTTATCTCTTTTCTATCGCTGCTTCCATTATCACTGCTCCTCTGAACTGTCTGCTTGCATCCCTCCACCTCTACAACTGGTGCGTAGCACCTGTCAAGCACCTAACTCTCATTCCTTTTCTGTCCAGCTCTCTAATACTAGAGTGAACCGTTACTCCCAGTCCTTCATTTAGGGCAACAGGTCAACTCTGGAACTCACTCCCTCTGTCTGAATTTCCTACTTCATATGATCTCCAGTCTTTCAAGCGCAAGGTGTCTAGGCATCTCGAAATGAACGGATCTTGAAGTTGGCTCTGTTTTGTATAAATTTTGTTTTTTCTTGGAAGGAACTATTGTGGGCTCCTAGTCTATGGTTCCTCCTTCCTCGCATAATAAAAAATGTAGAAGATTTACAACCCTTCCAACATGCAAAAGATCACAAACATAGGTGGGCTAATTCATTCCATCAACGAGATTGCCTCACACCTTCCATCACACGCTTCTTGGCTGACCAATCACGTGGTAACACGTGTCGGCATCCGCTAAATAATGAGGTTTCGCTCCACCCGCCATCAGATTGGTCTGAAAATGTTCCCAGGAAGGAGCGAAATGTTACCAAGTACACTAACGTTTAGACAGCTACTATCTATCTATGTATAGCCTGTCGCCCTAATCCTGCAAAGGGTGGCCACAGACAAAACGTCTCCAAGTCGCTCTGTCACCAACCATTTGACTACCCTCCCCCCAACTCACCCCCCTCCCTCATATACCTCTCAATTCCATCCCTCCACCTCATCCTCGGTCTACCCCTCCCTCTCCCTCCCTCCACCTCACCTACATACACCCTATTAGTCAGTCTTTCATTCTCCATTCTCTCCACATGTCCAAGCCAACTCATTGTATTTCTCCTAATCATCTCAACCACATCCACATCCACCCCACAACGTTCCTTCACTTCTTCATTCGTCAGCCTGTCCCTCCACAGATATATTTAGTCAGAGAATGACAGTAAAGCCGAAGCCAGAGTGTAGAGAATTCAGAAGAATCAAGTTCAGGAACACGAGAGCTAGATAAGTTGTTGCGTATATATACACAACAGCCACCTTTGGCTTTGAAATGAGTATAGAGAAAGTAGGAGGATACAGGAAAGGGTTTGCTGTCGGTTGCCTCAGACAGCTGAGTCTCGGTTAGGAAAAGGTAAGGTTTAGAGAAGGAGAGGTGGTGCTCAACAGAGCGGAAGTTAGAGGAAAGGCCACGAATGTTGCAGAAATGAAGAAGAAGAGAGTCGGACAGTGGTTCCAGGCACCTTGAGTCATCACCGGGAGAGGGGCTGACTATCAAAAATTCTTTATATTACTTCTACGATGGAACACATTCTATCCATTTCTCCTTTCTCTGAAATCTCCATTCTTGGAGATTTCAATGTTCACCACCACCTTTGGCTCTCCTCTCCTTTCACTGATCCACCTGGTGAACAAGCCTACACCTTTTCTATCCTTAACGACCTAGAGCAGCTTGTACAGTACCCTGCTGTGTTGTGTGAAATATTTTCCCCACAGCTCTGGTGGGGAACGGGCAAACAGAAGAGCCCATCAGGGAAAAAGGCAGATAAATAGCCCTCCAAATGAGAGCATAGCTGGGCCGACAAAACGGCTGACAAGGTGGCGAACAAGGCGAGGGGGAGGCGCGGTGGTTGGGCAAACAAGCACATGATGTTCGAGGAGGGCAGGGCGGGACGGCGAAGCATGGTGAACTGCGTGGCGCCGGTGGAAGGGGCGCCGACGAAGTGCTATGATGGGAAACCGCCCCGACGCTGCCCTCAACCCCCATGCCCTGATGGAAAGGCAATAAGACTCGCCCAGCCCAGCAGCAAATGGAGACCAAGGAGAGAGGCTCAGACACGGTCGTAGGGAGGGCAGGCCCTGGTCCAGATGGGCGGAGGGAGGAATACGGCTCTCTCGACCTCCAGGTCAGCAGGTCCTAGGCCGTGGCCCTCTAAGTCGAAAGAACAGGCCTACCCTCCTTGGTGATGGTAGGGGGGCTGGTCCCACCACGGACTGGTGTGGAGGTGTCGATGGGACGGGAGGTGGGCTGTGAGTGACAGCACTCTACCCGTATCCCTGACCGCCTTGGAGAGTGCTCCAACATACTTGATCTCTTCCTCACAACTAATCCTTCTGCTTACTCTGTTAATCTTTTCTCTCCGTTGGGCTCCTCCAATCACAACCTTATCACCTTAACCAGTCCTGTCGCTTCGGTGCAGCCTGCGGACCCTGCAAAAAAACGTCGTCTCTGGCACTTTGGAGCTGCGGATTGGGAGGCCCTCAGGTGGTACTTCTTTGATTTTCCCTGGAATGATTATTGCTTCCACGGCCGGGAGCCATCTGGGTGTGCCTTGCGCATTAAGGAGGTTATTCTCTCGGACACAGAATCATACATTCCTTTCTCATATCCTTTGACTAATGCACGAAACCCTTGGTTTAATCACGCTTGTTCTAATGCTATCCGCAACAAGGAAAGGGCCTACAAAAGGTACCGGAGCAAACTCACCCCTGAATCACATCTTTTATACATTTCTACCTGGAATCGTGCTAAATCTGTTCTTCGCTCTGCTAAAAATGATTTCATCCATACAAAATGCTCTCAACTCTCTAACTCGAACTCTTCTTGCTTCTTCTGGCACCTTGCCAAAAACCTTTCTAACAACTTTACCTCATCATCCTTCCCTCCTCTTTTCTAATCTGATGGCTCTGTAGCTATTTCTTCTACTGATAAAGCAGATCTCTTCACTCAGACTTTCTCCTCCAATTCCACCTTAGACGATTCCAGTGCTGTTCCTCCATTACTTCCCCCCTCTGACTTCCTCACGGCTACCATTAAAGTTTCTTCAGCTGATGTATTTTCTGCCATTGCTGGCCTCAGTACTAATAAGGCATATCGGCCTGATGGAGTCCCTCCTGTTGTCCTCAAGAACTGTGCTTCTGTGCTTACACCCTGCCTAGGCATACTCTTTCGCCTTTGTCTGTCAACTTGAACGTTTCCTTCTTGCTGGAAGTTTGCTCTCATTCAGCCAGTCCCAAAGAAGGGTGACCATTCCCAACCCTCTAATTATCGTTCAATTGCTTTAACATCCTGTATCTGAAAAGTTTTTGAGTCTATTCTTAATAGAAAAATTTTAAAGCATCTTTCCTATCAAAACCTTCTTTCTGATCGTCAGTATGGGTTCCGTCAGGGACACTTCACTGGCGATCTTCTCACCTACCTTTCAGACTCCTTTCAGGACTTTGGCGAAAGCTTTGCCATTGCACTTGACATCTCAAAGGCTTTCGATCGAGTCTGGCATAAATCTTTAATTTCCAAACTGCCCTCTTACGGTTTCTATCCTTCTATCTGTGCCTTTATCTCTACCTTCCTTTCTGGTCGTTCTATAGCAGCTGTTGTAGACGGCTATTGTTCTCCTAGATCTATTAACAGTGGTGTTCCTCAGGGCTCTGTCCTATCACAAACTCTCTTCCTTTTATTCATCAATGACCTTCTAAGCTGTACATCTAACCCTATCCACTCATACGCTGATGACTCCACCCTTCACCTTTCCATTCGATTCCCACAACGTCCATCTCAGCAGTTACTTCAACAGGCAAGGGATGAGGCTATGGCAAACCTAATGTCTGACTTGGCTCGTATCTCTGACTGGGGTAAAAATAATCTGGTTGTTTTTAATGCATCAAAGACTCAGTTCTTACACCTATCAACCCGACAAAATCTTCCACAGGTAGACCCACGTATGGTTAATAATACTCAACTTAATCCTGCATCATCGTTGAACATGCTTGGGGTTTCATTTGCTCGGGACTTGTCTTGGAAAGATCATATTACATCTCTTATAAAATCTGCTTCCAAAAGATTGGGTGTGCTAAGCCGACTCCATTCCTTCTTTGCCCCTGCACAATTGTTGACTCTATACAGGGGTTTTATCCGCCCCTGTGTGGAGTACAACTCTCATGTGTGGGGAGGCTCCCTACATACAGCTCTTCTCAATAGGGTGGAGTCAAAGGCTTTTTGTCTCATTAACTCTCCCCCTCTTACTGACTTCCTTCAACCTCTGTCTCTTCGCCGCAATGTTGCATCTTTATCTCTTTTCTATCGCTACTTCAATGGTAATTTTTCCTCTGAACTCTCTGCATGCATTCCTCCACTTCTATGACGGGCGCGTAGCACCCGTCTAGCAGCAAACTCTCACCACTTTTCTGTCCAACTCTCTAATGCAAGAGTTAACCGTTGCTCCCAGTCCTTCATTTATGCAACAGGTCAACTCTGGAACTGTTTCCCTCTGTATTTCCTGCTTCTTATGATCTCCAGTCTTTCAAACGCAGTGTGTCCATACATCTCGAAATGAATGGATCTTGAATTTGACTCTCTCTTGTATTTTGTTTTTCTCTTGGAAGGAACAGTTTTGCAGGCTCATTGCCTTTGGTTCCTTCTTCCTCACATAAAAAAAAAAAAAAAAAAAAATGCTCCTCTCAAGTAACTCATTTCCACTGCTCTCACTCTTGACTTGTTCCCCTCTTGCAAGGTCCACGCCTCACTTCCATTCGTCAGGGTAGGGATCACAATAATTATCATGCAGTGACTTCGTAACTTCCATACGCACCTCCCTATTTTTCATCAATGCTTTCAGTGAACCAACAACCTTCCTTCCCTGCTGTACCCTTTCACGCACTTCATCCCCCAAAGTTCCATCCTTACTCATCACACTACCCAAGTACTTGAATGCACCCACATTTTCCATATCCTCACCATCCAACCTCACTGTACATTCTGTGACTTCATTCCTCTCAAACACCATAACTTTACTTTTGTTTACATTAACTTTCAGCTTCCTCCTCCTACACACTGTCCTAAATTCATTCACCGAACCTTGCAACTCCCATTCATCTTCACTCAACAATACTGTATCATCAGCAAACAGCAGCACCGGAATCTTCCATATCTCACCCTCATTCATTAGAGCCATCCCGACATCCACTGCCTTACCTTGCACCTCTTTTACAACCCCATCCATGTATATATTAAACAGCCATGGAGACATTACACAACCCTATTTCAGTCCCACATTGAGATCAGAGAAATCACCCAGCGCACCATCCACTCGCACCGTAGCCCTAGCTCCTTTGTACAAACTCTTCACAACGTTCAACAATTTCCCATCTACTCCATATGTTCTTAATACCTTCCACATACTTTGCCTATCTATTCTGTCATAAGCTTTCTTCAAGTCCATGAAGGCAGCATACACTTTCTTTTCCTTCTCTAGATACTTCTCCACTAAACATCTTAGAACAAGTATCTGATCTACACACCCTTTTCCCTTCCTAAATCCCCCTTTCTTCTCCAACTAGCTCCTCTGTCATATGCCTAACCCTATCAATGAGTATTCTACCATATATTTTACCAGTCACACTAAGAAGGCAAATACCCCTATGGTTACCACATACTTCTCTCTCCCCTTTTCCTTTGTATAAAGGAACAATTATATCTGATTTCCAGTCCTCTGGAACCCTTTCCTCTTCCCAAGCCAATCTACACAACTTCCATATCCACCCCACAACAATCTCACCCCCATACCTCAGCATTTCACCACACACTCCATCAATTCCTGGGGCCTTTCCATAGTTGAAAAATCGAACCATTTGCAACAGGCAGAAGTAGATACTGGGTTTCATTGTATTTCGCCAAGTATAAATTATCTTTGGACGGAACTGGGAAGATAGTTTCAGCTTTCATTGTACATATGCGATAATATTACGCTAAATATAATCGTAAGGCTTGTAAATATGTGATAATAGTTCTATAAAGTGGAAACTGGTATAATGTTATTGGAAAAGTATTATGTAAGTAGAGAAAATGAAATTTATGTTGAAACAACAGTCATAGCGAATCATATGTGACCGATTTGGGCGATTTCACTTTGCTCACTCAATGGAACAATGCTTATTTTCCCTATATTTATTTGTGAAAACCAATATACTCTTGTACTACATGTTATTTTGTTCCAAATCAATAAATACCTACCAATTCTGAGTGATTTCCAATACTTACCTCAACCATAGAAAACGGAACAGCAGCCGAGCACCTTCACGGAATACGGTACCAGGTGCGCAGTGGCTCACCTGTTTTACTAATTTCTAGTGTCAGGTAAGCACTTTCTCTGTGATCTGCCATCGTCTCTCACCAAAAGCAGAGGTTTGAGCCAAAAAAAAAAAAAAAAAAAAAAAAAAAAAAAAAAAAAAGGGCCGGGTTTGGGGGGGGGGGGAGTCAATGGTGGAAAATTGGCCGGGTTGGGGCGGGTAAATTCAAATACACCAAACAGCATCAAAAGAACAAGTGAAGAAATTCTTGAAGAAGTCGAGGAGTAGATTTACCTGGAGCAAAGACTTAAACTAACGAAAGATCAAGATAGCGGAATTAAAAGATGCATTACAGTTTGATGGAAAGTTTTCAGTAAACACAGAGACATCACGAAAAACAGATTGCCAGTAAGTAAGTATGAAACGAAAAGTATATAACGAATGTACAGTATGATCCCAGCTATGACGTACAGTTGTGAGACCTGGAAACTGACAAAATCTAAGGAAAATCAACACATTCGTTCTCAACGAGCAATGGAAAGGTCCGTTTTGCAAATATCTTAAAGAGACAGGAAAAGATCAACTTGGGTTCGAGAGAGCAGACTGAAGTCAAAGACACTATAGAAGTAATAAAGGAACAATAATGGAGGTGTGCAGGTCATGAACCAAAAATAAAGGATAACGAACAAAGCAAGAGACTAATGATTGGACTCCAATAAATTGCAAGCTTAGCCAAAAAAAGGCCAGACAGGAGTTGGAGAAATGAGACTGAGAAGTTACATGGCAGAGACTGCCTTAGTCATGGAATTCATGGAAAAGGATGGGGGAGGCCTTTGCTCAGCAGTTGACTTCCAATGACTGATGATGATGATGATTATGATTATATACCGTATACTATATATATATATATATATATATATATATATATATATATATATATATATATATATTACCCCCTGGCGGTAGGGGGGTTTTCAAGAATACTCCCCCAGTATCCCTGCTTGTCGTAAAAGGCGACTAAAAGGGTTGGCGGAGGGTTAGTGCCCCTCCCCGGAAAACAACTAACTAAAAAAACAAACAAGAAGCCTTGGACAAGGACTGACCAAACGATGACGACCCAGGACCGGACAAAGGACTTGGTAATGAGTACATGGAATGTAAGAGGAGCGAATGATGAGGTGAAAGAGAGAGAGATTGCCCAGGTGCTTGAGGGTGCGAAAGTGGATGTATGTGGAATAACTGAAACAAAATGGAGAGGAGAAAGTGTGAGAGAATGGGAGTATGGATGGGGTATATGTGCAGGAGTAGGTGAGAATGAGAGGGCGAAGGAAGGAGTGTGTATAGTTGTGAGTAAAAGATGGAAGAAGAGCATAAGACAGTATGGATCAGTTGGGTCAAGGATTGTGTGGGTAAAGTTGAAAGTTGGAATACAAATGTGGGCGATTGTGTGTGTATATGCGCCAACGCAAGATCGTGCTAGAAGAGTGAGAGAAGAGTTCTGGACAAATGTGGAAGTGTGCATGGAAAAGTTTGGAAGGAATGAGAGAGTGTTTTTGATTGGTGATATGAATGGTAAAGTTGGTAATGTGAAGGTGGATGGAATAGTTGGTGAGTGGGGTGTGCCTGCTGAGATAGATGAGAATGGGAGTGCGTTAGTGGACATTTGTGCTGGGAGGGTGTTGGTGATAGCCAATACCCTCTTCAGGCATAAAATGATCCACAGGTATACATGGCGAGTGATGAGAAGGGTGGGTGGTGAACTGAATGAAAGGAAGGCAATGATTGATTATGTGTGTGTGGATGAAAGGATGCGAAGATGTGTAAAGGATGCAAGAGTGTATAGAGGTTGGGGGAGTGGACTTTCTGACCACTACTTGGTGGTGGCCAGAATTAGGATCCAAGTAAGATGGAAGAATAGAAGAAGGGAAAGACGAGAGGAAGGAGTAGTTGCAAGGAGAGTGGAAAGGTTACAAGAGGATGAGAAAAAGGCAGAGTATAAGAGAGAAGTGGAGGAAAGATTGGGCAAATATGAATTGGAGCAGATGGGAGACGTGGAAGGTGTGTGTAAGATATTTACAGAAGAAATATGTGCAGCATGTGATGTGGTGTGTGGAAGGAGGAGAAGACGGAGGGGGGTGCAAGGAACAGCGTGGTGGACTGAAGAGGTGAAACAGGCAGTGGCACAAAAGAAGAAAGCATACAATGAATGGATGAGAAATAGGGGCGTGGAAGAAGTTGAGAGGCGGAAGAGAGAGTTATATGTGCAAAGGAAGAGAGAGGTGAAAAGATTAGTAAGAGAGAGTAAGAAGAGAGTGGATGAGGAATTTGGAAGGAATTTGAGTGTAAAGTGGAGGGACTGTAAGAAAATGTTCTGGAGAGAAGTGAAAAGAGTAAGACAGGGTGGAAGTGAAGTTAGCAGGGGAGTGAAAGATAAAAATGGTAGATTACTAGTGGAGAAGGGAGAAAAAGTGAGCAGATGGAGAGAACACTTTAAGGAATTGTTGAACGTAGAGGATGGAAGTAATGCGAGTATAAGTGGCTGGGGAATGGCTGGGAGAAGGAGGGAGGTGAGAAGACAGGAAGAAATCAGTAGGATAGAAGTTGTGGAAGCAATGAAGAATGTTAAATCGAGGAAAGCCCCAGGAATTGATGGAGTGTGTGGCGAAATGCTGAAGCATGGGGGAGAGATAGTAGTAGAATGGATATGGAAGATGTGCAGATTGCCCTGGGAGGAAGGTAGAGTCCCGGAGGATTGGAAGTCAGGTATAATTATTCCCTTGTACAAAGGAAAGGGGGGAAAAGAAGTGTGTGGTAATCATAGGGGCATTTGTCTTCTTAGTATAATAGGAAAAGTGTATGGTAGGATACTTATAGACAGAGTTAGAGAAAGAACAGAGAAATTAGTTGGAGAAGAACAGGGAGGCTTTAGGAAGGGAAGAGGTTGTGTAGATCAGATATTCATTCTTAGACCTTTGGTGGAAAAGTTTCTAGAGAAGGGAAAGAAGTTGTATGCGGCTTTCATGGATTTGGAGAAAGCATATGACAGGGTGGATAGACAAGGATTGTGGAAAGTGTTAAGAATATATGGAGTAGATGGGAAGTTGTTGAATGCTGTGAAGAGTATGTACAATGGTGCGAAGGCTGCAGTGCGTGTGGATGGTGAACTAAGTGAATTTTTCTCTTTGAGAGTTGGGTTGAAACAGGGATGTGTCATGTCTCCATGGTTGTTCAATCTGTACATGGATGGGGTAATAAAAGAGGTACAAGGTAGGGTAGTGGATGTTGGAGTGGCCCTGGTGAGAGAGGATAGTGTTTGGAAACTCCCTGAAATGTTGTTTGCAGATGATACTGTGTTGTTGAGTGAAGACGAAGGGGAGCTGCAAGGTTTGGTGGATGAGTTTGAGAGAGTGTGTAAGAAACGGAACCTAAAGGTGATTGTAGGGATGAGTAAAGTAATGGTCTTTGAGAGAGGTGAAGTTAGTGAATGTACAGTGAGGTTGGATGGTGAGGAATTGGAAAATGTCAGTACGTTTAAGTATTTGGGTAGTATGATGAGTAAGGATGGAGGTTTGGAGGGTGAAGTGCTTGAAAGGGTACAGCAGGGAAGAAAGGTTGCTGGTTCCTTGAAAGCAGTGATAAGAAACAGGGAAGTGAGCATGGAAGTGAAAAAGTTACTACATGACAGTATTGTGATACCAACTCTAACGTACGGAAGTGAAGCTTGGACATTGTTGGAAGGACACAAGTCAAGAGTGAGAGCAGTGGAAATGAGTTATTTAAGAGGAGCCTGTGGAGTCACGTGGATAGACAGGCTGACGAATGAGGACATAAAGGAGCGTTGTGCGTTGTGGTGTGGATGTGGATGTGATAGGAAGCGTTATGAGGAACACACTGAGGTGGTTTGGCCATGTGGAGAGGATGGAGGGTGAAAGACTGACGAAGAGAGTGTATGTGAGTGAGGTGGAGGGGGGAAGAGGGAGGGGGAGGCCGAGGATGAGATGGAGGGATGGGGTGGAGAGGGATATGAGAGAGGGGGGTGTGAGTTGGGAGCAGGGCAGTGAAATGGCGGGGGACAGGGCGACTTGGAGGCGATTTGTTTGTGGCCACCCCAAACGGGATTGAGGCGTCTGGCAATATATATATATATATATATATATATATATATATATATATATATATATACAGGGGAGGGCGGTGATAGTTTGGACACTTTTAAAGAAAATATTTCTAAAGATTCAGGTTTTAGCAGGAGTGTAATCTGGTTTATGTTAAAATGTTGCCACATCATTTGGCTTTTTAGGTTGATAATATGAAATTCTTAGCTCTTTTCAGCTTCAAGCTATAGTTAACGAAACAAAAGTGACTAAATCGTCCGAACCAACGTTACCAGTGCCCGTGGTGATGGTTCGGACAGTAGGGTCGGATGGCTCGGCCATATGTATTACTCAGCATATTCTTAAAATTGTGTTATACTGGATAAAAACAAACATTTATTAATTCAAAGATATTTCATTTTCCTAAAGTACAATAATAAACTTCAGAATCCAAATGAACTACTTGATATCTGTTAATATATATATATATATATATATATATATATATATATATATATATATATATATATATATATATATATATATATATGATATATATATATATATATCTATCGCCAGACGCCTCAATCCCGTTTGGGGTGGCCACAAACAAATCGCCTCCAAGTCGCCCTGTCCCCCGCCATTTCACTACCCTGCTCCCAACTCACACCCCCCTCTCTCATATACCTCTCCACCCCATCCCTCCATCTCATCCTCGGTCTCCCCCTCCCTCTTCCACCCTCCACCTCGCTCACATACACTCTCTTCGTCAGTCTTTCACCCTCCATCCTCTCCACATGGCCAAACCACCTCAGTGTGTTCCTCACAACGCTTCCTATCACATCCACATCAACACCACAACGCTCCTTTATATTATAACAAATAATCTTTATATTATAACAAATAATCTTCACCAGATTTATTAATAAATGACAACCTCTTACTTTCTGCTAAAAAATTATGAATAATTAGCCTTCTCTCTCTCTCTCTCTCTCTCTCTAGAATATTGACTTCGCTTTTCACTTTCTAGGTCTTATTTCAGACGGACTAAAGACTTTTAACGCATAATGTAGCCTGCAAAACTGAACTAGAAGTTGTTTTACCCCTTCCTTCTTTTAACACTTTGAGGAATAGGTTAAATAACCAAAATTATTAATATATATTCCCTGCTAACTATTAAGGATGGTGTTTCACTATGTGTTCAAATGTAAATGATAGAAAGTAGCGGTATCATCTGATAAGGTTATGACTTGGTAGTAGTCGAGGGATAGTTTGATCTGTCCGAACCATCCCCCTCCTCAACTGTCCGAATCATCCCGAATCTATGTAATTAATTGACGGATACTTTCAAGTTTCACCCGAGAGAGTTTAACATTCGTTTTTCATAGCAATATGTTCTACGTGAAACACATATTCACCCTGATAATGCCAAGTTCGATGCTTGGCATATTCATAAAGGTAGAGCTTACGATATACACTCAAATTATTACATAGGAGATGCAAAAAAAAAAAAAAAAAAAAAAAAAAAATCATAAAATCTGACCTGCATCAAAAATTGAGGCGTTCGTAGCTTGGAGGTTCCGTGTGGTAAAAGTAAACAAACTCTCCCACTTTCACGCAAGATCACACGGCCCTACGTTTCTCAGGGAACGCACTGTCCGAACCATCCCACTGTCCGAACCATCACCGCCCTCCCATATATGTATATATATATATATATATATATATATATATATATATATATATATATATTTTAAATATTATTAAATGATCAAAGAGATGTGGATTATAGAAACAGAGTAAGTTACTGAAGTAAAAAAAACTGTAATGTGTTTAATCAGTCTTCAATGGTGAGTGTGGAAAACTGAATTTGGATCACTTCAAATTTTATATCATATGACTCTCATCTTCTGGTCTGCTATCATGCCTCAGTTAGTCTACCGAGTACATTACGGAATGGAGAAAGAAGACGTTGATTTAGGAATGCAGGAGATGCTCTAGCGATGTAACTTGTAGAGAAGTTATGTTAATGAAAACTGCATGACCATAATGAGAGCACAAGGAGTAGTTTTTGGCTTCGAATTTAGGATGCAAAAACATTTAGGGATTGGCAGTGAATAAAAGAATAAATAAATAAAAAAGGTTATCACCTGCAGTGTTTGGTTAAAAATGTAGATTACTAAGCCATATTATCAGTTTGTGTCGAGTGAAAACAAATGAGTTAACGTCATTACATGAATATTATAATGTTAAGAAAAGCACTGTTGAATAAACAGTGGCTTTGTCCAAACAATAATAGAGTAGATTTAAAAAAAAAAAAAATCATCCTCCTTCTAGGTCGACAGTAAGTCTTCAAATTTCTTGAGACTTCCCAATGACGAGTAAGATCTACTGACATTTGCCACATATACAGAAATATGTCGCCCTCCGTTATTTAACAGTAAAAACGTCGAGGTATTAGGGTTTCTTCAAAACTGTGCAGTTTCTGGTGAAAAAACATGGATTTTTTAAAAACAAATACTACCTTTTTGTTGGTGAGGTAGAATCAAAATTAATGACGATGACATCGTTCATGGAGAATATCCAGTGAGTTGCAAGATCTAGAACATCTTGCTTAGCCATCCGAGTTACCACCAGCATCTTCGTTGACTGCTTCAAGAGGCGACCAGTGAGGGACCCTTCGGCAAAGGTGGTGAGGAAGGCTGGGTCATCACTCACCACCACCATCGTCACACACCATGACACCTGCCGCACCTGGTAATGTAACCACCCTATATGTTATCTGAATCACGTCACCTACTCGCTTCAGCAGTAATGTGAGATGACACACTTGCCTTAGCAATTTTGTTGGACTGTCATATCTAAACTTCACCAATAATGCGAGATAACAAACCCACCTCAGCAGTAATGCAACAGACAAAGCCGCCTTAGCAGTAATGCAAAAGTGACCTACCCACATCAGCAGTAATAAATGACAGTGGCCTACCTGGCGAGCCTGGGAAATGGCCCGGGAAAGCTGTGCCTGCGTCACGTTAACGTCCTGGCCATCCACATCCACCGCAAATGCAGCCACTCCCATCCCAGCATTGTCTATCTGCCCAAAGACATTGGGTATCAAATATGAAAAATAACAGTTTATTCAGTTAACCACACTTCTATTGTTGTACACACACACACATAGTCACTTGGCATCAGAATCAGTACATTACCAGCATTAATTTAAATGAAAATACCCATGATATATCGTAATGCCTCTAATTTGTTCTGTCTAATGTCGTTTGTGTTGCTGTACACTAGTTTCGTATTTTCATATCTTTCCTCTTATTGCCACCTTATTTTGGTATTGTGTGATTGACCAGTTTTCCATAATTTCGCGCTTCACAGGAAGTCAATGCCTCGATCCTGCACATTCAGTTCAGAGCTAACCTGTACTTACTCTATTTGGGTCAGATTTGTGTGATGTTGGTACCATTTTTGCAGTGAAAGTGGGTCTCTTACATCATTGTAGTACAGTTCTTTATTTTTCATTGAGAGGAAGATAGGGATTAGGTGATTATTATTTCTCTTTCAAATAACCAATCATTAACCCTTTAACCGCGGGTATCATTCCAGAATGACATTGCAAAAACTGGACCAAACCGCGGGTGTCATTCTCGAATGTTTGTGAATATTTTGAATACCCTGCGTTTTTTCAGTGCACCAATTGTTTCAAGGGAAAGTAGCTATTAAGTTCTTTCACTCCAGCTGACCCCCCCTCCCTCCTCCCCCCCCTGGGGCCCCACCTCCCATCCCCTGGGCCCCCCACCCCACCCCGGACCAAACACGCATCAGTATCTGTCCAGCTGTGTGAGTGAGAACACTGCTGATGTGGCAGTGAAGTGCAGGCAATTACAGTGCCTTTTACCTGTCTCAGTGAACACAGAGTGGGTGTTTATCGTATGTGCAGTGTTCATATATGTTTATAGTATTATTATCAGAATGAGGTTGGCATTTGGTAATTGTGTCTGAGCGAAAAATAGTGATTACAACACCGCTGATATGGCAGTGAAGTGCGGGCAATTACAGTGCCTTTTACCTGCCTCAGTGAACACAGAGTGAGTGTTTATCGTATGTGCAGTGTTCATATATGTTTATAGTATTATTATCAGAATCAGGTTGGCATTTGGTAATGGTGTGTGAACGAAAAATAGTGATTACAACACCGCTGATGTGGCAGTGAAGTGCAGGTAATTACAGTGCCTTTTACCTGCCTCAGTGAACACAGAGTGGGTGTTTATCGTATGTGCAGTGTTCATATATGTTTATAGTATTATTATCAGAATGAGGTTGGCATTTGGTAATGGTGTATGAGCAAAGGTAATGGTGTGTGAGCGAAAAATAGTGATTTTAGATCGCTCACTTCTAATAGCACTGCCCATCCAGTGATAGTCAACGAAATCATGAAACCTACATCATTGCAAAGCCAAAGGTTAGTATTTTCTAATGGTACCTTATTTTTCGCTCTAGATTTATTCTGTGCAGAGTTATAAAGGTTTAAAATTTGTTTACATTTTGGTCGAAACCCCCGCGGGAGAGGCCAGTCGGGGCAAAACAATGCCCGCGGTTAAAGGGTTAAGGGCTGGCCTACATTTCTGCTTCCTGTTACTCATATCTTGTTATTTACTTTACACTGATCTAAGTACAGCATCCTGCATTTGCTATAAAATACTATTTTATCCAAAAATTTTGTGGGAGTTCACCTCCAAACATAAGATTTTACAGTATTTCTTATTTGAACTTACAAAAAAAAAAACATGATTTAAATAAAATCTCAGTTTATACTGTGCTGTTAACCCAAGGCGTCCCGTCGACGTATGGGTACGTTGCAACATTTTGTAACTGCCAGTCCCGACGACGTACTGGTACGTGGCGCAATGGCAAGGTTCATAATTTGCACATTTTTCAAATTTTGCGCATGATTTTTCGTACGTATACATGGGACATCGTCCTCTATTCCTCTACAAGATGCCAGGCAGGGACAATGCCTTACACCGCATAACCTCCCCACCCCCCCGCATGCCATTGTCTCAGCAATTCACCTGTTACCAGTGACCTGGCCAGTAAAGACATTCAGGGCCAGAGTGATTCCCTAGTCGATGACAATGTGGAGGACAAAGTTTACATAGCATTAGAGGAAAAAGCAGTCAGAAATGATGATCAGGTAATGTTGCCAATAAAGGTCAGGTATGTTGATGAGTTAGTGAGTGAAACAATGCTTATAATGCCTATATTACTGTTTGAAAACCAGTATACTCTTGTACTACATATAAATTCGTATCAAATAAATAAATAAATACTGTTTATGAGTGGTTTGGAATAGTTACCCTCCCATAGAACTCCTTTTCTTTGGAGCCAGGCTGATAGAAAACCCAGTAAGATAAGGAGGTACTGCTACCTGTATTGAGTATTTTAAACCTCAGGTGAGCGATTTCTCTATGAATTTTCAATGTTTCTCACCAAAAGCGGAGGGTTTAGCCAAAAAAAAAATTCCAAAATGGCTCGGAATTGGGGGGTATCGGAGGTGTGAAATCAGTCGGGATGTGATGGGTTAAGCATCTCTGAAGGTATTACCGATATTAGTGAAAGGGTTAATGCTATTTAAGCACCCAGCTAGAGTTCCGGCTTGCAAAGAAAGTGCTAAGGAAAGAAAACTATTAACATTTACAGTAGATCAAAAGTAAAAATTATATTCCAGCAACCTTCCTCTCAAATTGGTAAACACTCAGACACATAGTATGATATTGGATATTTTGTCTTGGTGATTTCGCTCTTGGATATTTCCGCTCCGACAATAATTATAGTAACTTGTCTTCCAGTGTTAATATCATTATATTTCATTAATATAAGAAGAAAAGTTATGCTGCACGTAAAAGTACCGTTATCAGCTTGTAAAATATAAACAAGAAATGATGAAAGCTTATACTAATGAGACGAATGCATATCTAGCTGAAGTGTTTTGTAGGTACTCTTGACATCTTGGGGAAGGGTTTTAGGGATAAATAATTGAAATCCACTAACTTTGATATTTCCCTTGATATTTGTTAGATAAATTTTTGCCACAATAAAGCTGCAAACGGTAATTATTTTTTTTTTATGCGAAAGAGAAACTGTGAGTCCAAAGTGATCAAACAGAAGAGAGAATACTAAAAATCACTACTGTCCCGTAAAGTTCCAGGTTCAAAACAAAAGAGTTAGGTAAAATTACAAGTTAAGTTTAAAGCTCAAACTAACAACAAAACATTCAGGACTCATAAGAATAATGTAATGGCAAAAAAACAGGTTAAATATATGGTTAACTGCAATAGCCTCTATTAACATGAAATTAGCAAGAGTAAATTTACCTAAGTCAGCCCTGATAAAATGAAAATACACTGGGTAATGCTCAGTTAATGCAAGATAAATTATTACAGATACAAAATATTATTAATGATGACTGACAAAGAACCCTTACACAAATTACAAAAACCTCATTAGGCCTAAGAATTAACAACTTATGCTATACAGTACAAGAACAAAATGCAATAACACTTATACTCAAATTACATAGCTGCTAGATGTTTGGAGACTTCCTGAGCACTCACAACTGTACAGGGGAGGACAGAGATGTGAACAAAATGAGGAGTAGATCTAAGTGGCCATGATGCAGAGACTGAGCTCATTATATAGGGGCCAGCAGAGCTTGATACAACTTGTAAGAAGGACGCGCAAATGAAGCCATGGGGACAAAGAGCTGAAAATCCTGCTCTGAACAACAGAAAGGACGACTTACTCTACTATAACGGTAGAAGGGGGGACTGAGGCAGAACACGCTCGTGATCAAACATGCAGCAAACTGTGCGTTAAAATTACACAAAGGATGATGAAATCATAGGCTATGTAACACCTCCCCACAAAGAAAAAAGAAATTTACAAAGGAAATTTCTTATTACTCTAAAACAATCTGTTTATGGCATTACAGAACATGCAAAAGTCTTTCCTAGTGTTACAAAACATGAGATCTCCCCAGCACGTTCAGTCATAGGTACTTACCAGTATCCCTTTAACAAATCAAACTTACTTATGTACCTAGCCTTTCCGATCTTGTCCATGCAATCTTCCAAGCGAGGGAGAGGGTAAGTGTCTGTTTTGGTTATCTGATTAACACGTCTGTAGTCAATGCAAAGCCGCTGTGACCCACCTGGCTTAGGGACTAGAGTGACAGGAGAACTCCACTCACTCTGACAGGGCTCAATCATCTTGTGGTCCAACAGGTAGCCAAGCTCCTTCTGGATGAGAGGAACTTTCACTGGGTTCACACTGTAAGGAGGCAATTTAATTGGCTTTACGTCTCCAACATCGACATCATGCATCAACACAGTGGTTCTTCCTGGAGTGGCACGGAACACTTGCGGGTACTCCTGCAGTAATGCCAAAACTCCTGCCTTTCCTCGGGAGGTAGATGAGAAAGCTTAGTCTGGAGATCATTCATGATATCAGGATTCTTCCCCAAACTATCACTCAGGCTCATGCTGCATGGGAGAACTTCACTTGCAGACTCAGGTGGAACAGCTACAGTGCAGACTGAGTTATTTTCGTCCCGCCTGTGATATAACTTTAGCATGTTGATGTGACATAATTGCTTGTTCTTTCTACAATCTGGTGTGGCGATGACATAGTTGACATCACTGAGTTTCTTCTCCACGAAATAAGGACCACTAAACTTGGCTTGAAGAGGTTGCCCATGCGCTGGTAGCAGAATCAAAACCTGATCTCCTGGCTGAAAGTGGCGTAACCTGGACTTCTTATCATACCAAGTCTTCATCTTCTCCTGAGCAGCTCCTAAATTCTCTCTCGCCAGCTGTAAAGCAGTGGACAGCCGTTCTTTGAACTTCATCACATACTCCAGCAGGTTGACGTCATCTTCCTCCGACAGCCAGCATTCGTTGAGTAACTTAAGGGGTCCTCTTACTTCATGGCCAAACAGTAGTTCAAAAGGTGAGAAGCCTAGTGATTCATTTGGAGATTCTCTTGCGGCAAATACAACGAATGGAAGACCTACTTCATGGCCAAACAGTAGTTCAAAAGGTGAGAAGCCCAGTGATTCATTTGGAGATTCTCTTGCGGCAAATACAACGAATGGAAGACCTTTATCCCAGTCTTTCTGATGTTCCAAACAGTATTTCTTGAGCATCGATTTGAGTGTTTGATGATATCTCTCCAACGCACCTTGGGTCTGGGGATGGTAAGCTGAAGACGTGATCTGGGAGATGCCCAACTCTTTCAGAGACTGCTTGAAAACATTTGACATGAAATTACTTCCTCAGTCTGACTGTACCTCCTTGGGCAGACCAAACTTTGTGAAGAACCCTAGCATTTCCTTAACCACGTTCTTTGCTGAGATATTTCTAAGTGGAATGGCTTCAGGATAACGAGTAGCCATATCAATCAGGGTCAACACATAAGAAAATACTGAAGAAGTCTTAGGAAGAGGGCCCACAATATCCACCAACACACGGGTGAAAGGCGCCTCAAAAGGAGGAATGGGAACTAGAGGTGCAACCTTTTCGGTCTGATTACACTTCCCCACAACTTGACAGGTGTGACAAGACTTACAATACCAGGAAACATCCCTGAAGATACCTGGCCAGTAGAAGTGTTTCAAAATGCATGCCACAGTCTTCCTCACTCCAAGGTGTCCTGCCAAACTGGAATCATGAGCCACTCTAATGATATCCTGCCTACAAACACGAGGGATGACAACTTGATGTACAACCTCCCATTCACAGTCGGCTGATACTGTTGGGGGTCTCCACTTCCTCATAAGTACTCCTGACTTTATATAATAACAAGTAGAAGCACCAGCTGATTCTTCCTCACTGCAAGCAGAGTTAGCTAGACCTTTCAACTCAGAGTCAGCAACCTGCAACTCAACCAACTCTTGACGAGACAAATTATCAACACTACGGGGTACTGCCTCATCTGGTGAGTGGTCCAAATTAGCAAGAAAAGTGTCAGCTAGGATAACATCATCATCATCATCATCCTCTAAATCACCAGTAACTTCAGACTTAGCCCTAGTGACAGCACATGCAGGGAACACATCAGGGACATCACAATCCTGGGTCGCAGCCACTGGCTCACTAGACAACTGAGGAGCTGGACACACTTGACTTCCACCAATATCATTTCCAAGTAAGAAAGTTACACCTGACATTGGGAGTGTCTCAACCAACCCAACCATAACGGAACCATTAGCAAAACCAGACTCTAAATTCACTCTGCACAGAGGGACAGAGAAGTAATTATTCCCTACGCCTTGTAAGATTACAGTTTCATCAGAGGAATTAACATTAGAGCCTAGAACACTGGTCAGCATAAGGGATTGGCAAGCACCTGTATCACGATATATTTTAACTGATTTCCTGTCATTACTGTCCAGAGGACTGACAAAACCATCAGACAGGAAATTAGCACATGAACTCTTGATAGTGTCACCCACGTTACTGCTCAAAAGAGGAGCTCCGTCATGAGAATTTAAGTTACCCCTCAAAGCAGGTTCAGTTAACTCAGTTAAAGAATTCTGGGAACTCTCAAGAGTGGAAACTAGACCAATTGACTGAATATTTAAAGACTCCTTTTTGTTCACATCACGCTGTCTCCTGAAACATTTCTCCGTAGTATGACCAAGCTTACTACAATAAGTACATTTACTTTTCTGAAATCTAGAGGTGAAGCTGGTATTTACTTCCTGAGAAACATCATCTTTATTCTCTTTCCTGTTACCTGTACTCTGAGTAGAGGTAACGTACTTACTCTCAGCTTTCCATTTTTCTTTAGAATATCTCTTGTGAGTGAGAACATATTCATCAGCTAAAACTGCAGCATCAGACAAACTATCTATTCTTCTCTCATCAAGATATAGGCTTACATCTTTACTAATACACCTCTTGAAGTCCTCCAGCAAAATCATCTGCTTAAATTTGTCAAAATCAGAATCCACATTCTTAGAATTTAACCACTGCTCTAACAGATCTTCTTTGATTTTTGCATACTCAACATGGGATTGCTTATCTTGCTTGTAAGTTGTCCTAAATTTTACTCTATAGGCTTCAGGAACAAGCTCATAGGCCTTAAGAATCAAGCTCTTAACTACATCATTATTATCAGATTGATCCTGAGGCAAAGATGCATAAGTTACTTGAGCTTTACCGGTGAGAACAGTTTGAAGGAGTACTGGCCAATACTTTTTAGGCCAATTAAAACCTGTAGCTACCCTCTCAAACAACTGAAAATACTTTGTTAAATCAGATTCATTAAAAGGAGGGACAAGTTTAACATTTTTAGCCACATCAAAGTCATCAGAGCTAGATGATCCAGTTCCACCTTGTTTCATGCGATACTCATGGTCTGCCTGAATCCTGGCAAGTTCAACTTGTGCCTGTATCTGTGCCTCCTGAATCCGAGCCTGAGATTCCGCCTCCTTAGCCTGAGACTCAGCCTCCTTTGCACGTGCTTGAAATTCAGCCTCCTTAACACGAGACTCCGCCTCCTTAGCCTGAGCCTCCTGCAGGGCTAGCTGTAACTTAGCTAATTCAATCTGCGTTTGCTCATTTGGAGGAGTTACATTAAACAAGCTTTCATTAATCATGTCAACAATTTGATCTTTAGAATGATGAGAGCGAACAGCAATTCCCAATTGTTGAGCAACAAGCTTAAGTTCATTCTTTGTTCTATTTTCAACATCACACACTGTTTGCACATTTGACAAAAAATCTTTGGCTTCATCAAGTGTAGTAATAGTAGACATCATGAATAAATCACAGTCACAAAATATCAAGCAATATCCTTATGATAATATCCTGAATATCCTGATAAGAGGTCGCCAAATTTATGTTATGGAACAGAGAAAGATAATGTACACTTTAAGTGAGAATACTAGAAATCACTACTGTCCCGTAAAGTTCTAGGTTCAAAACAAAAGAGTTAGGTAAAATTACAAGTTAAGTTTAATGCTCAAACTAACAACAAAACATTCAGGACTCATAAGGATAATGTAATGGCAAAAAAACAGGTTAAATATATGGTTAACTGCAATAGCCTCTATTAACATGAAATTAGCAAGAGTAAATTTACCTAAGTCAGCCCTGATAAAATGAAAATACAATGGGTAATGCTCAGTTAATGCAAGATACATTATTACAGATACAAAATATTATTAGTGATGACTGACAAAGAACCCTTACACAAATTACAAAAACCTCATGAGGCCTAAGAATTAACAACTTATGCTATACAGTAAAAGAACAAAATGCAATAACACTTATACTCAAATTACACAGCTGCTAGATGTTTGGAGATTTCCTGAGCACTCACAACTGTACAGGGGAGGACAGAGATGTGAACAAAATGAGGAGTAGATCTAAGTGGCCATGATGCAGAGACTGAGCTCATTATATAGGGGCCGGCAGAGCTTGATACAACTTGTAAGAAGGATGCGCAAATGAAGCCATGGGGACAAAGAGCTGAAAATCCTGCTCTGAACAACAGAAAGGACGACTTACTCTACTATAACGGTAGAAGGGGGGACTGAGGCAGAACACGCTCGTGATCAAACATGCAGCATACTGTGCGTTAAAATTACACAAAGGATGATGAAATCATAGGCTATGTAACAATATATATATATATATATATATTTCACTAGTAAATATATAAATAGTAAATATATGTAAATATATCACTAGTAAAACCCAAATCTACATGGGAACCAAACACTGGTTAAAATTCCAATCTCGATTCTGCATTTGATTTCCTAAGGCTGAGTCTATCTACTACCACTAGACAGAACAGTAAACCTAAGTCTAATTTAATACCTGGTGACCAAAAAGCTATAAAAGCCCTTAAGAATTGCATTGATGCTGTCATTAAAGAAGCTGATACTGGATCAGCTGTTGTACTAATGGATACATCATTCTATGAACAAAAGATGCTGGATTTTTTGAAGGATCTAAACCTCACCTTCTTTTTCTAACTGAGACCCAGCTGTGAGGCAACTGACAGCAAACCCTTTTCTGTATCCCCCTACTTTCTCTATACTCATTTCAAAGGCAAAGGTGGCTGTTGTGTATATATACACAACGACTTATCTTGCTGTCATGTTCCTGAACTCGATTCTTCTGAATTCTCTACACTCTGGCTTCGGCTTTCCTGTCATTCTCTGACTATAATATATCAGCGTTGTTTACTTATATCCTAATTCTACAGACTAACAAAAATTCTTTGACTATCTTTGCTCTACAATGGAACACATTTTATCCATTTCTCCTCTTTCTGAAATCTCCATTCTAGGAGATTTCAATGTTCACCACCACCTTTGGCTTCCCTCTCCTTTCACTGAACCACCTTAATGACCTAGAGCAGCTTGCACAGCACCCTACCCATATCCTTGACCACCTTGGAGAGAGCTCCAACATACTTGACCTTTTCCTTACAACTAATCTTTCTGCTTACACTGTTAATCTTCTCTCTCTGTTGGGTTCCTCAGATCACAACCTTATCACCTTAACATGTCCTATCACTCCGGTACGGCCTGTGGACCCTTCGAAGAAACGTCGATTGTGGCACTTTCGAGCTGCGGATTGGGAGGCCCTCAGGCAGTACAGCTTTGATTTTCCCTGAAATAATTATTGCTTCCATGGTGGGGAGCTCTTTGGGTGTGATTTGAGCATTACATAGGTTATTCTTTAGGGCATGGAAGCATACATTCCTTTCTCATATCCTCTGGCTAATGCAAGAAAGCCTTGGTTTAATCACGCTTGCTCTAATGCTGTTCGCAATAAGGAGAGGGCCTATAAAAGGTACCGGAGCCAACCCACCCCTGAATCACATCTTTATACGTTTCTGCCTGGGATCGTGCTAAGTCTGTTCTTTGCTCTGCTAAAAATAATTTCATCCATACTAAATGCTCTCAAATCTCCAAATCGAATTCTTCCCTCTCCTTCTGGCACCTTGCTCAAAACCTTTCAAATGACTTTCCCTCATCATCCTTCCCTCCTATTTTCTACTCTGATGGCTCTGTAGCTATTTCTTCTACTGATAAAGCAGGTATCTTCTCTCAGACTTTCTCCTCCAATTCCACCTTAGATGATTCTCGTGCTGTACCTCCATCACTTCCCCCCTCTGACTTCCTCATGGATGACATTATAATTTCTTCATCTGATGTATTTTCTGCCATCACAGGCCTCAGTACTAACCCCTTAACCCCTTAACCACGGGGCGTCACTTTCGTGACGCTTGGGAGCAAGGGATTATACCGCGGTGCGTCGGTTTTGTGATTCTGTGTTATTTTGAATTCACCCGGGCTTCCAAGTGGGGGCTTGTATCATCTATCAGTACTGCCAATGTCCAACACTAGTCAGCACTCCTAATCTCATCTGTACTCCCATCCATTGTTGACAATTTAGCCATTTCTCGCCGTTCTTGACTCCCCTCCCTACCCCCCCTCCATTACCCTATCCTTTCGCCTGCCCGGCCGTGCTACGCTAAGGAAATCTTCCCTGGAATATTTCACTGATTTCATCCATTGAAATAAGCCCTATGTCCTATTCTTATACCAAATAATATATACAAGAAAGAAATAAGGTAAGTGAGAATGCCATACACCTGGAATTGGCTAATTATCACCTGACAACACCTCACGTGCACTCGTTCACTAATTTTCGCTGTTTTTTTCCCCTTGAAATATGCCGTATAATCTATTTTCGTAATAAATATACATGTAAGGAGGGAAGGGAGAAGCCTAAATGATATTTACATTCACCTGGAACTACCTAATTTATAATGTATTGTCTAGATTTCCTGCCAATCATTTCAGTGCTATACATAGCTGTTTCAAGAGCTAACATTGGTAGCACTGAATATCCCCTAAGTAGGCCTCTACCCTGGCCCTCCCTTATCAGTTTACTCTCATTTTCCGAAGTGGAGGTACGTCTGTTTCTTCTTGCTGACTTCAGGAACTTTTTCACCCCCATGCAAAGGGCCCTGTGACCTTTACCCCCTACTAAACCTCGTGTGGAAAGAGGTAAAGGGCTGACAATTGATAAAAGAGTGACTACGATCTTTCTCTTGAGTAAAACAGTGCAAGTGGAAGGCATATGAGCCTGATGGAGTCCCTCCTGTTGTTCTCAAGAACTGTGCTTCTGTGCTTACACCTTGCCTAGGCAAATTCTTTCTTCTTTGTTTATCAACTTGTACGTTTTCTTCTTGCTGGAAGTTTGTTCTCATTCAGCCAGTTCCAAAGAAGGGTGACCATTCCCAACCCTCTAACTATCGTCCAGTTGCTTTAACATCCTGTATCTCAAAAGTTTTTGGTCAACTCTTGATAGAAAAATTTTAAAGCATCTTTCCTGTCACAACCTTCTTTTTGATCGTCAGTATGGGTTCCATCAGGGACGCTCCACTTGTGATCTTCTCACTTACCTTTCAGACTCCCGGTTATCCTCATTTCGGGACTTTGAAGAAAGCTTTGCCATTGCACTTAACATCTCAAAGGCTTTTGATCGAGTCTGGCAAAAATCTTTAATTTCCAAACTGCCCACTTACGATTTCTATCTTTCTATCTGTGCCTTCATCTCTAGCTTCCTTTCTGGTCGTTCTGTAGCCACTGTTGTAGACGGCCATTGTTCTTCTCCTAGATCTATCAACAGTGGTGTTCCTCCAGGGCTCTGTCCTATCACCAACTTTCTTCATTTTATTCATTAATGACCGTCTAAGCTGTACATCTAACCCTATCCACTCATGCGCTGATGACTCCACTCTTCACCTTTCCATTCGGTTCCTGCAACGTCCATCTCAGCCGTTACTTCAACAAACAACGGATGAGGCTATGGTACACCTAATGTCTGAGTTGGCACTTATCTCTGACTGGGGTAAAAATAATCTGTTTTTTTTAATGCATCAAAAATTCAGTTTTTACACCTATCAAACCGACAAAATCTTCCACAGGTATAACCACTAGTGTTTCATAATACTCAGCTTAACCTGCATCATCCTTGAACATGCTTGGGGTTTCATATACTCGGGACTTATCTTGGAAAGATCATATTACATCTCTTGTAAAATCTGCTTCTAAGAGATTAGGTGTGCTAAGCCGACTCCGTTCCTTTACCCCTGCAGAATTGTTGACTCTATGCAGGGGTTTTATCCGCCCCCGTGTGGAGTACAACTCGCATGTGTGGGGAGGCTCCCCACATACAGCTCTTCTCAATAGTGTGGAGTCAAAGGCTTTTCGCCTCATTAACTCTCCTCCTCTTACTGACGTCCTTCAACCTCTGTCTCTTCATTGCACTGTTGCATCTTTATCTCATTTCTATCTCTACTTCAGTGGTTACTGCTCCTCTGAACTCTCTGCATGCATTCCTCCACTTCTATGATGGGCATGTAGCACCCGTCTAGCAGCAAACTCGCATCCCGTTTCTGTCCAACTCTCTAATTCAAGAGTTAACCGTTACGCCCAGTCCTTCATTTATGCAACAGGTCAACTCTGGAACTGTCTCCCTCTGTCTGTATTCCCTGCTTCCTATGATCTCCAGTCTTTCAAACGTAGTGTGTCCAGGCATCTCGAAATGATCGGATCTTGAATTTGGCTCTCTCTTGAATTTTGTTTTTTCTCTTGGAAGGTACAACAGTTGCGGGCTGATGGCCTTTGGTTCCTTGTCCCTCGCATAAAAAAAAAAAAAATAGAACATATGAAAAGATACCAAAAAATATTGACTTTAAAGTAATGAGTAAAAAAAAAAAAAAGGTAATTAATAATTATAAGGATACGCTGAATAAAGATGAAGTTAATTACTTAACCAACTTTGAATATAAGACAAGCTTCTACGGTCTGCCAAAAATGGATTAGTCCAAACTGATAACTGATCAAATTATACAGAAGTGATCTCATTAACACACCCTGTAGACCTTAAAATGAGACCAATTGTTGCAGGACCTGCCTGCCCTGCCCACCATCTCACTCACTTCCTAGACTTAATACAGCAGTCCTTTCTGAAATACATACCTTCATATATTAAAAACAATTTTGACTTTTTTAATAAGATTCCTATTTCGATAATGAAATTTTTGTAACTCTTGATGTTGTAAACCTGTATAGCAATATTCGCCATGAACTTGGATATGAATCTATCACTTACTGGATTGACGAACACTATGATAATACAAATCGCATACCTCCAAATCTAATAAAAGAAAGATGCAGTTTGATTTTGGAAAATGCCTTTCGAATTTAATGGGCAAAATTACAAGCATCTGGAACAGGAGTGGGAACAAAATTTGCACCAAATTATGCCAATCTTGTGTTGGCTTACTTAGAAAATATCTTATATTCTCAAGTGCCATCACATTATGGTAAAAGAATAGCAGATAAAATGAAAAAGAACTATATGCGATACCTGGACGATATCTTTATGATTTGGGATGAGAGAGATGGACATTTCTCAACAGTCATAATCATCATGAATAACCTGGACCCCAAACCAACATTTACATGTGACACAAGTGGAGACATGGTCACGTTCCCAGACATAAAACTCATTAAGCAGTATAAGAAAATAATTACTGACATTCATTACAAGGAAACTGATACAAAACATTATCTAATGTACAGTTCCAATCACCCCAGACACATAAAAAACAACATACTATTTAATTTAGCACGAAGGATATGCACATTAGTTTCAGAACCTGAGTTAAAAGAATCAAGATTAAGTGAACTGAAAAATATTCTTTAGTAAAGTGAATATCCCAAAAGTATAATAAAAGATGAGATAGAGCAAAATAAATATCCATAAGCAACCCTCGGAGCTCCAGTAATAAAGAAACAGCCAATGATACCCCTATAATACCATATATAACAACCGAAAACCCATATTAAAATGATCACTTTAAAGATGTCTCATGTACAATTAATGATCTTAACAAAACACCCGAAACAGAAGAAATTTACAAAGATGTCTCCTTAGTTAAAGCAAAGCGACAACCCAGTAATCTCAAAAGAATTTTAACAAGGGCTAGGTTTAATGTATCTAGTTTCAAAGCGAAGAAATGTGAAGACAAAAAAGGTAAACTCTGCACGGACATAATAACTGAAGGCAGCCAATTTACTTTTCCCAGTGCCAACAATACATCCCAAATTAACGAAAATATGGGATGCTCGACACAAAACTGCTTTTACGTAATTCGCTGCAGCAGATGCAGAGATTTATATAGGCAAGACCTCAAATCACGGACCCCATACTAACCTCCATGGGGATCATATTAATGACAATGTTTGTTATTAAGTTAATACCCAAATAGCTAAATGTGCAAAAAAAAAAATGTTCTCCAAAGTTCAATATTGTTCCCTTCTATAAAGTAAGAAAAGGATAATCCAACATTAAGAGTGTCAAAGGAAAAATAGTTAATACATATATTTAAACCATTATTGAATAGAGATCTATGATACACCGACCAATCTACAGCTTAAACAAACGAACCTCTTTCGAATTACGAAAATAGGGCAACTGAAGATTCACATAGCTCAGAATGAAACTGACAACAGTGGGCAATTCATGACAAATATCAGTGGCTATCAGTCATTTAGAGGAAGCAAAACTTTTCTTGAGCCACAATTTTTATAACTGCTGATCTAGTAAACTACAAAAATGCGTGTTCAAAAAAATTTGATTTCGTTTTACAATATACAGATTTAGTAAATGCCTCCCCATTGTAGGCATGCTGTGGGTTTTCTAATAAAACACATCAGTCTGCAAACATATCCATACATACAGCATATTTTCCCACAAGCTATACTTTCATACCTTATTAGAGAATATATATATATATATATATATATATATATATATATATATATATATATATATGTGTGTGTGTGTGTGTGTGTGTGTGTGTGTATAGAGCATATGTATATGTATATATATGTATATGTATATAATATATATATATATATATATATATATATATATATATATATATATAGATAGATAGATAGATAGATAGATAGATAGATAGATATAGATATAGATATATAGATATATCTATCTATCTATCTATCTATATATATATATATATATATATATATTTTATGCGAGGAACAAGGAACCTAAGGCCATGAGCCCGCAATAAGAGTTCCCTCCAAGAGAAAAACAAAATACAAGAGAGAGCCAAATTCAAGATCCATTCATTTCCAGATGCCTGGACACACTGCGTTTGAAAGACTGGAGATCATAGGCAGCAGGAAATACAGACAGAGGGAGACAGTTCCAGAGTTGACCTGTTGCATAAATGAAGGACTGGGAGTAACGGTTAACTCTTGCATTAGAGAGTTGGACAGAAAAGAGATGAGAGTTTGCTGCTAGACGGGTGCTATGCGCCCGTCGTAGAGGTGGAGGAATCCATGCACAGTTCAGAGGAGCAGTGACCATTAAAGTAGCGATAGAAAAGAGATAAAGATGCAACAGTGCAGCGAAGTGACAGAGGTTGAAGAGAGTCAGTAAGAGGAGGAGAGTTAATGAGACGAAAAGCCTTTGACTGCACCCTATTGAGAAGAGCTGTGTGTGGGGAACCTCCCCACACATGAAAGTTGTACTCCACACAGGGGCAGATAAAACCCCTGTATAGAGTCAACAATTGTGCAGGGGTAAAGAAAGAGCGGAGTCGGCTTAGCACACCCAATCTCTTGGAAGCAGATTTTACAAGAGATGTAATATGATCTTTCCAAGATAAGTCCCGAGTAAATGAAACCCCAAGCATGTTCAAGGATGATGCAGGATTAAACTGAATATTATTAAACATTAGTGGGTCTACCTGTGGAAGATTTTGACGGGTTGATAGGTGTAAGAACTGAGTCTTTGTTGCATTAAAAACAACCATATTATTTTGACCCCAGTCAGAGATACGAGCCAAGTCAGACATTAGGTGTGCCATAGCCTCATCCCTTGTTTGTTGAAGTAACTGCTGAGATTGGCGTTCTGGGAACCGAATGAAAAGGTGAAGGGTGGAGTCATCAGCGTATGAGTGGATGGGGTTAGATCTACAGCTTAGAAGGTCTTTGACGAATGAAAGGAAGAGAGTTGGTGATAGGACAGAGCCCTGAGGAACACCACTGTTGATAGATCTAGGAGTAGAACGATGGCCGTCTACAACAGTGGCTATAGAATGACCAGAAAGGAAGCTAGCGATGAAGGCACAGATAGAGGGATAGAAACCATAAGAGGGCAGTTTGGAAATTAAAGATTTATGCCAGACTCCATCGAAAGCCTTTCAGATGTCAAGTGCAATGGCAAAGCTTTCGCCAAAGTCCCGAAAGGAGGATGACCAGGAGTCTGAAAGGTAGGTGAGAAGATCAACAGTGGAGCGTCCCTGACGGAACCCGTACTGACGATCAGAAAGAAGGTTGTGATAGGAAAGATGCCTTAAAATTTTTCAATTGACAATTCACTCAAAAACTTTTGAAATACAGGACGTTAAAGCACTTGGACGATAGTTGGAGTGTAGGGAGTGGTCACCCTTCTCTGGGACTGGCTGAACAAGAGCAAAGTTCCAGCAAGAAGGAAAGGTACAAGTTGACAGACAAAGGCGAAAGAGTTTGCCTAGGCAGGGTGTAAGCACAGAAGCACAGTTCTTGAGAACAACAGGAGGAACTCCATCAGGCCCATATGCCTTGTTAGTATTGAGGCCAGTGATGGCAGAAAATACATCAGCTGAAGAAATTTTAATGTCAGCCATGAGGAAGTCAGAGGCGGGAAGTGATGGAGGAACAGCACCAGAATCGTCTAAGGTAGAATTGGAGGAGAAAGTCTGTGCGAAGAGATCTGCTTTATCAGTAGAAGAAATAGCTACAGAACCATCAGAGTAGAAAAGAGGAGGGAAGGATGATGAGGTTAAGTTGTTAGAAAGGTTTTTGGCAAGGTGCCAGAAGGAGCGGGAAGAATTCGAGTTAGAGAGTTGAGAGCATTTAGTACGGATGAAATTATTTTTAGCTGATCGAAGAACAGACTTAGCACGATTCCGGGCAGAAACGTAAAGATGATGTGATTCAGGGGTGGGTTGGCTCCGGTACCTTTTGTAGGTCCTCTCCTTGTTGTGGACAGCATTAGAACAAGCGTGATTAAACCAAGGCTTTCTTGCGTTAGTCAAAGGATACGAGAAAGTAATGTATGCTTCCATGCCCGAGAGGATAACCTCCATAATGCGCAAGATACACTCAGATGGCTCCTGGCCATGGAAGCAATAATCATTCCAGGGAAAATCAAAGAAGTACTGCCTGAGGGCCTCCCAATCCGCGGCTCCAAAATGCCACAGGCGACGTTTCCCTGGAGGGTCCACAGGCTATACCAGAGTGATAGGACAGGTTAAGGTGATAAGGTTGTGATTGGAGAAGCCCAATGGAGAGAAAAGATTAACAGTGTAAGTAGAAGGATTAGTTGTAAGGAAGAGGTCATGTATGTTGGAGCTCTCTCCAAGGCGGTCTGGGATACGGGTAGGGTGCTGTACAAGCTGCTCTAGGTCATTAACGGTAGAAAAGATGTAGGCTTGTTCACCAGGTGGATCAGTAAAAGGAGAAGAGAGCCAAAGGTGGTGGTGAACATTGAAATCTCCTAGAACGGAGATTTCAGAGAAAGGAGAAATGGATAGAATGTGTTCCATCGTAGAAGTAAGATACTCGAAGAATTTTTGCTAGTCAGTAGAATTAGGGGATAAGGAAACAGCACAGATATATTTAGTCAGAGAATGACAGGAAAGCTGAAGCCAGAGTGTAGAGAATTCAGAAGAATCGAGTTCAACAACACGAGAGCAAGATAAGTCTTTGCGTATTTATACACAACAGCCACCTTTGGCTTTGAAATGAGTATAGACAAAGTAGGAGGATACAGAGAAGGGTTTGCTGTCAGTTCCCTCAAATATCTGAGTCTCAGTTAGAAAGAGAAGGTGAGGTTTAGAGGAGAGGTGGTGTGTGTGTGTGTGTGTGTGTGTGTGTGTGTGTGTATGGATTTGGAGAAAGCATATGACAGGGTGGATAGACAAGGATTGTGGAAAGCATTAAGAATATATGGAGTAGATAGGAAGTTGTTGAATGCTGTGAAGAGTATGTATGTTGTTGCTAAAGCTGCAGTGCGTGTGGATGGTGAACTAAGTGAATTTTTCTCTTTGAAGGTTGGGTTGAAACAGGGATGTGTCATGTCTCCATGGTTGTTCAATCTGTACATGGATGGGGTAATAAAAGAGGTACAAGGTAGGGTAGTGGATGTTGGAGTGGCCCTGGTGAGAGGGGATAGTGTTTGGAAACTCCCTGTACTATTGTTTGCAGATGATACTGTGTTGTTGAGTGAAGATGAAGGAGAGCTGCAAGACTTGGTGGATGAGTTTGGGAGAGTGTGTAAGAAACGGAATCAAAAGGTGAATGTAGGGAAGAGTGAAGTGATGGTCTTTGAGAGAGGTGAAGGCGTGATTGTACAGCGAGGTTGGATGGTGAGGAATTGGAAAATGTTAGTACGTTTAAGTACTTGGGTAGTGTGATGAGTAAGGATGGAGGTTTAGAGGGTGAAGTGCTTGAAAGTGTATAGCAGGGAAGAAAGGTTGCTGGTTCTTTGAAAGCAGTGATAAGAAGCAGGGAAGTGAGCATGGAGGTGAAAACGTTACTACATGACAGTATTGTGATACCAACTCTAACGTCTGGAAGTGAAGCTTGGACGTTGTTGGAAAGACAAGTCAAGAGTGAGAGCAGTGGAAATGAGTTATTTAAGAGGAGCCTGTGGAGTCACATGGAGAGACAGGCTGACGAATGAGGATATAAACGAGCGTTGTGGTGTGGATGTGGATGTGATAGGAAGAGTTATGAGAAACACACTGAGGTGGTTTGGCCATGTGGAGAGGATGGAGGGTGAGAGACTGACGAAGAGAGTGTATGTGAGTGAGGTGGAGGGGGGAAGAGGGAGGGGGAGGCCGTGGATGAGATGAAGGGATGGGGTGGAGAGGTATATGAGAGAGGGGGTGTGTGAGCTGGAATCAGGGCAGTGAAATGGCGGGGGACAGAGTGACTTGGAGGCGATCTGTTTGTGGGCACCCCAAACGGAATTGAGGCGTCTGGCAATATATATATATATATATATATATATATATATATATATATATATGTGTGTACATTTATATATATATATATATATATATATATATATATTCCTGTACACCAGGAAACTATTTACTACGCTGGGTGGTATCCATGTAACCAAATTTTGGCGCCTGGTGGTTTAATGGGTAATTATTTTGCTCCAATCAGATTGAGCCGGTGAAGGTTTATATCCAAGGGATGGTTGGGGTTTATTGTTCAAGTAATGTTACTCAGGGATGAGTGAGGGTGGTCACTCTCATCTTAAATGTCAGGACCAACTGCCAAGCCCCGGCCTCCTACGCCCCTCATGGGGCAACGTAGGTTTGGATGATGGATGGATGAATGGATCTATATCTATATATATATATATATATATATATATATATATATATATATATATATATATATATGGAGCCTCCGTGGTACAGTGGTTGAGTGTGCGTTTCGTACACAGGTGAACTAGGGTTCGCGCCCCGCCTGGGTAATATACTTTGGGGGTGTTCACCTGGCTAGGTACTGCATTGGCGGACACAAGGTGTGCTGTGGTTGAACCAGTGTCGCTTACTATAAAGTATACCTGCACCTAGTCGGCTTGCACGGGCCGATTACACTTGTTCACAGACTACACACACATCCCAAGCCACTCCAACACAACAATTACATTTACAAGCACTTCTCACCATACAGTGCATATAATCTCTACGAGACACCCTAAGCCATTTGGTAGAGATACATTGGCTGTATTGTCCCGACTTCGGTCAGGATAGGCCGGTCCTGCGGTGGATACTCAAACGGCTGATGATGATGATGATGTTTATATATATATATATATATATATATATATATATATATATATATATATTATGTACTCGACTCTGGTCATAGGTCTAGTAGTCTTTCTACATATTATACCCATCTGCATGTCACCACTTTGGCACTAACACTCAGCATCCATATTGAATACATTCTAGGGTTGTCTCATACAGGACTGGAGTTTTGGTATTAGCGGGGGTATTTTTACGACATGTCGGCGGGTCTTCTGGTAGATCGGTACAGTCTGGTTTACGTGAAATTCAAATTCTAAAACTGTTCCCTGTCCCGCGGGGACCGCAGGCAACCTGTCTACCGATTTAGCCACCACTATATATATATATATATATATATATATATATATATATATATATATATATATATATAGTAGTATACTGGTATACACATACACACACACACACTCACATCCGCCCCACTCCCAGTGACGACTCATTGAGCTGCCAGGAACCAGGAACTACTGTCTGACTCCTTCATTTCTGCAAGATTCACAGCCTTTCCTCTAACTTAATTTCTATTGAACACCACCTCTTGTCCTCTAAACCTTTGCTACTTTTCTTTACTGAAACTCGCCTGTCTAAGGCAACTGACAGAAAACCCTTTTCTGTATCCTCCATCTTTCTCTATACTCATTTCAAAGCCAAAGGTGGCTGTTGTGTATATGTACACAACGACCTACATTGCTCTCATGTTCCTGGTTTTGATTCTTCTGATTTCTCTACACTCTGGCTTCAGCTTTCCACTCATTCTCTGACTAAATATATCTGTGCTGTTTACTTATCATTTAATTTTACTGACTATGAAAAATTCTTCGACTCTCTTACTTCTACGATGGAACACATCCTATCCATTTCTCCTTTCTCTGTAATATCCATTCTAGGAGATTTCAATGTTCAGCACAACCTTTGGCTCTCCTCTCTTTTCACTGATCCACCTGGTGAACAAGCCCACATCTTTTCTATCCTTAATGACCTAGTGCAGCTTATTCAGAGCCCTACCCATAACTTTGACCGCCTTCAAGAGTTCCAACATATTTGACCTCTTTCAACTGATCATTCTGCTTTCACTACTACTCTTTCCTCTCCATTGGGCTCCTATGATCACAACTTTATTAGCTTAACTTGTGGATTGGGCAATTACTTTTTTTTATCCCACCCTCTGGTGAACAAAAAACGAAGGATTTTTTTATTTTTTATTTTAAACTTTAAGATAAACATCCAGGGCATCATCTGGTGAAAAGAAAAACAATCTCTCTATTTCTCCATCTTTGTTTGGGGTCATTCATAAGAGTACGTATGGGAGTAGTGAAAGGAAAAAAAAAAATTGTTTTTGTTTACTATAAACTTGAAAATAAATACCCAGGGCATCATCTGGTGAAAAGAAAAAAGTCTCTCTCCGTCTTTGGGTAGGGCCATGCGTAAGTTTGAGTAGTGGTGGAGTTGTTTACGGTGATGCACGGCCACCACAGCCTAAGCTGTGGCTCGCAATGCAATGCTACCCAGCCTGAACTGTGGCTAGCAACCCATAGGTTAACCTGTCCTATCGCTTCAGTAAGGCCGGTGGACCCTCCAAAGAAATGTACGTTGTGGCACTTTGGAGCTGCTGATTGTGAGGCCCAAAGGTAGTACTTCTTTGATTTTTCCCTTAAATGGTTATTGCTTCCATGGCCGGGAGCCACCTGAGTTGCCTTGTGCGTTACGGAGGTTATTCTCTCGGGCGTGGATGCATACATTCCGTTCTCATATCCTCTGACTAATGCAAGAAAGCCTTGGTTTAATCACTCTTGTTCTAATGCTGTCCACAACAAGGAGAGGGCCTATAAAAGGTACCAAGCTAACCCCCCCCCCCTGAATCACATCTTCTTTATATTCCCACCTGGAATCGTGCCAAGTCTATTCTTCGCTTTGCTAAAAATAATTTCATCCATACTAAATGCTCTCAACTCTCCACCTTGAATTCTTCCTGCTCCTTCTTGCACCTTGCCAAAAACCTTTCTGACAAATTTACATCATCCTTCTCTCCTATTTTCTACTGTGATGGCTCTGTAACTATTTCTTCTAGTGATGAAGCATATCTCTTTACTCAGACTTTCTTCTCCAATTCCACCTTAGATGATTCTGGTGCTGTTCTTCTATCACTTCCCGCCTCTGACTTCCTCGTGGCTGACATTAAAATTTCTTCAGCTGATGTATTTTCTTCCATCACTGGCCTCAATACTAACAGGCATATGGGCCTGATGGAGTCCTTCCTGTTGTCCTCAGGAACTGTGCTTCTGTGCTTAAACCCTGCCTAAGTAAACTCCTTCGCCCTTGTCTGTCAACTTGTACCTTTCCTTCTTGCCGGAAGTTTGCTCTCATTCAGTCCATTCCAAAGAAGGGTAACCATTCCCAACCCTGTAACTATCGCCCAATTGCTCTAACACTCTGTCTCAAAAGTTTTCGAGTCTATTGCTAACAGAAAAATTATATGCAATCTTTATTATCATAACCTTCTTTCTGATCATCAGTATGGGTTCCGTCTTGGATGCTTCTCTGCTATCTTTTCATCTACTGTACCTTTCAGACTCCTGATCAACCTCATTTCGGGACTTTGGTTAAAGCCTTGCCATTCCACTTGACATCTCAAAGGCTTTCGATCGATTTTGGCATTAATCTCTAATTTCCAAACTGACCTCTTTCGGTTTCCATCCTTATATCTGTGCCTTTATCTATAGCTTCATTTCTGGTAGTTCTATGGCTGGTGACGTGGACGACCATTGTTCTTCTCCTAGAGTTATCAACAGTGGTGTTCCTCAGGGCTGTGTCCTATCACCAGCTCTCTTCCTTTTATTCATCAATGACCTTCTAAGCTGTACATCTAACTCTATCCACTCATGTGCTGATGATTCCACCCTTCACCTTTCCATTCAGTTCTCACAACGTCCATCTCTGGAGTTACTTCAATAAACAAGGGATGAAGCTATGACACACCTAATGTCTGACTTGGCTCGTATCTCTGACTAGGGTAAAGATAATCTGGTTGTTTTTAATGCATCAAAGACTCAGTTCTTACACCTATCAACTCGACAAAACCTTTCACGTGAGCACCACTAATGTTTATCATTATCCAGCTTAATCCTGCATCATCCTTAAACATAATCGGGGTTTCGTTCTCTCTGGATTTATCTTGGAAAGACTGTATTAAATGTTTTGTAAAATCTGCTTCCAAGAGATTCGGTGTTCTGTGACGACCCCGTACCTTCTATACCCCTGCCCAGTTGTTGACTTTATACATGGGTCTTATTCGTCCCTGTGAAGAGTACAACTCTCATGTGTGGGGAGGCTCTCCACATACAGCCCCTCTCAAAACGATGGAGTAAAAGGCTTTTTGTCTCATTAACTCTCCCCCTATTATTGTGCTCCCTTCAACTTCTTTCTCTTTGTCGCACTGTTGCATCTTTATCTCTTTTCTGTCGTTACTTCAATGGTCATTGCTCTTCTGAACTGTCTGCTTGCATCCCTCCACGTTTAAGACTGGTGTGTAGCACCCATCTAGTAACAAACTCTCATCCCTTTTCTGTCCAACTCTCTCATGCAAGAATTAACGGTTACCCCCAGTCCTTCATTTATGCAACAGGCCAGCGCTGGAACTATCTCCCTCTGTCTGTATTTCCTACTTCCAATGATCTCCAGTCTTTCAAACGCAGTGTGTCCAGGCATCTCAAAGTGAATGGACCTTGAATTTGCCTCTCTTTTGTATTGTTTTTGTTTTTTTCTTGAATGGAACAGATTGCGGGCTCCTGCCCTTTGGTTCCTTCTTCCTTGCATATATATATATATATATATATATATATATATATATATATATATATATATATATATGTATATCATCAACCAGACCTCCATTTCCACCCAAGGGCAGGGTGAGGAGTAGCAATGTCCAGAAAGCCCAAATTTGCCCAGTCCAATGGGCCACGCTTCCATTTACTCATCATTCAAGCCCCCAGAAATCCTGGCTCCATCAGATACGCCAAAAACATTCACCACGTTCTGTAGCTTCACGTAAACGTATCCGAATGAGTCAATCCGGACACTGCCACGTTAAAAAGGGGTGCCAAAATCCCTGATCATGCACTTCTCCTCACAACATTCATCCACCCAGCTCAATCTCTGGTCTGTCACGAATTCGCGCAAGCGTATTTATAAATTCGTGACATTGTACCTTTGTTGGAAAACCACGAATTTTACTGGAATTCCCACTGGACATCACTCAGTTCAACCGTCCTCATATTCACTCAATCGGAATGGTTGTCAGAATATTTGTCACTGTTTCCCAAGTGACCATTCTTACCCACGACATTAGTGCCTTCACTGAGTGATTCATTGTGAGCATATATTGTTCACCCTCTCTCGGTTACTGTTGACTTAGGCCACGCCTACTTCCTGCAAACACGGCCAGCCCCTAACCCTTTCATAATTTAAAGTTAGTCAGCTTTGAGTCGTCGTGAGAATAGGACCGATTGTGCCCAGCGTGAAGAGCGTCTTCGTTGTGCAGCGAGTTCCTGAATCTCCACTTAGATGGTGAATTGGTGAAGTGGGCTTAGCAAATTGCAGCATCCGATGTCCTGCACAGACACCCAGTCTTTTTGCTTTGCTCCCCTCCAATGACCAGTATTTCTTTTCGTTTTTCTAGGCTTAAGTGTGTTTAGCTTTTGAATGAGCGAGTGATTGTATTCTCCTTGTTATTTTGAATTCATTTTTGAGACTCATGTAACGTAAATTTATTTCATTGTAATCAATAAATTTACAGTTCTTTTCTTTGAGTTTAATGTAATTAGAATCGTGTTTTATTTCTCCACATTAAGCTTATTTTAGTTGCCGCTCCTAGTTTGCACAAAATCGTTACATTATTCATAACTGGTACTTTGGCCAGTTCTTTTGTATCAAACTTAAATCTGTTGTGCCAGGCAGGAGTTATTCATCAACAAGAACCTGTTTATTATTATTGGCATTAGTTATTGATTGTCAGGGGTGGAGTCACTTTCTCAAGAGGCTAACAGTACTAGCTCAGTTGGTAGAGTTGGCCTACAGTCCTAACGGACCCGGGTTCAAATCCCGCTGGGGGCAGGGAACAGTTTAAGGATTTGAATTAAGGAAAATCAGACTTTACTCATTTACCAGAAGTCCCACCGACATGTCGTAAAAATATCCCCGCTAATACCAATACACCAGTTCTGTATGAGACAGTCCTAGCATGTATTCAGTATGGACGGTGGGTGTAAGCGCCGAAGTGGTGACATGTAGAGGTGTACGGTACGTAGGAGGACTACTGGGCCTTGAAAGCAGGCTGTGAAGCTTATGCCCAGAGTCGGTCACATAAAAAAAAAAAAATAAATAAATAAACAGCATGAGTGAATAACTAGTCTCTGCTGTGTACTGTTGAGAAAGTTTATAAATTCTCGTCCTTAGAGACTAGGCAAAGTAAGTCGGCATAAAGTAAAACTTACTACTTGATTTTCACGAGTCAATTCCTTGTCTTTGTTTTCAAGTAACATCTAGTTATTGTTAATTCATAAATTCACATCCCCCGTGACATTGTCATTCCCTAGTCTCACCGATGTCCAAACCTCTCTTCCTCACACACTAATCCACCATATCTCTCCACCTTCTCCTTGGCCTACCTCGCCTCCTCCCTTCTTCATATTCGCTCAGATATACTGTCCCTTTTCAACACTATTGTTATCCATTCTCGTCACATGACCATACCAACTCAGTACACTCTTCAACTGTGGTGTCCACCGACTTCCTCACTCCATGCCTTTCACGAATCACATTATTTCGTATCCTATCCACCCTTTGTACTCCACATATATTCCTCAGCAGTCCCATCTCCACTGCTCTTACTCTTGACTTTTCATTTTCATGCCACACCATAGTCTCACATCCATATGTTAAAGTTGGCACTAACACGCCCTCATGTATGCCTCGTGCAGCTGCAACACTCAAGCCTTTGTTGCTTATCAAGGAATTCATTGCACCAGCTACTTTTCTTCCTTGTGTCACTCTACTTTCAACTTCATTTGCACATTTTCCTCTCTTTTCTGTCACTCTACCCGGGTATTTGAACTTTCTCACCAATTCCAGTCTCTCTCCATTCACTGTAACATCACACTGGGAGTTACCTTCTCTCTCAATAACCATCATTTTACTCTTTTCTACATTTACTCTCAAGGCACGTCGATCACAGACATCAGCAAAGTTCTGCACTAGCCTACCAAGTTCTTGTCCGGTACTTGCAAGCAGTAAAGCATCATCAGCATAAAACAAAGTCGAGATATCCCATCCATCACCATTCATTACCAACGCCATACCTCTCTCCATGACTCGTGTTTTTAATTCTTTCATCACCCCCTCCATATATAGAGATATATATATATATATATATATATATATATGTATATATATATATATATATATATATATATATATATATATACACACACAGTATATTGAACAAGCACGGGTACATCACGCAGTCTTGTAGCATGCCCACACCGATCGTGAACCATTCACTTAGATGCTCATTAACCCTTACACATGCTTCGCTACCATTATAGAAACTCTTGACGGCACCTAACAGCTTACCAACTACACCATACATGCGCAAAACTTTCCACAATCCCTCTCTGTCTACTTTGTCGTATGCTTTTTCCAGATCCATGAATGTTATAAACACTCATGGTCCTTCTCACAAGCCTTCTTTGCCATCTGTCTTCCTGCAGGTATTTGATCCACACATCCTCTGCCACTCCTAAAGCCACCCTGTTCATCACTCACTAGGACTTCTGTTATCTCTCTTACTTTTTCTATAATAATTCTTTCATATACCTTCCCTACCACACTCAATAAACTTATGCCACGATAATTCTTGCACTCACTTCGCTCACCTTTATTTTTGTACAGGAGTATAATCACAACCTTATTCCACTCTACAGGCACAGTTTCACTCATCAGTGCCTTCTTACGTATCTCCAACAAGCATTTCATTCCACTCTCCACTACACTTAAGCATCTCTGCATACACCTCATCAACCACAGCTGCTTTCACATTTTTCAGCTGCTTCACAGCACTCATCACCTGTGTGAGTGTCACGTCTCTTGGCATTGCATTCCTTCTCTGCACACCCCCAAAACCAATCATGTTTACAGCCGCTCTGGTCTCTCTATTCCCATTCATCAGGCTTTCAAAATATTCTTTTAATCTGGTCCTTACTTCATCTCTATGGGTTAATAATCTACCACCTGCAGCCTTCACACCATCACTTTTTTTTCCGCTTTCACTTCTACATTTCCACACCTCTTTCCAGAATAACTTCCTATTTAAAGAGTAGTTTACATTCATTTTTCTTCCTACATGATCATTTGCCTCCTTCTTTTTCCTCATCAGTAGCTTCTTTACTTGCTTCTTGCTCTCGATATACTCAGTTCTTATTTCAACTGAACTCCTATCCTGTAACCACTTTAGCCACTTCTTCCTCTTTTCTTCCACCTCCTCATCCCACCATGCCGTACCTTCCTTCTTTGTTGTTACTCTTGTCACACTACACATCACTTTAGCATTCCTAACTAAGCAATCCCTATATGCATTCCACAGGCTGTCCAGATCCATTTCATTCCAGTTCACTGATTCTAACTCCTCCTCTACTTTGATCTTGTAATCATCTGCCATTTCCTTGATCCACAGCTTCTCAACTTTTGGTCTTTCTCCCTGACTGCTCCTCTCTCTCCTGATCCACCTAACTCCTCTCAGCTTGATCTTACATACCACAATCATATGATCTGACAGACCTCCACATCGTCCTCCCACGGTCCTCGTATCAGCAACCATTCCCATCATCGACCTCTCTACCAGCACGTAATCAATCAGGCTTCTTTCAACTCGATCCCCGTTTCCTCTATACCATGTATATTTATGTGCATCTTTGTCTTTGAAATACAGGTTAAAAATGCACAACCTCCTCTCCGGACACATATCCTTTAGTCGCTTCCCATTATCATTTTCTCCTGGTACTCCATAACAACCCATTATGTCATCCTCAGAACCAGCGCCTGCTCTTCCACCAGGTCCCCTGGTGGTTACCTGCGTATACTTTCCCACTACCTCTGGAATCGCCAGTGGTGTTATCCCTGGCATATGACTTCCCCTTGTTGGGCTCCATGGTGGGTGGAGGGATGGGGGAATGAAGGTGTTTTATGTTATTCATGGCTGTCTTTTCAAATACATCTGTTGATGACACTGCAACTGCCTGTGGACACTCTTCAGACTGCTTTTCCCTTATTGCCACACTGGAACCTTTTCAGGCCCCTGACGACTTCTCACCTCTGCCCCAGCTTTCAACTGGGGGTGGGAGGATATCCGGTCGCATAGGTTTGGCTCCAAGGTTTGGCCAAGATGATATGATCCAGGAAAAATTCGTGAAGTATCTAGTGCTGAAACCCTCTGCAGGTGGTTCAGTGCTAAATACAGACATCTTTAATTTACACCGTGCAATTGTTTCTTCCTGTGGGGACGAACCAGTAATTTCTACCTAAGGGCAAGGTAGCCTCCTAAATGAGGTTTTCTCCCCAGAAGAGAGCTCACTTCTCCAAACTCTGACCTCCATTTCTGGTCACGGCATGTCCTGTATACCTCATGCCACCTTTAACCAGTGTAAGGGGGTCATTTACTCCCGGGACTTCCTGCAATACCCTGAGTCACGGTTATTAGAAGAACTAAGCTGTTGTGGTGTTGTAAAGGTTGACCAGGTACAGAAGATCGATGGTATTCTGACCCCAACTCCGATGCTGTTTCTGACCGTTGACCGCTTAACATTGCCTGCTTCCATGAAACTTGCTTGGCTCACTCTGCCTGTGAAGCCTTATGTTCCAAACCCAAAGTGGTGTTTCCACTGTCACGGGTATGGACATGTTAGCAAATTTTGCCGAAGTGCACTGGCTGGCCTTCCTGGTGTTCGTGTTTCCTGTGGCAAAATGAGTCATACCAGTGATTGTCCAGGACCACTTAAATGCTATCACTGCGGGGGTCTTCATGCTGTATCTTCCAAAAACTGTCCTTGCTACTGCCTTGAAAAGGAGGTCTTGAGCATTCGCGTGCATGAGAAGGTTTCCTTTCCAGAAGGAAAGAGAAGGGCCCAGACTCTCTCCTTTAAGCCTGGAGTTACTTATGTTTCTGTCCTTTCTGGGGCGACTGTATGTCGTTCTGTGTCCCAGAAGTTGCCACGACCCTTTACAGTGACCACTTCCCCAACTACTGATTTGACAGATATTAACCCTGGACTTACTAATACGTGTGTGACTGATGCTCATCCACCCACTGCTCAAACTGTTGCTGCCTCCACTTCGGTGGCTGATGGTTTGTGCACTTCTGTGCTGGTGGCAGATGTACACGTTGACGAGACTCATCCCCCCTTGTCCAGTATGAACAAGGCTCCTTCTGTACCCAGCAAACGTCACCGTGATTCGTCAGAGTCCTCAGAGCCTGGAAACCGGCTAACCTAAGGTCTCTGTTGTTGAACCTTGTATCAACCTCTCTACTGTTCCCTGGGCCTCAGAGGCTGATGGGTCTAGCCAAGTGGAAGCTTTTGGTGGTGGTTCACCTGTAGTCAGGTTCCCACCTGAGGATGGTGTTGGAGAGACCGTTGGTGTGTCCATTCTGAAAAGTAAAATGTCATTCTAATCCTGTCGACTCTCGTTCAACTTCTGGAGCTTCTAATGGTGGCACTGGCCATCCCACATCACCCAAGGCGGCCTCCAAGCCTCTTTCCAAGCCGAATGTTATTCCACCTCAAAGGAAGAGTCTTGTAAAACTTTCCTCTTCCACATCCTCACGTTTGCCCACGGATGTTCAACATAAAGCGCGGGTTCCTAGTGCTGGGCAGTCTCTTACCAAGGGCCATCCTAAGCATCATTCCAAACCCAGTCGCATGTCAGAAGGTGTACAGTCCCGCACTTAATCATTTTCCCCTCCACTATGGGTTCTATCATCCAGTGGAATTGCCGGGGTTTACATGCTAACTTTGAGGAACTGCGTCATCTAGTTTCTCAATTTACTTCTCTATGCATGTATATCCAGGAGACCATGGTTGGTGATACTGCTCCTGCTGGTCCTTCTGGCTACAATGCTTTTTATTCTGATCCTGTGCCGGGCCAAGGTCATCATGGAGGTGCTGCTATCTTCCTTTGCCTGGATATTCCATTTAGTCATCTGGATATTTCCAGTTCCTTGCAGGCAGTTGCTGTCCGGATGTTTTTACATCGGAAGTATACAGTTTGCAGTCTTTATCTACCTCCTAGTGCTACTGTTGAAAAGACGGATCTGGAACGCCATATTCATGGCCTTCCTTCTCCCTTTCTGTTACGAGGAGATATGAATGGTCACCATCCACTATGGGGAATCAGTGAGGCCAACCCTTGAGGTGTTATGCTGGCCTCTTTAGTGGAAGATGAGGCGTTAGACATTTTAAACTCGAAAATAATGACTTATTTCCATAGCCAGACAGGAACTTTTACTGCCATTGATTTCTCCTTGTGTTCAGCTGATGCTGTTTTAGATTTTAACTAGGATGTGTTGCCAGACCTGTATGGCAGCGACCATTTTCCGTTACTCTTACCTGCTAGTGCAGGTGGACCTCAGCCACATCTTCCACACTGGCTTCTGGATAAGGCTGAGTGGCCACGCTTCAGGGAATTAAGTTCCATTTCCCTTTCTGTCAACGAGTTTGACTGTCTTACTGAGGCTGTGTCATATTTCAATACCATGTTGCACTCAGAGCCCTATTATCTATTCCAAAAACAAAGGGTCAGTTTCCTAAACATATGGTTCCTTGGTGGAACTCTGAGTGCAGTTCCGCAGTGAGAGCCAAACGAGTCGCCTTCTCACGACTTCGTCATCACCATGGGGATCCTTAGTATTTGGTGGCGTATCAGAGGGCATGAGCTCATATGGGTCAGGTCTTAAAGGAGGCCAGGCACTCGTCCTGGAATGGTTATGTTTCCTCCATCAATTCAAGGACTTCCATCACCCAGGTGTGGAACCGGGTAAAGAAAATTTCAGGACAATTTACTGTTCCATCCCCACCTGTTTTATCTGCATCAGGTGGAACTGTGGCTGATCCATTTGCTGTTGCAGAGTTGCTTGCTGATCATTTTGCCAGTGTCACAGAAAGATACAGATACGCCTTCGGCTTGCCACCACTGGTGCCTAGAGTCTCGTGGTCTCAGTTTTCTCTCTGCTGGGGGAGAGCCTTACAATGTTCCATTTTCAATTTCTGAACTCCAGATGCCTCTGTCGCAGCACCATGATTCCTCTCCTGGTTATGATGATATTCCTTGTGCCTTTTTATGCCATGTGTCTGATAAGTCCCTGTTGTTTTTGTTTTCATTGTTTAATAATCTGGTGTTCTAGGGAGTTTCTGGCTTGCTGGGGTGTTGCTGTAGTTATCCCCATCCCCAAACCAGGTAAGGACCACCTACAGGTACCGTCTTGTATATGTAAAGTTTTGGAAAAGATGGTCAATGTTAGGCTTGTGTGATTTTTATAGAGAAGTGACTTCTTATCCCCTGCCCAGTATCGTTTTCGAAAAATGCAATCTACCTCTGATGCACTACTGTCCTTGGAATCATCTGTCTGTGAGGCTTTTTCCACTAACCAACACCAGGTCACGGTCTTCTTCGATCTAGAGAAGGCATATGACACTGCATGGCATCATGGTATTTTACTCTCCCTTCATGAGTTTGGCCTTCGTGGGTGCTTACCTATTTTAATTCAACAGTTTTTATCTAACTGAATTTTAAGGGTGCAAGTAGGAGTGGTTTCCAATGCCCGAGCACTAGAAGATGGAGTGCCACAGGGGAGTATCCTTAGTGTTACTCTGTTTGCTGTAGCCATTAACAGTGTCATCAGTGTACTTCCTGACACTGTACGAGGCTCACTATATGTCAATGACCTCTCGATTTCCTTCACTGCGTCTAGAATGTCTGATAGAGAGGAATTTGCAGCTGGCTGCAATAGAATTCCTAACTGGGCAGAAACTTGCAGTTTCCATTATTCTTCAGCAAAGACAATGGCTATACATTTTTGTCGCCTTCGAGGGGTTCACCCAGACCCTGACTTGTATCTCTATGGTAGAAGAATATCCTTTGTGGAAAAGATGCAGTTTCTGGGTCTTCTGTTTGATAGACAATTAACCTGGTTTCCTCATATTCGTTCTGTTAAGGTGGCTTGTCTTAACCCGCGGTGTCCCGTCAACGTTCTTTAACGTCCACACGTTTTGTCACTGCCAATCCCATCGACGTACATAAACGCAAAAAAATTGCAAGGTCCCTAATTTGCACAGTTTTCAATTTTCGTGAGTCATTTTTGGTACGTATACACGTGACACCTTCCTCAACAAGGTGCCAGGCAGGGACAATGCCTTACCCAGCATGACCTCCCCCCCCCCTGCATGCCATTGTCTCAGCAATTCACCTGTTATCAGTGACCTGGCCAGTATGGCCATGTCATGCCACGGTACGAAATTCAGGGCCAGAGTGATTCCCCAATCAATGACAATGTGGAGGACAAACTTTACATAGCATTAGAGGAAGAAACAGTTAGAAATGATGATCAGGTAATGTGGCAAAAAAAGGTCAGGTATTAGTGAGTGAAACAATGCTTATAATGCCTATATTACTGCTTGAAAACCAATATACTCTTGTACTACATATAAATTCGTACCAAGTAAATAAATAATTACCGTTTATGAGTGGTGTGAAATAGTTATCCTCCCATAGAACTCGTTTTCTTTGGTGCCAGCCTGATAGAAAACCCAGTAAGGTAAGGAGGTACTCTTACCTGTAATGAGTATTTTAAACCTCAGGTGAGCGATTTCTCTATGAACTTTCGATGTTTCTCACCAAAAGCGAAGGTTTGAGCCAAAAAAATTTTTTCCTAAAATGGTCGGGATTGGGGGGAGTCAGTGGTGGAAAAGTAGTCTGGATGGGGCGGGTTAAAGCTTTGAGTCTTTTGCGGGTTTTAGCTCATACCTCTTGGGGTGCTGACTGTCAGACCCTCCTCCTCTTGCATAGGTCTCTTATTCTTCCTAAACTTGATTATGGGTGTGAGGTCTACTCCTCTGCAACAGATGCCCACCTCCAATTGTTAAATTCTGTGCATCATTCTGGTGTACGTCTTGCAACCGGAGCATTCAGATCATCCCCAATTCCAAGTTTGTTGGTGGATAGTGGTGTACTCCCCTTGGACTTGCGATGCCAGTTGCTAGTGATGAGGTATTGGTATCGTCTTCACCACATTCCAGACTCAATTTCATGTGCCATTGTCTCCCAGGATTCCCGATCTTCTGTTTTTGACACCCGTCCTAATTTCCCAAAGCCATTTGGTTACAGGGTCTGGTCTGTTATGTTAGCCCTCTCTGTCCCGAGGCTGGCAACTTGTCCACATCGGATCCCAAGGGTGGGTTCTTGGCTACTCCCTCGCGTGACATTTTGTAGGTCCGTTGTTGAAAAAAAGGGCTCACTTCCTTCTCAGGAGTCCCTTTCTCTATTTTTAGAACATGCCTCCATTCATGAGGGTTCTGTCCCCGTCTATACTGACGGGTCTAAGACTGATACTGGAGTAGGATTTGGTGTTGTCTTCCCTTCCTTTAGTAAGGACAGTAGCCTTCCTGGCATTACTTTAGTGTATATGGCAGAACTGACCGCAATTTTATATGCTCTTAAAATCACTTTTACTCTCCCCCAATCCGTTTTTGTGATTTTTAGTGACTCGCATAGTGCTTAGTCTGCACTGGAGTCTTTTGATGAATCCCATCTATTTGTTTTATCAATTTAGTAGTGGCTTTTTCTTCTTGGCCGTCGTGGCCTCCATGTAGACTCCTGTTGCGTTCCTGCACATGTTGGTGTGGTGGGCGGTGAGACAGCAGATAATTTAGGTAAAGCTGCGTCTTCTCAACAGCCCCCAACCGACTACCCACTTCCTGCTTCTGATGTAACACCTTACTTGCGGTACGCAATTCGTATGTGTTGGCAGAGACACTGGGATGGTGTTTCTCACAATAAACTAAATGAAATTTGTCAGAGAGTGGTTGTGCCAAGGGTTCTTCCCTTTATGTGTCGGCGACTGGAGGTGGCTCTTGCTAGGCTTCGCATTGGGCATTCTTGGCTTACACATGGGTTCCTCATGTGTGATGAGACTCAACAGCACTGTGATGACTGCCTTGTTCCCCTTACTGTCCGTCACTTGCTGGTCGAGTGTCCGAGTCTGGGGGACCTACGTCAGAGATTCCTCCATTGGTATAAGGGGGCAGATGGTGCCTACTGTTTGTCCTCGATGCTTGGTGAAGCCTCTAGCGATTTTACTGATGTTTTTAGTTTTCTTCAGGAGTCGGGCCTCCTTCCACTTTTTTAAGTAATTGATATTTTATAAACTATTATTTTACTATTTTTAGTGTTTTATTCCTACTAACAGATATTAACTTTACTTTGAATAGGCACTTTTTATTTTGCCGTGTCTTTTGCTTTGTAATCCGGCAGCATATGACCCTGGCAGTTTCGCTGCTAGATTTTAATTATTTTCAATCAATCAATCAAACCTGCTCTTCCATTCATATCCCCCAGTATGATCACCATGTAGCTCCTGGGCATTTCTCCCACTACTTCATTCAGCTCATCCCAAAATCTGTATATACACACCTTGAATGCCATGTGCGATTTCTTGCTGTATGTATAGTACAATGTAGCACACTTCTTGTTTCCTGGGATTATATCTAGTAGGTCTGCCACCACACTTGCACTGCCTTCAAAAAGACCCATGTTGTCTGTAGATGAGAGATTTGTGACAAAAATACATCGTGCATCCAAGTAAATGTGAAGATATATATCATACAGTAAGGTGAAAAATGATTGACCTAAATCATCATTCTTGTGTGTGTGTGTGTGTGTGTGTGTGTGTGTGTGTGTGTGTGTGTGTGTGTGCTTAATGACTGAAGTCTTATAAGAGTTAACACACTTCATCCTTCAACAAAATCGACGGTATAAAAATGAGCATGTAGAAATGAGGAACGGGAATGAGGAGAGGAGTATAAGTGAATAGAAAAATACAAGGACATTGGTTCACATAGGTGTGTGTGGGGGGGGGGGGTAGTTTACAGCTATAAACTTTTGAATGTTTTACCTGAGGTGATGGCGAAGGAAGGAAGGTCAGCACCAAACAAAACACAAACCCACGCCAGCAGCAGTAACAGAGAAAGAGAAGCCCTCATACTCCCATTGGTTCAAATTAATCTTCTGGAGGAAAACACAAGACGAACATCATATTTAGTCAGTCGTGTCTCGAATCCCTTTGAAATCCATGACGTCTGAAATATTTGTTTCGTACTTCTTCCCGACGATTTCTTTTAGCTTATAAGATACTTTTGGAACTCTAAAAAAAAAATTGATGCATCATTAGCCCATAATTATTTAAATGTTGTCCTTTGATTTATATATTGGTCGTGTAGCAATATGAAGAAATATTAATGACGTCTCTCTCTCTCTCTCTCTCTCTCTCTCTCTGACCTCAGTCATTATAAAAAAGGAGTAGAATTATATTAGTAGAACTGGATAAAATTACATCTGAATGTTTTAGGTGAGCAGTAAAGATGGATCTCTGTGTACAGTTTTCTGCATTAGGTAGGCGTTAGGGTGCAGACAGCTGTGATAAGGCAGATACATGAGTTGCAAGGGCAAGTATAATAGAGTAGGGTTTGATTTTTTTATGCGTCAGACTCTGGGCATAGTTTTAACATCCATATGCCCCATCAGTCTTGCTAAGCCTCTCACACCACGTCATCACTTCGGCGCTAGCACCCACCGTTCATAGTATATACATACAAGACTGGTGTGTTGGCTTTAGTGTTAGTGAAGATGTTTTAACATATCAGTGAAGTTGTTCTTTTAACAATGTACAGATACTTAAACTGTTCCTCGCCCGAACCAGTGATCGAACTCTTGTCCATTAGGACAACGGACCACTTCTCTACAGATTCAGTCACCGCCTAACTCAGTATGCAGTTTACAGGTGTGGTTAGAAAAATTTAATTGATTTTGCAATAGTATGCCTGTAAAAAGGTACTGATTTATAAATACAAATACAGTGGCGTTACTAACATAACATATCACAGCAGTGGCATGACGAAACAACATTTCAGAACTGACATGATGTAACATAGCATGACAACAGTGACATGATATAATATCTCTGATATGGCAGCACTTACATAGTTTTATTCTGGAAAACACACTTATAATAATGGACATGCAGCATATAAATCATTCTCTGGCGACTTCACAAATATACATGAAAGCCAATTGTTAATTGTTAGAAACCTCAACGGTCCATTATCTGCGAAGGTAAAATTTTTCCATTTGTTAGCAAAAAAATCAATCAAATTTTGTTTTGACAATTATTCCATTTACTGTGCTGTTTTTTTCAGAGACATCTACTATAATGTGGGTTTCCTTTGTTCTTAGAACTGTTTTAATATATATATTTTTTCTATTGGTACATTACTGCTAAAAACAGTCTGATTCATCATATCTCTTAAAAAAAAATGGCATGCTCAACTGTTTACCATTCATACAATATCTAAAATCTTATGGATACGTAGCTGTTAAGTCGCCATCATTAAGGATATTCATCAGTCTTAGCAAATTTGGTTTCATCAGTCATAGTATTGGTGTTTTGTAACATTCCTTCACAAAACCTTTCAATATCCAATCATCCTTTTTACTGACTTGTTAGTCGATCTAAGCCACATGTTGTAATGACCATTTTCTCTTTTTCTTTGAAGCCATTACTATCCGTCCGAGGATTATCATGATTTGAAGCATAAAATAAATGAGTAGTTTAAGAACAGGCATAAAACATGGTGAATTAAACTGACAGAACATCTTTTATAGACGTTATATGAAAATAACAAAATTATACAGGAACTGGAGCTCCTTTTTCGCCAGCCCTCAGGACCTGTGTCTGACCAACTCCATTTGCTGAACATTTTCAGTGTTTTAAATAACACTTCTCCCACATATGTGGTAAATGGGGGTGCCCATCATCTACTCACTCAGTGTAGGGATGTCTTATGGTCCCTGCACTGACTGACAAGCCATTAGTTTCCTGTACCCAGGAAACCATTTACTACGCTGGGTGGTAACCATGTAACGGGATTTTTTGGCCTGGTTAAGTGTCCCCCAGATTCCTCTATCTAAAAATCGTTTAGCCTAATCTAGGCAAATGTTTCGGAGAGCCTCTTGGGGCCCAATACCTGCCCAGGACTCGAACCAAATGGGCAGATTCGTATGGCCATGTGGAAAGTGAGAGGTTTGAATGAGGAGAACAAGAGGATGGAAGTGGTGAATGTGTTCAACAGTGTGAAATATGTAGTGATGGCATTGTGTGAAACAAAGATGAAAGGGTGTAAAGTGGAGGAGTGAGAGAGTGTGAAATTTGTATGATCATGAGCAAATGGACGAGGCATATGCAAGAAAGGTGTTGCTTTGTTGATGAATGAGGTGTGGCAGAGTGGAATGTGAGCTTACAAATGTGTCAGCTCGAGGTGCATGTTATGTCAAGTTCAAGTTTGAGAAGGTGAATGTGGCTGTGACTGTAGTATATGCACCGCATGATGACAGGAGTGAGACAGAGAGAGAGAGAGAGAGAGAGAGAGAGAGAGACAGGTTTTGGAATGACTAGGATGAAGCAGTGGGAGAAGGGCCCAGTGGGCAATAAAGTAATCATAATGGGCGATATGAATGGAAGAGTACACACTGATCTGGAGGATGACATATGGGTTGTAAATGAGTACCAGGAGAAAATGGCAGTGAGAAGCGACTGAAGGATATGTGTCAGGAAAGGAGGTTGGACATTTGTAACTAGTATTTCAAACACAAGGATGCACATAAATATACATAGTATAGAGAGAACGGGGGTCGTGTTGAAAGGAGTATGATAGATTACGTGCTTGTACTGTAGAGAGGTCGATGCTGGGACTGGTCGTTGATACGGGGGCCGTGAGAGGACGATGTGGAGGTCTGTCAGATCATATGACTGTGGTATGCAAGATCAAGCTGAGAGGAGTTAGGTGGACAAGGAGGGAGAGGGGCAGTCAAGGAGAAAGACTGAAAGTCGAGAAGCTGAGGATCAAAGAAAAGGCAGATGAATACAGGACCAAAGTAGGGGAGGAGTTACTATCAGCGTATTAGAATGAAATGGATCTGGACAGCCTGTAGAATGCTTATAGAGATTGCTTAGTTAGGAATTCTAAAGCGGTGTGTGGTGTTGCAAGAGTAACAACTAAGAAGAAAGGTACGGCATGGTGGGATGAAGAGGTTAAGAGAACAGTGGAGGATGAAAGAAGTGGCTTGAGTGGTTGGAGGACATGGGTTCAATTGAATTAAGAACTGAATATACTGAGAGGAAGAAGCAAGTAAAGAGACTAGTGAAGAGGAAAAAGAAGGATAAGATAAAAAATGATTGCAAATTACTCTGAAAATAGGAATTTATTCTGGAAAGGGGTGCTGAAATGTATATGTAGCAGCGGAAAGAATTGTGAAAGTGTAAAGGATGTAAGTGGTACATTGTTAACCCATGGGGATGAAGTAAAGACCAGATGGACAGAATATTTTGAAAGCCTGATGAATAGGAATGGAGAGAGCATAGGCATTGTAAACATGATCGGTTTGGGGGGGGGGAATGTAGAGAAGAAATGTAGTGCCAGGAAACGTGACTGTTCAGGTGAAGAACCCTGTGAAGCGGCTGAAAAATGGGAAAGCAGCTGGGGTTGATGACGTGTATGCCGAGATGATTAAGTGTAGTGGAGAGAGCGTAATTAAGTGCATGATGGAGATGTGTAAAAAGGCATGGATGAGTGAAGCTGTGCCAGCAGAGTGGACTGTACCTCCGTACAGAAAATAAGGTGAGTGAAGTGAGTGCAAGAATTATCGTGGCATAAGTTTATTGAGTGTTGTAAGGAAGGTATATGGAAGAATTATTATAATGTAAGAGAGATATCAAAAGTCACAGACAGTGAGGAACACGCTGGCTTTAGGAGTGGCAGAGGATTTATGGATCAAATATTGACACAGACAGTGGGCAAATGGGCATCTAAGTGAATGGTTCACGATCGGTTTGTGCATGCGACAAGGTTTTGTGGTGTCCCCATGGTTGTTCAGTATATATATGGAGTAATGGAGAGAGGAAGAGGGATGGCGTTGGTAATGAATGGTGATGGATGGAATATCTCAAATTTGTTGTATGTTGATGATGCAGTACTACTTGCAAATACCCGACAAGAACTTGGTAGACTAGTGTAGAGTTTTGCTGATGTCTGTGAGTGTCTTGCCTTGAAAGTATATATAGAAAAGAGTTAAATGATGGTTACTGAGAGAGAAGGTGACTTCCAGTGTGATGGTACAGTGAATGGAGAGAGGTTGGAATTGGTGGGAGAGTGCACATGCCTGGGTACAGTGATAGAAAAGGAAGGAAAATGTGCAAAAGAAGTGGAAAGTAGAGTGACATAATGAAAGAAAGTAGCTGGTGCTACGAACGCCTTGATGAAAAACAGAGGTTTGAGCATTGCGGCTGCACGAGGCTTACATGGAAGAGTGTTAATGCGAACTTTAACATATGAATGAAACTATGGTGTGGAATGAAAATGAAAAGTCAAGAGTATGACCAGTGGAGATGGAACTGCTGCTGAATGTATGTGGAGCACAGAGAGTGGATAGGATACAAAATAATATGATTCGTGAAAGATGTGGAGTGAGGAAGCCTGTGGACACCAGAATCGGGGAGAGTGTGCTAAGATGGTATGGTCATATGGAGAGAATGAATAACAATAGCGTAGTGAAAAAAAGTATATACAGCGAATTGGAAGGAGGGAGGGGGCGAGGTAGGCCAAGGAAAGGGTGGAGGGATATGGTGGATTGATAGGATACTAAAATGTAACACACTACATAATAGCTAGTAACATTTATATGTATTTCGGTGGTTAGAAGAAAGTCGTGCCTAAGCGAGAGGCATGGAGGAAACAGCAATACACATTCTTAGTTAGAAATTTCACACACAGCACAATGACGCCTGATCGGAAATTCCCCAGGATCGAGAAAGATCCACACACCTTTGTCCTTACATGTTACACAACCAGTCATATTCAGGGGAAATGAGCGAGACAGCAGAAGGTGTTAGGAGAGACTAGAGGCATAGTGAGGAGAGACAGGAAGGAGCGTGCGGGGTTTGCCAGCAGCATAAAACCGCTCTCACCTCAATACTGCACTTGTGAGATACTCCCATTTAAAGAAATAAACTCGTCTCAGTACTGCTCCTGTGAGATCCTCCCTTTGAAGAAAGAAACTGCAATCAAACCCCAGACTCATCTTTATCTTTTTCCTGCCATCTACAACAAGTACAATAAAATTTCTCTTTTTCTTAAAATCCCCACAATTCAATACACTGTTGCAATAGCTCGGCGATGACTACTTTTATTAAACAGAATATAAGTAGTTGTCGCCAAGCTATTGCAACAGTGTGTTGAATTGTCGAGATTTTAAGAAGAAGAGAAAGTTCGTTTTACTAGTCGTGATGTCAGGAGAAAGATTAAGATGAGTCCTGGGTTTGACTGCAATTTATTTCTTCAAATGGAGGCTCTCACGAGAGCAATACAGAGATCAGTTTATTTCTTCAAATGGGAGTATCTCACAAGTGCAATACTGAGGTGAGAGTGGTTTTATGCCAGCTAACCCAGAGCGCACCTTCCTAGCTCTCCTCATCGCGTCCCAATTCTCTCCTAACCCCTTCTGCTCTGTCTATCCCATTTCCCCTGTATATGACTGATTGTATCACATGTAAGGGCACGGGTACGTGGAGCTTTCCTGAGCCTGGGGAGTTTCCTATCAGGCGTCATCGTGCTTTGTGTGAAATTCCTAACTAAGAATGTGCATTGCTGTTTCCTCTAGCTCTCTTGCTTAGGCACGACTTTCTTCTAACCTCCGAATTACATATATACGTTACTAGCTATTATGTAGTGTTTTATGATATTTTAGTGTCCTGACAGGATGAGTGTGGAAGATGAGAGGTATGGAGGTTGGTGAGGCTAGGGGGCTGACAAGAGATCGAGCTGGCTGGATGAAGGTTGTGAGAAGAAGTGCATGATCAGGGATTTGGCAGCCCTTTTTAATGTGACAGTGTCTGGAGTTACTCTATCGGATACGTTTATGTCAAGCTACAGAATTTGGTCAGTGTTTTTGGTGTATCAGATAGAGCCAGGATTCTGGGGGCTTGAATGATGAGTGAATGGGAGCATGACTTATTGGACTGGGCAAACTTGGGCTGTCTGGATGTTGCAACTCATCCTGCCCCAGCGTGGGAAAGGAAGTCTGGATGGTGATGATGATGATTCATTAACACAGAGAAAAGGCCTGCATGTTCTCATAATATCTCTGCCTTCAACTGTTTACACCATAGTATATGCACATTAGATATCACACCTATTTCCTTCCCCACTTCGCAACAGCTGCCGCAGTATTATCAGCAATTTCTTTGACATCTTGGTTTGCCACAACTGGCAGGGTAGGACTGGCGGCACAGGGTCCTCCTGGTTGCAGTCAAGTGACTGTGCTGACAGTGGTTGCTGCAAACACTGCTCATGCTCGTCAGCGGACAAGCACAGGTTCGGCCTTATATTTCACTAATATCAGCGATATTTGTACGAGTCTGAATTCCGTTCAGTTTTTCCTCCAGTCTGTATCCCATTAGCCCCGTTCCTCACAGAAGCTCAAGTCTCTTCCTCAACTGAAATATCCCCATTTCGTTTTCCTGGGTACCATCTCCTCACAAACTTCCGTAAGAAGAGTGGAACCTGCTGTTATATCAAATCCCAGCTATTATTTATTATTTATTATATAAACAAAAGGTGACTTCCAGTGTGATGGTACAGTGAATGGAGAGAGGTTGGAATTGGTGGGAGAGTGCACATGCCTGGGTACAGTGATAGAAAAGGAAGGAAAATGTGCAAAAGAAGTGGAAAGTAGAGTGACATAATGAAAGAAAGTAGCTGGTGCTACCCCCTGGGGGTAGGGTTTTTTTTCAAGAATACTCCCCCAGTATCCCTGCTTGTCGTAAAAGGCGACTGAAAGGGTTGGCGGAGGGTTAGTGCCCCTCCCCGGAAAACAACTAACTAAAAAAACAAACAAGAAGCCTCAGACAAGGACTGACCAAACGATGACGACCCAGGACCGGACAAAGGACTTGGTAATGAGTACATGGAATGTAAGAGGAGCGAATGATGAGGTGAAAGAGAGAGAGATTGTCCAAGTGCTTGAGGGTGCGAAAGTGGATGTATGTGGAATAACTGAAACAAAATGGAGAGGAGAAAGTGTGAGAGAATGGGAGTATGGATGGGGTATATGTGCAGGAGTAGATGAGAATGAGAGGGCAAAGGAAGGAGTGTGTATAGTTGTGAGTAAAAGATGGAAGAAGAGCATAAGACAGTATGGATCAGTTGGGTCAAGGATTGTGTGGGTAAAGTTGAAAGTTGGAATACAAATGTGGGCGATTGTGTGTGTGTATGCACCAACGCAAGATCGTGCTAGAAGAGTGAGAGAAGAGTTCTGGACAAATGTGGAAGTGTGCATGGAAAAGTTTGGAAGGAATGAGAGAGTGTTTTTGAATGGTGATATGAATGCTAAAGTTGGTAATGTGAAGGTGGATGGAAGAGTTGGTGAGTGGGGTGTGCCTGCCGAGATAGATGAGAATGGGAGTGCGTTAGTGGACATTTGTGCTGGGAAGGGGTTGGTGATAGCCAATACCCTCTTCAGGCATAAAATGATCCACAGGTATACATGGCGAGTGATGAGAAGGGTGGGTGGTGAACTGAATGAAAGGAAGGCAATGATTGATTATGTGTGTGTGGATGAAAGGATGCGAAGATGTGTAAAGGATGCAAGAGTGTATAGAGGTTGGGGAAGTGGACTTTCTGACCACTACTTGGTGGTGGCCAGAATTAGGATGCAAGTGAGATGGAGGAATAGAAGAAGGGAAAGACGAGAGGAAGAAGTAGTTGCAAGGAGAGTGGAAAGGTTACAAGAGGATGAGAAAAAGGCAGAGTATAAGAGAGAAGTGGAGGAACGATTGGGCAAATCTGAATTGGAGCAGATGGGAGATGTGGAAGGTGTGTGTAAGATATTTACAGAAGAAATATGTGCAGCATGTGATGTGGTGTGTGGAAGGAAGAGAAGGCGGAGGGGGGTGCAAGGAACAGCGTGGTGGACTGAAGAGGTGAAACAGGCTGTGGCACAAAAGAAGAAAGCATACAATGAATGGGTGAGAAATAGGGGCGTGGAAGAAGCTGAGAGGCAGAAGAGAGAGTTATATGTGGAAAGGAAGAGAGAGGTGAAAAGATTAGTAAGAGAGAGTAAGAAGAGAGTGGATGAGGAATTTGGAAGGAATTTGAGTGTAAAGTGGAGGGACTGTAAGAAAATGTTCTGGAGAGAAGTGAAAAGAGTAAGACAGGGTGGAAGTGAAGTCAGCAGGGGAGTGAAAGATAAAAATGGTAGATTACTAGTGGAGAAGGGAGAAAAAGTGAGCAGATGGAGAGAACACTTTAAGGAATTGTTGAACATAGAGGATGGAAGTAATGCGAGTATACGTGGCTGGGGAATGGCTGGGAGAAGGAGGGAGGTGAGAAGACAGGAAGAAATCAGTAGGATAGAAGTTGTGGAAGCAATGAAGAAAGTTAAATCGGGGAAAGCCCCAGGAATTGATGGAGTGTGTGGTGAAATGCTGAAGCATGGGGGAGAGATAGTAGTAGAATGGATGTGGAAGATGTGCAGATTGGCCTGGGTGGAAGGTAGAGTCCCGGAGGATTGGAGGTCAGGTATAATTATTCCCTTGTACAAAGGAAAAGGGGAAAAAGAAGTGTGTGGTAATCATAGGGGCATTTGTCTTCTTAGTATAATAGGAAAAGTGTATGGTAGGATACTTATAGACAGAGTTAGAGAAAGAACAGAGAAATTAGTTGGAGAAGAACAGGGAGGCTTTAGGAAGGGAAGAGGTTGTGTAGATCAGATATTCATTCTTAGATCTTTAGTGGAAAAGTTTCTAGAGAAGGGAAAGAAGTTGTATGCGGCTTTCATGGATTTGGAGAAAGCATATGACAGGGTGGATAGACAAGGATTGTGGAAAGTGTTAAGAATGTATGGAGTAGATGGGAAGTTGTTGAATGCTGTGAATAGTATGTACGATGGTGCGAAGGCTGCAGTGCGTGTGGATGGTGAACTAAGTGAATTTTTCTCTTTGAAAGTTGGGTTGAAACAGGGATGTGTCATGTCTCCATGGCTGTTCAATCTGTACATGGATGGGGTAATAAAAGAGGTACAAGGTAGGGTAGTGGATGTTGGAGTGGCCCTGGTGAGAGAGGATAGTGTTTGGAAACTCCCTGTACTGTTGTTTGCAGATGATACTGTGTTGTTGAGTGAAGACGAAGGAGAGCTGCAAGGCTTGGTGGATGAGTTTGGGAGAGTGTGTAAGAAACGGAACCTAAAGGTGAATGTAGGGAAGAGTAAAGTGATGGTCTTTGAGAGAGGTGAAGTTAGTGAATGTACAGCGAGGTTAGATGGTGAGGAATTGGAAAATGTGAGTACGTTTAAGTATTTGGGTAGTGTGATGAGTAAGGATGGAGGTTTGGAGGGTGAAGTGCTTGAAAGGGTACAGCAGGGAAGAAAGGTTGCTGGTTCCTTGAAAGCAGTGATAAGAAACAGGGAAGTGAGCATGGAAGTGAAAAAGTTACTACATGACAGTATTGTGATGCCAACTCTAAAGTACGGAAGTGAAGCTTGGACGTTGTTGGAAGGACACAAGTCAAGAGTGAGAGCAGTGGAAATGAGTTATTTAAGAGGAGCCTGTGGAGTCACGTGGAGAGACAGGCTGACGAATGAGGATATAAAGGAGCGTTGTGGTGTGGATGTGGATGTGATAGGAAGCGTTATGAGGAACACACTGAGGTGGTTTGGCCATGTGGAGAGGATGGAGGGTGAAAGACTGACGAAGAGAGTGTATGTGAGTGAGGTGGAGGGGGGAAGAGGGAGGGGGAGGCCGAGGATGAGATGGAGGGATGGGGTGGAGAGGTATATGAGAGAGGGGTGGTGTGAGTTGGGAGCAGGGCAGTGAAATGGCGGGGGACAGGGCGACTTGGAGGCGATTTGTTTGTGTCCACCCCAAACGGGATTGAGGTGTCTGGCAATAGATAGATTGATAGATATAAACAAAATAATCTAAATACTACCAAATATATCTGTATAGTTTATCGCTCCACCAGTGCTTCTTCAGAACCCAGAGTATTTCACTCAATATCCACACAGTTGACAAACCATAACCTCACCCTTCCTGTTTTGTGTGGGTTTAATGTCTACAATGTAGAATGGTTATTCCATTCTGCAAGGACTGACAATACTAACCTAAAATGTGAGCAGTTTGCAGAATCGTTTAATCTCACGCAATTGATTAAAAAAAAAAAAACTAAATACCAGATAATCCTGAACTATCTCTTGAATCTCTTCTGACTAATAATCCAGATCTATACCAGATAGAGGTACTGTCATCACTTAAATCCTTCAACCACAGTCTCCTCATAGCCACATTAGTCAGTAGCTCCAAACTTCCCTGTTCTGAACTAGTCAGGGTAACAATGGCACTTTGATGGGCAAAATGGGATGGATTTCGAAACTGTCTTGCTGATATTCCAAGGCAGTCTTTCATCTCCAATGACATTATTTCTACTCAGTCCCACATTAATTATTTAATAAAAGCTGGTATGGAGTTTTTTATGTCCAGTCAACAGTTCACCAAAAGATCGGATTCCCCAAATTGGTTTGACACCAATTAGAGGCTTCACCAAACCTGTTTCAGCGGTCTGCCACCAGGTGGTCTAGTGTCGCCCAGCCTCGATTAAATATATTTGCGGGGTTTTAAAGACCTGTGAAATTGTACCTAATACTAAGTTTATAATATTACTGCTATTTATAGGAATATTTTTTTCCTATTCAATCAAGCATATATATATATATATATATATATATATATATATATATATATATATGTAAAGAAAGAATAACCAGGCTTTCAGAGAATCTTAGCTTGGGGACCAAAATAGTGTGCTGTCTGTTTACATATATTTGAATAAATCGTGTGCAGTTATTAAAAAGAGATTACCTTCAGGACTTCTGATGTGTGTGTTTTAGCATGCTTTAAAGTAGTAACCAGTTTCACTGAAAATAATGTACTGAACGACTGCTTAGTTGGTGAGTCAGCCATATTAATCCAAACAAACGGCAGTGCGGTATAACACTATAATCATAACAGTGTAAGAGGAGTTGAAGTTTAAACTTACTAAACTGTGCAGTGGAGCCAGGGAAACATTTAAAAGAATTATTTGTGTTAGACTTTGGTTACTAAGATGATCAAGACGTTCAACAGCTCCGTATTGTTAGGAAAAGTCATACGTCAGGCAGGGCGGCATATCGAAAGGTGTTGCTAACTATGCGGCTACACATTTATTTTCTTATTTGTGGATACTAGCGAATGACAAATATTTTAATCACTGTTATCTTGCTTTATGGATGGTTCTAGTAAAATTGCCTAGGTTTTGTCGCTATGTTATGCTTACAGAGATGAGTAAACTGACGAAAGCGGAGTTTACAAAATGACACATAATACATTATATATAATCGAAGGGCTCCCATATTGTAATTTCTTTGTACCATATCATGCCATATGGGTAATTTGATGAGTAAAATATGTTTTGAGGTGTTTTACTTTGCGTCAAAATTAAAAAGAAATGAAGCACTGGCTACTTTTTCAGAGCATACCCTGCATCAGAGCTGGGCGACGGAAGCGAACCTAGTGGCAGATTTCTGAAGCAGGATCTGGAGAAGTCTCTAATTATACTAGACCGATGACCCAAAAGTCCTTAGCATACAACTTTTACTTAAAATAAAAATCATGTAAATCACTCAGTCAATTACAAATTGCTGGAGACCATGCAAAAGCAGTATTAAATCTCACTATATCGAGCACAAAAATATCCAGGCTATTACATAATCCTAATGACAATAGAACATTCTGGTCAACTTTCAGTTCAATAATAATTTTAACAAGTCGTCTCCCATTCCCTCACAAAAATCTTCTGATTATAACACTTAACATGACCTGTGTGGTAAAGCGCACATCCTTGCTAATGCATTTCACAGAAATTCTACCTTAGAGGAAGTCAGCCAGAACGTCCCTGTATTAGAACTTGACTCTCCTGAATCTGCTCCACTAAAAATACAGACTCGATACATAAAATCCATTCCAGACAATAATTTACCAGACAGTAGAGCTCCAGGTCCAGATGAAATTCCTCCAACTGTTTTGAAAAAGTGTTCCCCAGAACATGCTCCTGTTCTAGCTAAATTATTCAGACTATGCATGTGTACTTCTTCATTCCCTGATTCTTGGAAAGATGCCAATCACCACCCAATTCCGAAGATAAGAAGTTTCTCTGACCCCTCTGATTACAGATCAATAGCTATGACATCTTTTCTTAGTAAAGTATTTGAGATAGTAATTACCGTCTGTTGGTGCGTCGGGGTATGTCATACCCACAGTGACATTTCCATGCATATACAGTATATACCTTTTGTCTGGTAACAGTGATACTGCCACCTGCCTATGTAATTTCTTGTTATCCTACACCGAGTTGATCCATAAGTGCTCTCAGTTTCCTTCTGATCACAGACGGGAGTGGACGGCAGGTAAATGCATCTGGGTATATACCCAAAAGTTCCAGTAATTTGGGGACAATCCCACGTCCCAAAGCACAACAATCGAAAACGTGAAAATTTTGATAACTACCTATTTTTCTTATTGAAACAGGTCATTTTAAAGTGTTTTGTTACACCAACCATGAAAACAGGTGCATGTAGGTGTGGGGAGATTACTAGGCTGTGGGGAGTAGGCCTATAGGTACGGGGGTTGGAAATAACCAGCTTTTCGCATGAAAAGAAAGCACCTCAGTGTGTTTTGTAACATCCACCATGATAACAGGTGTGTATGTTGGTGTGGGAAGGTAACTAGTGTGGGGAGCAGGCCTACAAGGCCTTAATTGTACTTGGGGAGAAAAATTTCTGCAACAACCAAATTCTCTCGTGAAAACCCTCCATTTCAATGGGATTTGTCATACCAGGCATGAAAACAAGTGTGTATGTAGGTGTGGGGAGATAAAACAGTGTGGGGAGTACCCTACAAGGCCTCATAGTCCTTCAAAAACTAACACAGACATATGTAAATGTTTATAACCACCAATAATATTCAGATAAAGCTGAGTGATTCTGTAGATGAATTTTTCTGGTACAAGCGGTTCAAGGAAGAACGAACGTCCATCGAAGACGATGACCGTATGACCGTTCTGGACGACCGTCAACGGCAACAACACCAGAAAATGTCGGAAATGTTCGTCAGGCTATTCTTGCAGATCGTAGACGAACTATCTATGATGTTCGTGATAATCGTAGGACTGTCTTGCAGCAGCGCGCAACGCATTTTGTAGGACGTGTTTGGCATGAGAGACGCTTCACTGCAAAATTTGTGCCAAGACTGCTGAATGACGAGCAGAAAGCACATCACGTTGCAGTTTGCAGGGAGCTCAAGAATCAGGTCAGAGATGACGCCACCTTCATCTCCAAGGTCATACCTGGTGATGAATCATGGGTTTATGGTTATGACCCAGAGACAAAGCAGCAGTCATTGCAATGGAAGTTTCCTAATCCACTGAGGCCGAAAAAAATAGGTCAAGTTCACAGCAATGTCAAGTCAATGTAGATCGTTTTCTTCGATATCCAAGGGATTGTTCACAAGGAATTCGTCCCACCCTGTCAATCTGTCAGCAGAAAGTTTTACTGTGAAGTTTTGCAGTGTCTGAGGGAAAACATCTGCCACAAATGTCCAGAACAATGGAAGAACAAGGACTGGGTCCAGCATCATGACAACGTCCCCACCCACAAATCAATTGTTGTCGGGCAGTTCCTTGCTTCCACTAACACGGTAGTCATTCCTCACCCACCCTATTCGCCTGACTTGCCCTCTGTGACTTTTTCTTTGTTTCCCAAGCTGAAATTATGACTGAAAGGTCATTGATTTGACACGATTGAGGAGATCCAGACAGAATCGCAGGAGGTGCTCAAGACCATCATGCCCGAAGCCCTCGAGAGATGCATGGACTCGTGGAAAAAATGCTGGGACCACTGTATACGTGCCCAAAGGGACTACTTCGAAGGTGACAGTGAGAACTAGGAGGTAAGGTAACTTATTTTCCTACAATATTCAAATTACTTGAACTTTTGGGTAGCACATCATAAGTACCATTATATGGTTATTTATGAATTAATATACTTTTTTATGCAAATTACACTGAATATGTTGATCTGTGAAGAGAGTACACTGGAAAGTGTTGCAGTGTCAATGAAAATATGTCAGATTGTGATAAAACACATATACAAAGGTTAGTCTGTGAATTCAATACATGAAAAGTGTAATAATGAAATAAATTTCCTATTTTTTTTTTTTAAATAACTTTGTTTTCCTATCCAACTAGTATAATAAAATTTTTATCTTTTAAATAAATTGTGCAAAATAACAAATAATTAAAAACAAGTGAGAATAATACAAAAAACAGCCTGGGATATATCATACCCCATCACACTAACGACGATAAATTTCAAGCCATACTAATGGAGGGTCAATAACTTTTGCACATGCTTAACCTCTTGCCCGTGGGGATGACTAGACCATGCCGTGCCCCTTCCGCAGGAATAGCAGCGCTCTGACTTACTTTTTTTTTATATTTTATATATTGTTTAGTATGAGAATAGGACATAGGTAACATTTCAACGGAAAAAGCAAGTGGGAAAAAAACAGCCGGGAGTTCCATTGTGCAGCCAGGCGCTAGCTAGATGGGGGAGGGAGTAAGGGAGGGGAGGTGGGGAGCACTAGATGTGGGAGGGAGTAAGGGAGGGGAGGTGGGGAGGTGAGGGAAACACAGAAAAAACACTCTGACTTACTTTTTTGTATATTTTATATATATTTTTTTAATATGAGAATAGGGCATAAAGCACATTTCAATGGAAAAAACGAATGGAAAAAAATGGCTGCGAGTTGCATTGTGCAGCCAGGCTGTAGCTAGGTGGGGAAGGGAGTAAGGGGGGAAGGAGGTGGGGAGGAGGCAAACAGAAAAATGGCTAAATTATTAACACCGGATGTGAGTACTAGTGGTATTAGCATCGCTGCCTATAGCTACACAGTGGCAGTACTAATAGATGATACAAGATTGCACTTGAAGGGCCCGGATGATTTTATAAAAACCTGAATCACAAAAGTGTTGACCTGAGATATGGTACTTATGTAACGAACGTCATGAAAGTGACGGCCCATGGGTTAGGGGTTAACCATCTTGAATCGTACGACTTAATTAGTGATAGACCGTTTGGTCTTTGCCACGAAAAATCCACTGTTGATATAGTCATTCACCTGACTTATACCATTCTTCAGTCAACTGACTAAGATGGAGAAACTTGTGCAGTGTCCCTTGATATTTCTATAGCTTTTTACGGAGTGTGGCACCGTTCCCTGCTATCCAAACTCCCTTGCTATAGCCTACCATTTTTTATTCCTCTGAAGTCCTCATATCTCAGTGAAGATAAAAGTAGATGATGTATATTCCAATTTCCACTCAATGCCGACCTACCACAAGGATCAGTTCTGGCTCCAGCCATATTTCCAATTGATATTAACCCCTTCACTGCGGGTGTCATTCCAGAATGACATTGAAAAAACTGGAACAAACTGCGGGTGTCATTCTGGAATGTTTGTGAATATTTTGAATACCATGTGTTTTTTCCGCGCATCAGTTGTTTCAAGGGAGAGAAGCTATTAAGTTCTTTCACTCCAGACGACCCCCACCTCCCTCCTCCCACCCCCCGGGGCCCCCCCCATCCCTGTGCAAACACGCATCAGTCTCTGTCCAGCTTTGTAAGTGACAATGTTGCTAACGTGGCAGTGAAGTGCGGGCAATTATAGTGCCTTTTACCAGCCTCAGTGAACATAGAGTGGGTGTTTATCGTATGTGCAGTGTTCATATATGTTTATAGTATTACTATGAGAGTGTGGTTGGCATTTGGTAATAGTGTGTGGGGCAAAAAATAGTGATTTTAGATCACTCATTTCTAATGGCACTGCCCGCCCAGTGAAAGTCCACGACATCATGAAACTTACATCATTGCAAAGCTGAAGGTTAGCACTTTCTAATGGTACGTTATTTTTCGCTCTAGCTTTATTCTGTGCGGAGTTATAAAGGTTTAAAGTTTGTTTACATTTTGGCTGGAACCCCCACAGGGGGGGACCAGTCAGGTCAAAACAATGCCCGCGGTTAAAGAGTTAATGATCTCCTTTCTGTCACCCATATCTTCACTCATTCATATGCAGATAACTCAACACTTCACAGTTCATTCACACTTAAACACTCATTCACAAAGCTTAATATCTCTAACAACTTAGTACAGCAATCTCCATAAATTAAGACTTATCCAAGATCACTGAATGGGGATAAAATTGCATTTTGTCATATAATGCTAGAAAAACCTAATATATACAGCTTACCCGTTGACAGATATTGTCTGATTCCTATATTACCTTCAGTACTACTAATATGCCTATCTCTTAAAGTATTGAATCTCTCGGTATTTCACTTAACAGCGCCCTCAGCTGGACCTCTCATGTTAGATCACTTGCTAAACCGCTTAAAAGAATCTTGGATTATTCTACACAGTCCATAACTTCATCACTGATGAGCAGTTAGCTATAATTGACAAGAATCATGTGTGTTCTCAGCTGGAATATTGCTCACCCTCGAGGAATGGATGTGGAGAGGCTGCAGTGAAACATCTGGACAAAATTTAGAACGAAGCTATTAGAATTACTGATAACCCTATTATTCCAAATGAGCAACATCCCCTACAAGTAAGAAGGAATGATGCCACCCTTGCATTATCTTACAGATACTTTTATGGCAAATGCTCAGACGTGGTTGAATCCATTGCGTCACCTCATCACGCCTTCCCCCGCACTATGCGGGCATCTGAGAGTGCTCATGGTTGGACTGTCACACTGCCATATTGCAAAACTTCTTCCTATCAGAATTCTTCATTCCCTGAACTGCATCTCTTTGGAACTCGCTTCCCCAGAGTGGTTTCCTCCCCAATATCAACCTACAGCTGTATATGGAGTATGAATATGATTTTCATTCTCTTATTTTTCCTTCCTCTGTTCTGTTCTTGTAAAAAAAATAATAAACACTGGCCATAGTTATAATGTGATGTTCTAAATGGTCTGTACTTCCCACAGTGCCATTTCAAAAAGTTGTTAAACACTCTATAGTTGTTGAGAAATATCAGATAACATGTTGAATAGTGTATAATCACCAAAACTAAATATTCACAAATACTTGAAATAAGTAAGATACAGAATTAAGTACAAGAAAGCAGAACAGCTGGAAAGTTATCAACAGTGTTTTTCTGTGTGCGTATGTATATACTGTTCTTTTTACTTATTCTGCTAATCCGGTCACTTAGCAGAAATTCCACCCAAGTAAATAAAAAAAAAAAAAAAAATGGACATGTGATATTAGCTAAATTAGATATTTTCCTTTTATAATCCTTACTGGCGAAAGCATGACACGTCTTCTTATGTATATTCGCCTGTAGACAGAAAAACATACGATTTAAGGTTTGTTTTGAGTTACTAGATGGTGATTACGAACGAGCAGGCTAGCAATGTTTAGTTAAATTTGGAAATGAGTTGACTGGCCACACTCGACTGTTTTGCTAAGCAGTAACTAAAATCTCTACTCGTATGTGATACAGAGCTGAAATCCTTTCTGCATGTGATACATTCAATACATTTTGTTATCAACTAAAAACTCACCCATAAAGGCATAGGAATCCCTTGAAATCTCGAGTTTTCCAGCACATTATACGGTTCTAATCGGTGAACACCTCAATCACAAAATCAGATTTTAAAAGATATTCAGTTGTAACACTGTTTTTGGCATCAGCTCTAGCAATTAAATATCGGAGAATCCACCTGTTATTTTATATTAACATTATTGCTTCTTTGATGGCGAAATCTCTGTCTATCTATCCATATACCTAGGCTGCCTGTCCCAAGGAAAGGGAGGCAGCTGAGACAGGACGACACACTCCCAGTTTATTCATCCACTCAAATACATTCATTCACATCTTAGCCCCAAAGGGGAGAAGGGACAGATCCTCACCGCACCACACCGCACGAGGGTCAACTGCGCAGTGCAATCAGTGACATCCGTATCAGGGCCCGACGGCAGACCTGGTTTACCCCTGTCACATCATAATGGACCCACCTCCTTACCCGCATCTGACCTGATCAGCTGATCAGACAAAATGCGGGAGAATATCCCCTCAGGGCTGAGTCATCATTTTTTCATTCACAATTTCTCTTCACTCATTTCTATCACGCACAGCCACTCTTCCTTGCTCAACAGACATCCCTCTCGTATCCAACGTTCTCTTCACGCTGTCCATCCATCCTATTCATTGTCCTTCTCTCAGCATTACACTTCTCACATCAGATCTAGTTATCTTTTTCACCAATCGCTCATTATCCATTCTCTCCATATGCCCAAACCATCGCAACACCCTCTGCTCAACTCGATTAGCCATCTCCCATACAACTCTCGTTCTCCTTCGCACTTCATCATTTCTCACTCGATCCATACACGTCACTCCACACATACTCCTCAGACACCTCCTCTTCATTACATTCAAACTTTTCCTCTCTGCTACACCCATATTTCATGTTCAGCCCCATATAACGCAGTCGGTACCACAACACCCTCATACACCCTTCTCTTTATATCCATTCTAAGCGAACGACATATAAACACTTTTTTCATTCCTCCCAGCAGCTTTCCTACATGATTCATTCTAAACTTCACCTCTGCATCTACTGTATTCTTCCATCCACAGCAACATATGACCCTGACTACTTGGAACACTCTACCTCCTCAAACAACTCATCATTCAAAAGTATATTCATCTTCCTACCATCTACCAACCTCGCACACTCCATCACTTTACTCTTATTCTCATTTACTTTCAATTTCCTCATTTCACACACCTTTCCAAACTCCTCTACCAACTGTCCCAATCTCTTCTCTGAATCAGCCACCAGAGCAGTATCATCTGCAAACAGCAGCTGCTTCAGATTCCACTCTCTACCGTCAACATTCACCTGACTCAGTCCTCCACCTAACACTCTTGCATTCATTTCCCTTACAACACGATCCATATACGTATTAAACAACCAAGGCAACATCACACAGCCCTGCCGCAGCCCCACACTCACGGGAAACCAATCACTCATAGGATTTCCCACTCTTACACACGCTCCACTACTTACATAAAAACTTTTCACTCCTGTTAGTAACCTACCATCAAGTCCATACAATCTTAAAACAGTCCCTTCCTATCAGTTCTATCATACGCTTTCTCTAAATCACTCAACGCCCAAAACACATCCTTACCTTTTGCTAAATACTTTCCACACACCTGTCTCACAGCAAACACCTGATACACGCATCCCCTCCCTCTCCTAAAGCCACACTGCTCGTCACCAATTACTCCCTTAGTACACTTTCTCACTCTCTTAATTAACACTCTACCATACACCTTACCTACAGCACTCAACAGACTTATTCACCTAAAGTAGTACATTCATACTTATCACCATTGCCTTTATACAAGCACCTGCCCAGTCAATTCGCACCATACCTTGCACAAAGCACCCATTCAACAATCTTATTAACCAGTCAACAATAGTCGCTCCACCACCTTTCAGGCATTCCACAGTACACACATCCATACGAGCACCTTTCCCTGTTTTCATCACCTTTACTGCCTCCTGCACTTCCTCGAACGTGATCAAAGAATCATTCAACTCTTCCAACACATTTATTCCTTGCATCCTTCCATCTGCCACAATCTCAGCCTCCCTTTCCTCCTCTACATTTAGCAATCTTTCAAAATACTTTCCCATCTCTTCTTTACTGCATCCATCTCAGTTAACATCCTTCCATCCTCTGCTTATACTCGCTCTTCCATCCCAGACTCTCTCTCTCACACCCTTTTCACCTTCCAAAACATTTTCTTATTCTGTTGAAAATTCTCAGTCAACCGCCTACCCCACCTCCCATCTGCTGCCACTTTAGCATCACTCACAGCCCTTCTCGCCCTATTCTTCTTTTCCATATACCTCTCATGTGACACCTTATCCTTCCTCAGCAGCCACACTTCATATGCACGTTTCTTCTCAGCCACAGCCATATTACTTCCTCGAACCACCATTCACTTCCCTTTCTTACACCACCACCCACTCGTCTCACACCATACACCTCTTCCGCATGCCCCACCGCAGCACTCTTAAACAACTGCCATTCCTCCTCCACACTACCATTCTCCTAATCTTTCACTGCGTTCCACTTATCTCTCAATTACTCCTGATACTCTATCATTTTCTCTCTTTCATCCAACTCACTCACTTTCAAAACCGCTCTGCCACACCTAACATTCCTAGCTCTCACCTACAGTATCTCTTACTTACTCTCAACTTTCCCTCCATCAGGTAGTGGTCAGACATACATCCATCCTCCCCTCTCAAAACTCTCACATCCAACAATCTTCCTATTACATTCCTGGACACAACCACATAGTCCATCAATGCTCTATCAACAATCCTTCCACCCTCCTGTCTCACCCATGTACACTTATAAATATCTTTCTTTTCAAACAAGGTATTTTCAATCACTATCTCTCGCTCATTCGTTCCCCATTTTTATTTCTTCCAGGCACTTCATGCATACCGACTTCACCTTCAACTGCTACATTTCCCACTCTAGCATTCAGATTTCCCACCATTACAACATTCAAATTCGATCCAAAACTCTGCAGACACTCATCAACATCATTCCAGAAAGACTCCCTCTCTTCTTCATGCCTTTCACTACCAGGCCCATATACACTCACAAACACCCACAACTCACGTTTAAATTTCGCTTTCACCCACATCAGTCTCGATGACATTCCTTTCCATTCAATCACACACTGCTGTACTCCCGGGCTCACCAACAAGGCCACACCTTCTCTTGCCCTTCCTCTATCAACACCTGCCAATCTTTCATTCACACTTCGAAACTTAGACTCACCTTTCCCTTTCATCTTTGTTTCACTCAGAGCTAACACATCCAACTTTCTTCTCACAAACATTCTCCCAATCTCCTCCCTTTTAGCCTCAATCGTACTACATCAACATTCATAGACCCAAACTTCAAGGTACGGGGATAACTAATTTCCCCATCCCTCTCTATGGCCTGTCTCTTTTTAGGAACTAAAAAACAGAGGAGAGGTCCCTAGTCCCCTCACCCGCCCCTTTTAGTCGTCTTTTACGACACGCAGGGAATACGGTGGAAGAATTCTTCCTAACACAACCTGGCCGCAGAGTAGTAGTATCACCCCGTAGTACGGCCAGATTGTGTCCCACCCGCAACAGGGGGGGAACACCCCATTTCTGGCTTTAATTATCTCAGCAATAAGCAAGTTTTTATCGTTTCATTTTCGTCAATACGGCATGTCGGCTGCGGAGATTGTAGAATTTTGCACTCCGCGTGTAATGAATGCTACGGCGCCTTGCTTAACACTAGCACTTGTGTACTAGTGGAACATATGTTGCTCGAACAAACCCTGAGCAGCAGTAAGAACTTTGTTTTTTTTCGCTTCATAATATGTGCTCCGCAATACTACAGTAAGTGAAGAAATCTACATTCAATCAACATCCAAATATCATCCAGGGTGAAGTCATCCAGGGGAAACACCCTGTTTCTTACCTTCATCCAGTGATTGATACATCACTGGGAAACTGTGATAACATGGCGCTCGCTCACTTGGCACACATTCACAAAGCGCACTTTACTGGTTTTATGAGCACATTTTAAGACAGCAGTTATAATATGTGCCTTATATGCATTACAGTAATAATACTGCATTACAGTATACCATTTTTAATCTTTTTTTTTACTAAACCAAAGCTGCGATGAATCTTTTCTGAACTATCTTTTGTTAGATTCGCTCATCTCATGCACTGATGAGAATACTGAATTAGAAAATCTATCTATCTATCTATTCCCAGATGCCACAATCCCGTAAGGGGTGGCCGTTTGACTTTGAGTTATTTGTTTTACGGGGAGGGGCACTAACCCTCCACCAACCCACTTGACACGTAGGGAGCACGTGTGGTTTGGTTATATGGTTACCACCCAGCGTTGTAAATGGTTTCCTGGCTTACAGGAAACCATTTGGCTTGTTACTCAACGTAAAGCCACCTGTAATGGAAAGAAAAGCAATAAGAAGAGACAGGAAAGATGCAAAAAATAGGAAGAGAGGAGGACAGACACAGAAGAAGAATGATAAAGCCTAAGGAAGAAGTAGGCAGCACTACATCAAGTGATTAGAAAATCGAGTGACAATTATTATTATTATTATTTTTTGTTCTTGGGAATGAGTTATCTGAAATATTAACATTCTTTTGCCATTCATCAAGTGACATGATATGTTATTGTATTTAAACAGTTATTCATAAGCATAAGGAATTCTCAATCATTTCATACACATTAAGAAATTAAAGCACCTTTCGTTGCCAGAATATAAAGTATATCCATTACGTAGGAGTGATTGTACTGTATGTCCTTACCACCTAAATGCAGAATTCATATTTTAACTCCTCCAAATTTTTTTTAGCAATATGATATGATTTTGAGGACTCGTATTTGCAGAAACAGGAATGGGTTGCGTGTGGTACCTGGACTAACCCTGATTTTTTTTTATTCTGTGTAACACACGAGACCAGCTTAGGTATTCATTTATTTAACAAAGCAGTAAATAATACGGTCATCATGTAGAAGGTTGATTACAAGTCGCTCTTTCTTTTTAGGAGTTTCCATATTTTGTTTGTTGATGTATTTGTTATATTTCTTCATAGATTTCTCTTCCTTTTCTTTTCTTTACTCTTTCTAGTACCTACACAGTTTTCATCATTAACAGACGGAATGGAACGGTGAAGGTGTTACGAAATTTAAGCATAGGAGAATACGGCCCAGTAAACGTAATACGTGTTAAAAAGAGTTAGTTGTAATACGAATGTTTTGCTCAATGGCCATTGACTTATACTGATTGGCAGGCTTTGCAGTATCCCAGCTGAAGTGAAAATACTGAGCGGACAGTAATGCTCGTCCCTGTTCTTTTGACTGAAGAACTATATCTGCCACGGTCTTCCCAGCGCCCCAACACCTGACGTAGGGATGGTAAGGGCTGCAGAGTTGGTATCTCATGTTCCAGCCAGTCATGAACATGGTCCCATTCTGCCAGCGTCGTATCCATCGGTATACAGTTGAGAGGCTGGAACCCGTCTCTTTGGCAACCTCCCGTGGAGACATCCCTCTCAGCCACAGCAAAACGATAATCACCGCTCTGCTTTGGTTCCAGTGCTTGTTCATCCTACTTCTCTGTTGGCAGGATAATCGCTCAGTCACAGTTTCATTGGCTCCATCCTTTAAGAACTAGATTATCAGCAATGCTAAAGTTGTTCAACTACTGACACTGAAGTCGGTCCACCATCAACACGAAGGTCAACTGGTTTGATAGGACCCAGAAAGAGGAATAAGTAAAAAAAAATGATACCATTCCTGATCAAGAAAGTTCCTTGCGGCACACCCATCAAGGAATGTAGGGTCTGTCAGCTTGCACTGCAATAAATAAAGAAAATTAATCATCATCATCAACATCATCACCATCATCATAAAGTCCTCCTGTCCCTTCCCAATGTTGGGTGAGGTAGGATCCGAGAGACAGAAAAACAAATAATAATATGAGATGTCAACCAAATTTTGCGCAGGTAAATGAGCCAAATTCCAGTCACTCACTGTTCTACCCTCGGAATGCTGGCTCCACCTGACTGGTCAAAAAATGTTCTGCAAGTAACTTTTCGCCCACCTACCTAAGACAATCCTATGGCCGTCATGTTAAAAGGGTTGACTAGATCTGGTCATACACTCCTCCACATAGAATTCATCCAGACTGATTAATAGCTTGTCAGTTAGCTAGTCTCGTTAGCTCCCGTTCCTTCCTTTACCACACATTCATATACCATTTTTACTTTCTTCTAAGCCTACAACCCCTCCTCCGAAGTTCAGAGTCGCACAGGTGCACCCTTTTCACCAATCTATTTGCACCCATTCTCACCATATGCCCATATCATCTAAGTACAAATTCTTCAACTCTGGTATAAACAGACTTCATTACTCCGAATCTTATACATATCACAGTATTCCTTATCCACACACACACACACACACACACACACACACACACACACACACACACACACACACACCTCAAACGTCCTACCTCCATTGCTCCCATCCTTGACTCTTTATTTTCATGCCACACCATAATCGTCTCACACCCAAGTACTAGTACAGACAGTAAAACTCTTTCACGCAGACTATTCACAGCCGCCGCCCACATATCTCTGCTTCATATTAAGATCTTAATGGGACCAGTAACTTTCCTTCTGATACCACTCTGCTTCCATTTTTGCACATTTGAGTCTCATTGGTAGGTGAGGGCGCCCACCATCCACCCACTTAGTGCAGTGGTGTTCAAATTTATGATAGCGATACACTGAGTGGCAAGCTAAATGATTTCCTGCAAATCAGGGATTCATTTACAACGCTGGGTGGTAACCTTTTAACGAACCAACACGTGTTCCCCACGTGACAGCAGTTGGGTTGGCGGAGGGTTAGTGCCCCTCCCTGGAAAATAACTAACTAAAAATATGAACAAGAAGCCTCAGAACAGGACTGACCAACAGGTGATGGCTAAGGACCAAACAAGGGACATGGTACGGATTGCTACATGGAATGCAAGGGGTGCAAATGATGAGGTGAAAGAGAAAGTCCAGGTGCTTGAGGATGCAAAAGTTGATGTATGTAGAATAACTGAGACATAATGGAGAGGTGAGACTGTGAGAGAATGGTAATATGGATGGGGTATATGTGCGAGAGTAGGTGAGAATGAAAGGGCAGAAGAAGTAGTCTGAGTTGCTATGTGCAAGAGATGGAAGGAGATTATAAGAGAGGATGGATCTGTCAGCTGAAGGATTACGTGGGTAAGATTTAAAGTTGGACTACAAATGTAAGCGATTGTGTTTGTGTGTATGCGCAAACGCAAGATCGTGCAAGTAGAGTGAAAGAATAAGAGTTCTGTGCAAATGTGGAAGCATACATGGAAAAATTTAAAAGCAATGAGAGTGTTTTTGATTGGAGATATGAATGGAAAAGTAGGGAATGTGAAAGTGGATGGAGTAGTTGGAGAGTTGGGTGTGCCTCCAAAAGTGGATGAGAATGGAAGTGCTTTAGTGGACATTTCTGCAGGGAGGGGGTTTATGATAGCCAATACCCTCATTAGACACAAAATGATCCACATGTAATATGGCCAGTGATGAGAAGGGTGGGTGGCGAACGGAATGAACGGAAGGCAGTTATTGATCATGTGTGTGTGGATGATAGAATGAGAAGTATAATGGATGCAGGAACATACAGAGGTTGAGGGAGTGGACTTTCCAACCACCACATGGTGGTGGTGAAAGTCAGTGTTCAAATGAAATGGAAGAGTATGAGACGGGAAGGACAGGTGGAAGTAGTCCATACAAGGAGGGTAGAAAGGTTGCAAGATGATGGAAAAATAGGCAGAGTATAAGAGAGGAGTGGAGGAAAGATTAGGTAAATATGATTTGGAACAGATGGGGGGCCTGGAAGGTGTGCGCAAGATGTTCGCAAAAGAAATCTGTGCAGAATGTGAGGTGGTGTGTGGGGTGAAGAGAGCACGAAAGAGGGTGCAAAGAACAGCATGATGAAATGAAAAGGTGAGACATGTTGTGCCGCTAAAGAAGAATGCATATAGTGAGTGGATGAGGAAGAGGGACGTGATAGAAATTGAGAGACGGAAGAGAGAGTTATATGTATTGAAGAAGAGAGAGGTGAAGAGATTAAGTGTAGGAAAGAAAACAGTGGATAATGAATTTGGAAGGAGTTTGAGTGCAAAGTGGAGGGAATTAAGGAAAATATTAAGGCAAGAGGTAAAGAGGGTTAGATGGGGTGACAAGGAAGTAAGTAGAGGAGTGAAAGGTAAAAATGGTTGATTGCTAGTGGAGAAGGGCGAAACTGTGAGCAAATGCAGAGTATAATTTAAGGAATTGTTGAACGCAGAGAATAAATGTAATGCGAGTGTAAGTGGCTGGAGAATGGCTGGGAGAAGAGGGGAGATGAGAATACAGGAAGAAATCAGTAGGATGGAAGTAGCGGAAGTAACGAAAAGTCAAAATGGGAGAGCCCCAGGAACTGATGGAGTGTGTGGTGAAATGCTGAAGCATGGGAGAAAGATAGTAGTAGAATGGGTACGGAAGATGTACAGATTGACCTGGGAAGAAAGTAGAGTCGTGGAGGAATGGAAGTGCGGTATAACTATTCCCCTGTACTAAGAATAATGTGAATTAAAAGTGTGTGTAATCTTAGGTGCTTTTGCATTCTTAGTGTAATAGGAAATGTATATGGTAGGATACTAATTGACCGAGTTAGAGAAATAAGAGAGTAATTAGTTGGAGACGAACAAGGAGGATTTCGGAAGGGAAGAGGTTATGTAAATCAAATATTAGTTATTAGGTTTTTAGTGGAAAAGTTTCTAGAGAAAGGAAAGAAGTGGTATGAGGCCTCCATGGATTTGGAGAAAGTATATGACAGGGTGGATGGACAAGGAATGTGGAAAGGATTAAGAATATATGGAGTGATGGGAAGTTGTTAAATGCCGTGAAGAGTATGTATGAGGGGCCTAAGGCTACCGTGCATGGGGATAGTGAACTGAGTGATTTTTTTCATTTGGATATTGGATTGAAATATGGATGTGTCATGTCCCCATGGTTGTTCAGTCTGCATATGGATGGGGTTATAAAAGAACTACAAAGTAGGCCAATGGATGTTGAGGCGACCCTAATGAGAGAGGGCTGTGTCTGGAAACTCCTTACACTGTTGTTTGCAAATGGTACTCTGTTGTTAAGTGAAACGAAGGCGACCTGCATGGCTTGGTGAATAAGTTTAGGAGATTGTGTATGACGCGGAATCTAAAGGTGAATTTAGGGAAAAGTAAAGTTATGGTCTTCGAGAGAAATGATGCCACTGAATGTACAGTGAGGCTGGGTGAGGAGGAAATGGAAAATGTGAGTGTGTTTAAGTATTTGGGCAGTGAGTAAAGATGAAAGTTTGAAGGATGAAATGCTTGAAAGGGTTCAACAAGGAAGAAAGGCTGCTGTTTTTTTTTAAAGCAGTGGAGATGAGTTATTTGAGAGGAGCATGTGGAGCTGCGCGGAGAGACAGACTGACAAAGGAGGAAGTGAAAGAGCATTGTTGTGTGCATTTGGATGTGACAGAATGCGTTAGGAGAAATATATTGAGGTGGTTTGCCATGTGGACAGGATGGAGAGTGAGAGACTGACGAGGAAACTGTATGCAGTTAGGTGGACGGGGGTAGAAGGATGAAGAGGGTGAGGATGAAATGAAGGGATGGAGCAATAAGGCATATGAGAGACGGGGATGAGCTGAGAGCATTGTAGTGAAATGGCTTTAGACAGGGCGACATGGAGGCGAATTTTTTGGTGTCCATCCTTTACGGGAGTGAGGCGACTGCCAATAGATAGATAAATAGACTCTCAGTTCTGCCACTGCATTCATGTACTTATAATCTCACTATTTCCTCTTTCTCCTTTCGCCTTAGCATTATATTTGGAATCACCTGGTTTCTCAACAGCCATCACTAAACTTTTATCTACATATACTTGCGTGCACTGCACACACACACACACACAGCGACAAAACTCTGCATCATTATTCCAAACTCATGTACGCTATTTTTAAGCAGCACTCTGTCATCTGCAGACATCAGATCTGACATCCTTCATCCTTCACCGTTGATTACTAACGTCATGCCTCTCTCCTTTATGTGTTCTTTATATATATATATATATATATATATATATATATATATATATATATATATATATATATATATATATATATCTAGGCTGCTTCCCTGAAGGACTGAGGGTAGCCGACACAGGTTGACACACACCAAATTTATTCATCCTCTCTCTCTCTCACACACACACACACACACACACACACACACACACACACACACACACACACACATATACTTGTACCTTAGCCCCAAGGGAAGAAGGGACAGATCTTCACCACACCACACCAAACAGGGGTCAACTGCATAGTGCAATCAGTGTCATCCGCAGCAGGGCCTGACAGCAGAGGTGGTTTGCCCCTGCCACATCATAATGGACCCATCCCCTTACCCATATCTGACTTATTCAGCTGATCAGACCAAAGCTGGGAGAATATATATTTCGGGCCGTATCACCATTAATTCATTCGCGGTTTCTCTCCAGTTATCCCAGTCATGCGCAGCCACTCGTCTTTGCTCTACAGACATACCTTTCGCATCTAACGCTCTCTTCATACTGTCCATCCATCCTATTCGTGGTCTTCCTCTCAGCCTTCCACTTCTGAGATCCGATTCAGTTATCTTTTTCATCAATTGCTCTTCATCCATTCTCTCCCTATGCCCAGACCATCGCAAATCTCTCTGCTCAACTCGATCATCCATTTCCCACATAAGTCCAGTTCTCTTATGCGCTTCATATCTCACTCAATCCATATGCATCATTCCACACATACTCCTCAGATACCTCATCTCCATTACATTCAAACTCTTCCTCTTCTACACCCATATTCCATTTTTCAGTACTAAATAACCAAGTCGGTACCACTACACCCTCATACATCCTTCTCTTCACATCCTTTCTGAGTGAACGACATCTAAACACTTTTTTTTCATTCCTTCCAGCACATTTCGAACTTCATACACTCTAAACTTCAGCTCTACATCTATATTTCCATCCACAGCAACATGTGACCCTAAATTCTCAAAACACTCTACCTCCTCAAGCAACTCACCATTCAAAACTACATTCATCCTTTTACCATCTACTAACCTTTGACATTGCATCACTTTGCTCTTATTCTCATTTCCTTTAAATTCCTTCTTTCACACACCCTTCCAAGCTCCCCTACCAATGGTCTTAATCTCTCAGAATCAGCCACCAGTGCAGTATCATTCGCAAACAGCAGCTGATTCAGAGACCACTCTCTAATATTGGCATTCAGCAGACTCAAATCTCCACCTAACACTCTCGCATTCACCTCTCTTACACCATCCATATAAATAATAAACAACAATGGAGACATCACACATCCCTGCCTCACCTCTACTCTAATGGGAAACAAATCACTCACAGTATTTCCCACTCTTACACACGCTCTACTGTTTACATTAAAACATTTCACTCCTTTTAACAACCTATCATCAAGTCCATACAATCTCAAAACAGTCCACAAAGCCTCTTTATCAGTTCTATAATACGCTTTCTTTAAATCCATGAGCGCCCGAAACACATCCTTACCTTTTGCCAAATACTTTTCACGCACCTGTCTCACAACAAACATTTCATCCACGCATCCCCTCCCTGTCCTGAAGCCACACTGCTCATCACCGTTCACTCCCTGTGTGCCCTCTCTCTCTCAATCAACAACACTCAACAGACTTATACCCCTGAAACAAGTACATTCATACCTATCACCCTTGCCTTTATACAAGAGAACCACACACACACTTGCCCAGTCAATCAGCACCATACCGCTCACAAAACACACATTCAGCCATCTCACTATCCACTCAAGAATAATCACCACCTTCCAGACATACCACAGCACACCCATCCATACCTGCAGCTTTCCCTACTTTCATCACCTTTACTGCCTCCTGCACTTTCTCCATCGTGATCAAAGAATCATTCAACTCTCCCAACACATTTATTCCTTACACCCATCCATCTGTCACAATCTCAGCCTTGCTTTCCTCTACATTTAACAGTCTTTCAAAGTACTCTGCCCATCTCTTCCTTACTGCATCCATCTCAGATAACATCCTTCCATCCTCTGTTTTTACTCGCTCTTCCTTCCCAGACTCTCCCCCTTGCACCCTCTTCACCTCCTTCCAATACATTTTCTTATTCTTTGAATATTCTTAATCAGCTGCCTACCCCACCTCTCATCTCCTACCACTTTTGCGTCATGCACAGCCCTTGCCGCCCTATTCCTCATTTTTTTATACCTCTCATATGATACCTCATCCCTCCTCTGCAGCAACGCTTCATATTCACGTTTCTTCTCAGCTACAGCCATACTTACTTCCTAGCATCACCATTCATTTCCCTTTCTTACACTACCACCCACTCGTCTCACACCACACACGTCTTTCGCATACCCAACTACAGCACTCTGAAACAAATGCCATTCCTCCTCCGTACCTCCATTTCCCTGATCTTTAACTGCGTTCCACTCATCTCTCGACTTCTCATGATGCTCTATAAATTTCTCTCTTTTATCCAACTCACTCACTTTCAAAACCTCACTCCCACACGTAACTCTTCTAGCTCTCACCCACCTCATACCTACTGTCAACATTCCCTCCACCAGGTAGTGGTCAGATGTTTCTTCACCCTCCACCCTCAAAACTCTCACATCCAACAAACTTCCTCTTACACACTGGGACACAACCACATAGTCCAACAATGATACATATATATATATATATATATATATATATATATATATATATATATATATAAAGTACATCCTCATCCCCCCCTGTGGCGGGGGGGACAACCTGGCCGCACTATGGGGTGGTACTACTACTCTGCGGCCAGGTTGTGTTAGGAAGAATACTGCCACCGTATTCCCTCCGTGTCGTAAAAGGCGACTAAAAGGAGCGGGGTGAGGGGACTAGGGACCCCCTCCTCTGTTTTTTAGTTCCTAAAAAGAGACAGGCCAGAGAAAGGGATGGGGGATGGAGTTATCCCCGTACCCTGAAGATTGGGTCTATGAATGTGCGTGGATGTAGTACAATTGAGGCTAAAAGGGAGGAGATTGGGAGAATGTTTGTGAGAAGAAAGTTGGATGTGTTAGCTTTGAGTGAAACGAAGATGAAAGGGAACGGGGAATCTATGTTTGGAAGTGTGAATGGAAGATTGTCAGGTGTTGATAGAGGAAGGGCAAGAGAAGGTGTGGCCTTGTTAGTGAGTCCGGAAGTACAGCAGTGTGTGATTGAATGGAAGGAGGTGTCATCGAGACTGATGTGGGTGAAAGCGAAATTTGAACGTGAGTTGTGGGTGTTTGTGAGTGCATATGGGCCTGGTAGTGAAAGGGATGAACAAGAGAGGGAGTCTTTCTGGAATGATGTTGATGAGTGTCTGCAGAGTTTTGGAGCGAATGTGAATGTGGTAATGATGGGAGATCTGAATGCTAGAGTGGGAAATGTAGCAGTTGAAGGCGTAGTTGGTATGCATGGTGTGCCTGGAAGAAATGAAAATGGGGAACGAATGATAGCAATGTGTGTTGAGCGAGAAATGGTGATTGGGAATACGCTGTTTGAGAAGAAGGATATTTATAAGTATACATGAGTGAGACAGGAGGGTGGAAGGGTTGTTGATAGAGCCTTGATGGACTATGTGGTTGTGTCTAGGAATGTAATAGGAAGATTGTTGGATGTGAGAGTTCTGAGAGGGGAGGGTGGAGGTATGTCTGACCACTACCTGGTGGAGGGAAAGTTGAGAGTAGGTAAGAGATGGGTGAGAGCTAGGAGGGTTAGGTGTGGCAGGGAGGTTTTGAAAGTGAGTGAGTTGGATAAAAGAGAGAAAAAGATAGAGTATCAGGAGAAATTGAAAGATAAGTGGAACGCAGTGAAAGATCGGGAAAATGGCAGCATGGAGGAGGAATGGCAGTTGTTTAAGAGTGCTGTGGTGGGGCATGCAGAAGAGGTGTGTGGTGTGAGACGTGTGGGCGGTGGTGTAAGAAAAGGAAGTGAATGGTGGTGCGAGGAAGTAAGTATGGCTGTGGCTGAGAAGAGACGGGCATATGAAGTGTGGCTGCAGAGGAAGGATGAGATGTCATATGAAAGGTATAAGGAAAAGAGGAATAGAGCGAGAAGGGCTGTGCGTGATGCTAAAGTGGCAGCAGATGAGAGGTGGGGTATGCGGCTGACAGAGAATTTTCAACAGAATAAGAAAATGTTTTGGAAGGAGGTGAAAAGGATGCGAAAGGGAGAGTCTGGGAAGGAAGAACGAGTAAAAGCAGAGGATGGAAGGATGTTAACTGAGATGGATGCAGTAAGGAAGAGATGGGCAGAGTATTTTGAAAGATTGTTAAATGTAGAGGAGGAAAGGGTGGCTGAGATTTTGGCGGATGGAAGGGTGCAAGAAATAAATGTGTTGGGAGAGTTGAATGATTCTTTGATCACGAAGGAAGAAGTGGAGAAGGCAGTAAAGGATATGAAAACAGGGAAAGCTGCAGGTATGGATGGGTGTGCTGTGGAATGCCTGAAGGGTGGTGGAGTGACTATTGTTGACTGGTTAGTAAGATTGTTGAATGTGTGCTTTGAGAAAGGTATGGTGCCAACTGACTGGGCAAGTGCTTGTGTGGTCCCGTTGTATAAAGGCAAGGGTGATAAGTATGAATGTACTAGTTTTAGGGGTATAAGTCTGTTGAGTGTTGTAGGTAAAGTGTATGGTAGAGTGTTAATTATGAGAGTTAGAGAGGGTACAGAGGGAGTGATTAGTGATGAGCAGTGTGGCTTTAGGAGAGGGAGGGGATGCGTTGATCAGGTGTTTGCTGTGAGACAAGTGTGTGAAAAGTATTTAGCGAAAGGCAAGGATGTGTTTTGGGCATTTATGGATTTAGAGAAAGCGTATGATAGAATTGATAGGGAGGCTTTGTGGACTGTTTTAAGATTGTATGGACTTGATGGTAGGTTACTAAAAGGGGTGAAAAGTTTTTATGTAAATAGTAGAGCGTGTGTAAGAGTGGGAAATGCTGTGAGTGATTGGTTTCCCGTGAGAGTGGGGCTGCGACAGGGATGTGTGATGTCGCCTTGGTTGTTTAATATTTACATGGATGGTGTTGTAAGGGAGGTGAATGCAAGAGTTTTAGGTGGTCTGAGTCTAGTAAATGTTGATGGAGGAGAGTGGAATCTGAAGCAGCTGCTGTTTGCAGATGATACTGCACTGGTGACTGATTCAGAGGAGAGATTGAGACAGTTGGTAGAGGAGTTTGGAAGGGTGTGTGAAAAGAAGGAAATTGAAAGTAAATGAGAATAAGAGTAAAGTGATGAAGTGTACGAGGTTGATAAATGGTAGGGGGATGAATATAGTTTTGAATGGTGAGTTGCTTGAGGAGGTAGATTGTTTTAAATATCTAGGGTCACATGTTGCTGTGGATGGAAGAATAGATGCAGAAGTGAAGTTTAGAATAAATGAAGTAGGAAAGGTGCTGGGAGGAATGAAAAAAGTGTTTAAATGTCGTTCGCTTAGAATGGATGTAAAGAGAAGGCTGTATGAGGGTGTTGTGGTACCGACTGCATTATATGGGGCTGAAACATGGAATGTGGGTGTAGCAGAGAGGAAAAGTTTGAATGTAATGGAGATGAGATGTCTGAGGAGTATGTGTGGAGTGACGCGTATGGATCGAGTGCGAAATGATGAAGTGCGAAGGAGAACTGGAGTTGTTCGGGAGATGGCTGGTAGAGTTGAGCAGAGGGTGTTGCAATGGTTTGGGCATATGGAGAGAATGGATAATGAACGATTGGTGAAAAAGATAACTAGATCTGATGTGAGAGGTGTAAAGCTGAGAGGGAGACCACGAATAGGATGGATGGACAGTGTGAAGAGAGCGCTGGATGCAAGAGGGATGTCTGTTGAGCAAGGAAGAGTGGCTGTGCGTGACAGAAATAAATGGAGAGAAATTGTGAATGAATAAGTGATGACGCAGCCCTGAGGGGATATTCTCCCGCATTTGGTCTGATCAGCTAGTCAGGTCAGGTGCGGGTAAGGGGATGGGTCTATTATGATGTGATAGGGGTAAACCAGTTCTGCTGTCGGGCCCTGCTGCGGATGTCACTGATTGCATTGCGCAGTTGACCCTTGTGCGGTGTGATGCGGTGAGGATCTGTCCGTTCTCCCCTTTGGGGCTAAGATGCGAATGAATGTGTTTGAATGGATGAGTAAATGGAGAGTGAGTCGTCCTGTCTCGGCTACCTCCCTTTCCTTGGGGGAAGCAGCCTAGGTATATAGATAGATAGATAGACATCCCCACAGTTCGAATTCCGAGTACGCGATACCCCTTGTATGCGAGGATCTATTTTTTTTTTTATTTTAGTTTATTTTTTTATTAGTAGGCGAATTGAACTCCTTGAAAGTGAGACGGGCTGTGAAGAATGGCCCAAATCCAGGGCTACCCCAAGTACGTGACATTGCACCCCCAGGAGAGATAACAGTTACATATGCTCTGCCCGCCTTGAGACGTCGATGCTGCGCACTCGTCAAGTGATGCCCATATGCACCCCTTGGAGGGTGGTGAGAGTCCCAGCAGAGGAAACACGTGCACAGAGGGTACACTCACTCTTCCAGCTATGTCCCCATGTAAACTGAGGTTATTTTTTTGGTGAGCCAGGATGTCTGCCCCCTCGTCCAGGAAGAAGTGCATCACCCATGCCATGAAGATGCAAGTCATTAGGAAAAAGGAGAGTGGGAAGGGTAACGCGGCCACTGGCAAGGAACTAGGCTTGGAAGAATCGTCCATTTGCACTATATGGGCTAACAGAGAGGCCATAAAGAAGACTGTGAAGACATATGGGATGGCGGCATATGACTGGAGAAGCAGGCTGGCCAACCAGACTATAATTATTATGGTGCTGTACCTGGCTACATTTATCCTGAGGAAGGAAAAGGAAGGAGTTCCACTGAATGGGCGCTCCATCACGGACCAGGCCAAGATTTTCCACAAAGCTGCAGCTCTGAAGCTTGCTGAAGCCTCTGTGGGATGGTTTTACTGCTTTCTGAAGAGGAAGGAGCTACGTCACATTCGCCTCACGGAGGAGCATGCATCAGCAGATGAAATGGCGGCCAGGGATTATGCAGCCATCCTGAAGGGGATAATCGACAAGGGTGGCTACAACAGGGACCAAATTTATAACATTGATGAAACAGCCCTACACTACAAGGCTATACCAAAGTGTACTTATATCAGTAAGCAACAGCGCTAGGCCCGGGGCAGAAAAATCGATAAGAGCAGGATACCAGTCATGTTCGCTGTGAACTTATCAGGCTCACACAAGATGCGTCCTGTTGTGGTGCATACTGCAGCACACCCCAGATGTTACAAGAATCTTCGCTGCATGGATGACAGCAGGGTATACTGGTATAGCAACTCCAACTGCTGGATGACTAGTAGCACCATTTCTGACTGACTGTAGCAGCACTTCATCCCTCATGCCAAGGCTAAATCCCAGGAACTTGGCATCCCCTTCAAGGCGCTTCTCGTCCTCGACAGTGCCCCAAGTCATGTAACCTGGCTAGCAGACCTCAGCAAGGAATGCATGATCGTTTTTCTGCCACCAAGAACGACCTCTCTCATCCAACCGCTAGACCAGGAGTTGATTGCAACGGACGAGCAGCTATACCATCAATGCCTCTACGATCACCTCCGCCGCAAGACCGACAGCTGTGAGGAACTGCAGGCAATTCTTGACTTGAACATAGTTGGGAGTGATGTCATGGATGCAGAGGATGGTTTGGACTCGCCACCCGCTTCACCCACTTCATCCTCACCACGCACAGCACCCACACAACCAGCTTCAACTCCTGAGAAGACTATTATGGCTTTTTGGCGGTCATTCAGCCTCAAGGATGCCATCACATTCTTGTTCTATTGGGCAGATACAACAGTTAACTATGCTTGGCACCTCCTCGTACCACACATGTGTGTCATCGCACCGGGAACAGTTTTCAGTCCCTGGCCGCTTCTGAGGCAGCCACTCTCACAAGTGCACAAGCTGTGATCAGGTTTCAGGCCGTCTCGCTGGAGGAGATCAGGGGTTTACATTCGGCAGCAGCAGAGCAGGATCCCCAGGAAGTCGTGCAGCGAGTGAACGAGGCTGGGGCAGAGCAGGAGATCGCAACAGAAAAGTCAGCAACATCAGTGATGGAGAGTGAAGAATTGTCCATGATGGAGATCAGCCAGGTACTGTGTGCCCTTGATAAATTCAAGAAAGAATTCAAGGACATCAAACGCTCTCAGTTGTGGTGGAGGAGGTGATGTCTTCACTGGACAGAACCTTCCGCTACCACACCGACAAGCACAACGAGGACGTAAACAGACAGAAGCAAACACACATCACTCTTTTCCTTCTGCTTGAACAAAGTGAGGAATCACTCCCTTCAACATCAGAAGTGCCATATCCTGAGGAAGATCAAGAGGCTGATTCGATGTCTGAGGTGTCAGAAATAGACTTTGAAGGGTTTATGAACGAAGTGAGTGCATTAGGCAGTGAAAGAGTTAAAAGTGCTGGTGACGAAAGTGGTGAGGAAGGTGGTGTGTCAGGTGGTGCGGTGGGTGATGCAGGAGATGCACGCTAGGTGCCTCATCCTGCCTCAGATCCTCTTCTTACCTCCATCACACCTGCTGTCCTCTTGGGTAAAGGTGAGCAGCCATATTCCTGTTGGTTTAGTTAAGCCATATCCTCGTTGATTTACCTAGTAAAGCCATAATCTTGTTGGTTTACTTAATCTTAAGTAATAAGTCTTAGATAGTTTCCCTGTATAGTACAATACTTAGCTCTGAAAGGCATCTCAAGGGTTGCTCATGAAGAGGGGTGCCGCCCATACGTAATTTTTCCCATAAGTTTATGTATTCACAGTACGGAAATTCCTAGTATGTGAAGTCCTATGCCGCCCATAAACTTGCGTACTCTGGGGCTGTACTGTATATGTGTGTGTGTGTGTGTGTGTGTGTGTGTGTGTGTGTGTGTGTGTGTGTGTGTGTGTGTGTGTGTGTGTGTGTGTGTGTGTGTGTGTGTGTGTGTGTGTGTGTGTGTGTGTGTGTGTGTGTGTGTGTGTGTCAAACCTTTGGGTAGAGAACGACTCGACAAAGTTCCCTGTAATCCATTGCAAGAAAATCCACATTACCAGCATACATCAGGCTTGTTATGTTTTCTTTCCCCTCTGTCCCTCATCATTTCACTTAAGTTTACAGTGCTTCGCTTTTAGCCCTCGCACTACAAGGACGTCTATCATATAGCTTCGGTGACTTCAACTAGTTTTAACTTCGTGTAGTTCAGGACGGATTTTCCAAAATGGAGCACTTTGTTTTTCTTTAATGCAAAGAAGAAAGAACCAATGGCTAGAAGACAGAACAGTCGTTCTCTCCCAGAAGTCTTAAACAAAAGAGGCCCAAATTGAAGATCCGTTCATTTCCCATTCCCAGCATACATTGCGGTACGTTTAAAAGACTTGACGTCATTGGCAGAGGGAGATACTGACTGAGCGAAAGACCTCTAGTGTTATGCTGTTGTATACATGACTGAGGGTTAAATTAACCCTTGGATAATGGAACAAAAGAGAAAAGCAGTGAGAGTATGTTCCCAGACCAGTTCCCAGACTAGTGTTACGCTCCTGCCATAACAGAAAAAGCATGCAAACATACAGTTCAGAAGGGTAGTGAAGTATCTTTCATCTCATCTCTGTCTCATGAGGATAATAAGTTTAAAAGATTTTTTTTTTTTTACGTATAAAACTATAATTTAATCACTTCTGAGGCACCATAGTAAGCTGAATGTATTCTTCTATCAGCTACAAGAATACATCAGATTTGATATGTTTTAGCTGAAGTGGTTTGGCTAATTGATCTCTTCGTGAAAAAGTACGAGTAATATTAAATCACTGGAACATCTTGTTAGAGTACTCAGGTTTCACTGCTATTTTAAAAACGGAAAATTACGGTTACATTTATTTCTCATCCACTTCATATATACTCGCATGTGAAACCTTCTGTAATTTCATCTCGTTCATTATATCATATGCATTTTCAGAATCATTAATCCATTCTTATTATTCATTCGTCCTTGGTCCAATCATTTGTTTTGTCTCATCAGGAATGAAACAGCCCTGGGTAAGAGTACTTAGTTCCGTGTTTTAAGGCGAGGGTTACCAGCCCCACATATTCCACAGTGGCAATATGTGAGTACTAAAGTTCGTCGGATAGGGACTCTTACAGGCTCCATCCGCTTGGAGGACCTTCACCTACAAAATTAGCTGGCAAAACTTTGATATATGGTTACCGCTCAAAACAATTAACCATCTCCTGGCCTACAGGAAACCATTTGGCTTGCCACTTTGTGTAGATTTTCCTGAAGGTAGCACTTCACCATTTGGCTTGCCACTTTGTGTAGATTTTCCTGAAGGTAGCACTTCACCATGTGAGTGAATTGTACTGGCACCTACAGAAATAACGTTAGATGATATTCTTAGTTTAAGACATCATATTATTGAGCGGTTATGGAAAGGTAAATATTATAACAAACTCACGATCTCAGCTAAGTAATTTTTGTACATAAGGAACACAAATAGTTAACTATTCTATTAAGACTTTCAGAGGTAAATTGATAAAATGTTCCAGTAGTTGTGGTTATGCAGAAATAACAAGTAATCTGTGAAAGACTTATTTCAAAAGAAAGTATGGAAAGGCTACACCCGTTTGGTAGTTATATATATATATATATATATATATATATATATATATATATATCATCATCAGCAGCAGCAGCCGTTTGAGTATCCACTGCAGGAGCGGCCTATCCCGACCGAAGTCGGGACGATACAGCCAATGTATCTCTACCAAGTGGCTTAGGCGTCTACTAGAGATTGTATGTAGGGTGAGAAGTGCTTGTAAGTGTAATTGTAGTGGCTTTGGATATGTGTGTGTAGTCTGTGAACTAAGTGTAACCGGCCCGTGCAAGCCGGCTGGGTGCAAGCATACTTTATAGTAAGCGACACTGGTTCAACCACAGCACCCCTTGTGTCCGCCAATGCAGTACGTGGCCGGGTGAACACTCCCAAAATTTATTACCCTGGCGGGGCGCGAACTCTGGTTCACCCGTGTACGAAACGCACACTCTACCACTGTACCACAGAGGCTATATATATATATATATATATAATATATATATATATATATATATATATATATATATATATATATATATATATATATATATATATATATATATATATATATATATATATATATATATATATATATTGCCAGACGCCTCAATCCCGTTTGGGGTGGCCACAAACAAATCTCCTCCAAGTCGCCCTGTCCCCCGCCATTTCACTCCCCTGCTCCCAACTCACACCCCACTCTCTCATATACCTTTCCACCCCATCCCTTCATCTCATCCTCGGCCTCCCCCTCCTTCTTTCCCCCTCCACCTCACTCACATACACTCGCTTCGTCAGTCTTTCACCCTCCATCCTCTCCACATGGCCAAACCACTTCAGTGTGTTCCTCATAACGCTTCCTATCACATCTACATCAACACCACAACGCTCCTTTATATCCTCATTCGTCAGCCTGTCTCTCCATGTGACTCCACAGGCTCCTCTTAAATAGCTCATTTCCACTGCTCTCACTCTTGACTTGTGTCCTTCCAACAACGTCCAAGCTTCACTTCCGTACGTTAGAGTTGGTATCTGAATACTGTCATGTAGTAACTTTTTCACTTCCATGCTCACTTCCCTGTTTCTTATCACTGCTTTCAAAGAACCAGCAACCTTTCTTCCCTGCTGTACCCTTTCAAGCACTTCACCCTCCAAACCTCCATCCTTACTCATCACACTACCCAAGTACTTAAACGTACTCACATTTTCCATTTCCTCACCATCCAACCTCACTGTACATTCACTGACTTCACCTCTCTCAAAGACCATCACTTTACTCTTCCCTACATTCACCTTTAGATTCCGTTTCTTACACACTCTCTCAAACTCGTCCACCAAGCCTCGCAGCTCCTCTTCGTCTTCACTCAACAACACAGTATCATCTGCAAACAACAGTACAGGGAGTTTCCAAACACTATCCTCTCTCACCAGGGCCACTCCAACATCCACTACCCTACCTTGTAACTCTTTTATTACCCCATCCATGTACAGATTGAACAACCATGGAGACATGACACATCCCTGTTTCAACCCAACTTTCAAAGAGAAAAATTCACTTAGTTCACCATCCACACGCACTGCAGCCTTCGCACCATCGTACATACTCTTCACAGCATTCAACAACTTCCCATCTACTCCATATATTCTTAACACTTTCCACAATCCTTGTCTATCCACCCTGTCATATGCTTTCTCCAAATCCATGAAAGCCGCATACAACTTCTTTCCCTTCTCTAGAAACTTTTCCACTAAAGATCTGAGAATGAATACCTGATCTACACAACCTCTTCCCTTCCTAAAGCCTCCCTGTTCTTCTCCAACTAATTTCTTTGTTCTTTCTCTAACTCTGTCAATAAGTATCCTACCATACACTTTTCCTATTATACTAAGAAGACAAATGCCCCTATGATTACCACACACTTCTTTTTCCACTTTTCCTTTGTACAAGGGAATAATTATACCTGACTTCCAATCCTCCGGGACTCTACCTTCCTCCCAGGCCAATCTGCACATCTTCCACATCCATTCTACTACTATCTCTCCCCCATGCTTCATCATTTCACCAAGCACTCCATCAATTCCTGGGGCTTTCCCTGATTTAACTTTCTTCATTGCTTGCACAACTTCTATCCTACTGATTTCTTCCTGTCTTCTCACCTCCCTCCTTCTCCCAGCCATTCCCCAGCCACTTATACTCACATTACTTCCATCCTCCATGTTCAACAATTCCTTAAAGTGCTCTCTTCATCTGCTCACTTTTTCTCCCTCCTCCACTAGTAATCTACCATTTTTATCTTTCACTCCCCTGCTAATTTCACTTCCACCCTGTCTTACTCTTTTCACCTCTTTCCAGAACATTTTCTTACAGTCCCTCCACTTTACACTCAAATTCCTTCCAAATTCCTCATCCACTCTCTTCTTACTCTCTCTTACTAATCTTTTCACCTCTCTCTTTCTTTCTACATATAACTCTCTATTCCGCCTCTCAACCTTTTCCACGCCCCTATTTCTCATCCATTCATTGTATGCTTTCTTCTTTTATGCCACAGCCTGTTTCACCTCTTCAGTCCACCACGCTGTTCCTTGCACCCCCCTCCGTCTTCTCTTCCTTCCACACACCACATCACATGCTGCACATATTTCTTCTGTAAATATTCTACACACACCTTCCACGTCTCCCATCTATTCCATTTCATTTTTGCCCAATCGTTCCTCCACTTCTCTCTTATACTCTGCCTTTTTCTCATCCTCTTGTAACCTTTCCACTCTCCTTGCAACTACTCCTTCCTCTCGTCTTTCCCTTCTTCTATTCCTCCATCTTACTTGAACTTTAATTCTGGCCACCACCAAGTAATGGTCAGAAAGTCCACTCCCCCAACCTCTATAAACTCTTGCATCCATTACACATCTTCGCATCCTTTCATCCACACACACATAATCAATCATTGCCTTCCTTTCATTCAGTTCACCACCCACCCTTCTCATCACTCGCCATGTATACCTGTGGATCATTTTATGCCTGAAGAGGGTATTGGCTATCACCAACCCCTTCCCAGCACAAATGTCCACTAACGCACTCCCATTCTCATCTATCTCAGCAGGCACACCCCACTCACCAACTATTCCATCCACCTTCACATTCCCAACTTTACCATTCATATCACCAATCAAAAACACTCTCTCATTCCTTCCAAACTTTTCCATGCATACTTCTACATTTGTCCAGAACTCTTCTCTCACTCTTCTAGCACGATCTTGCGTTGGCGCATACACACACACAATCGCCCACATTTGTATTCCACCTTTCAACTTTACCCACACAATCCTTGACCCAACTGATCCATACTGTCTTATGCTCCTCTTCCATCTTTTACTCACAACTATACATAATCCTTCCTTTGCCCTCTCATTCTCACCTACTCCCGCACATATACCCCATCCATACTCCCATTCTCTCACACTTTCTCCTCTCCATTTTTTTTCAGTTATTCCACATACATCCACTTTCGCATCCTCAAGCACCTGGACAATCTCTCTCTCTTTCACCTCATCATTCGGTCCTCTTACATTCCATGTAGCCATTACCAAGTCCTTTGTCCGGTCCTGGGTCGTCATCGTTTGGTCAGTCCTTGTCCGAGGCTTATTGTTTGTTTTTTTTAGTTGGTTGGTTTCCGGGGAGGGGCACTAACCCTCCGCCAACCCTTTTGGTCGCCTTTTACGACAAGCAGGGATACTGGGGGAGTAATCTTGAAAAAAAAACCTACCCCCATGGGGAATATATATATATATATATATATATATATATATATATATATATATATATATATATATATATATATATATATATATATATATATATATATATACTGTATATATATATATATATATATATATATATATATATATATATACATACAGTATATATGTGTGTGTGTGTGTGTGTGTGTGTGTGTGTGTGTGTGTGTGTGTGTGTGTGTGTGTATGTGTGTGTGTGTGTGTGTGTACTGTATATAGGGTACATAAAATTTAATAATATTCAAATAATAAACATTTATAATAAATATATAATATAAATATAATTATTGCACTGTGTAACAAAGAATTTGTTTATTCAGCTTTTTTTGGTTTTGTTAGACTCAGTTTTCGATGCTGATTTCAATGGTATTTGTTTTGTTTGTGTATCTCTCATGTTTTTGTCAACAATTGGCAATTGTTTTTTTCCAGTCTTGTTACCTCACGCTGATGTAATGGCTGACGTAATGGCTGACCATGAGGATATCGTCAATGACGGAGGGGAAAATGATGATGAATCGTATGTTGGAGAATGTTCCGGAGACACTCCACACTTTCCCAATTAGCAAGAACCGGATGATTTGGTTCGAGATTCAAGACTCACCAAGTTCAATGCTGAGCTGCAGGCGTCTAAGTGAATGGAACTTGAATGGAACTCGTTGGATTCCAGCTGCAAATTGAGTTATAGGAATCACCACGGCAAGTTTGCATCCTTCTTCAAATTTTGCGAAGAAACCTCATTGTATTATTGTTTTGATGTTAAGGGTTTGTTCCAAGCCATGAGAGTGCATTACAAGGCCTCAGAATGGCGACTCTTCATAGACAGTTCTGTGAAGAGCCTAATAGCTGTGCTTTTGCATAATGGCAACAAACTGCCATCAATTCCAGTTGCACATTCTGTGGAAATGAAAGAAGGCTATGAAAATGTGAAGATTTGTCTGACAAAGATCAAGTACTCATATCACAATTGGGAGGTGTGTGGGGATTTCAAAATAATTTCGCTCCTACTTAGAATGCAATGTGGTTATATGAAGTACTCATGTTTTTTATTCTTGTTGGACAGCCGAAGCGATGCACAACATTTCGTGAGGAAAGACTGGCCTCTCAGAGAGTCTCACACCAGGCTCATGCAACGTTCTGAGAGCTCCACTTGCTACCGCCACTGCGCATAAAACTTGGTCTTGTGAAACAATTCATGAAAGCCATTGACAAGGATAGCAATGCGTTTCTGCATATCTAATTAATGTTTCCCATTGCCATGCGTTTCTGCATATCCAATCAATGTTTCCCAAGCTGAGCATGCCAAAGGTGATGGCTGGCATATTTACTGGCTGCAAGTTCGAAGAATGCTTGCAAGTCATGAACTCTGGGGTAAAATGACTGATGATGAAGAGCGCACTTGGAATGCTTTCATAGGTGTTGTGCAAGGTTTTCTTGGCAACCAGAGGAGACCAGATTCCATACAGCTCGTCGATGACCTGACCATCGCATTCCACCAGCCTGGCTGCAATATGTCAATCAAATTGACCTATCTGCATTCCCACTTTGATTTCTTCAGAAGCAACTTGGGTGCAGTCAGCGATGACTATGGCAAACTGTTCTCCCAGGACATTCTGCTGATGGAAACCAGATATCAGGGCAGGTGGAACGAGGCGATGATGGGCTATTATGTTTGGGGATTGTTGCACGATTCTCATCACAGCTACAAAAGAAAGTCAAAATCAAAAGTGCATTTCTAGAAACTATGTGCCCTGCATTACTTGTGATGTTACTTTTTGCTCATTTTCTAGTTATGTTCATAATATACACCTAGAAGCATATAAATTCATTGACATTCTCAACATTCTCGAAATGGAAACAAGGTGCAGTTCCTGTCCTTGTAATATACATATGTTCTTGCATAATACCTGTAACTATAGATTTACAAAAAAAAACAAATACTATTCGGAATCAACGCATTGACATTAATCAGAAACAGCGAAAAAATCAACACAAACAAAATTGGTTTACGTTTTTCACACAGTCTTGAATACATATATCGATCAATATCTATCTATCTATCTATCTATCTATCTATATTTATAATACAGGTAAATACATGTATATGTTATACACACACACATACCTGTATATATATATATATATATATATATATATATATATATATATATATATATATATATATATATATATATATATATATATATATATATATATATCCCCTCCATGTCCGTGGGTTAGGAATTTAATGTGCACCCCAGGTCGATGCCGAGGATATTTTCTGAAGTTTCGAAAATTGATTTTTGTTCTTGCCTTATTGAAGACAAAGTTCAGACGCACCTAACAGTGCAAATCCCAGCTTCCTAGACCCATTCTTTGGCTTGCAATGGAGCGCGAAATCGGCAAACAATATTCGCCGCCAAGAGGTGCTGCCGGACTGCAACATCTCGCATGTTGTTATCATTTTTTTTACCCCCAAAACAATGTGAATGGTGCTGAAATGTTGCGCATATATTAGATATGTTGATATCGAATTATTTCAGTACATGCTATGTTATGATTGTCTTAATATATATATATATATATATATATATATATATATATATATATATATATATATATATATATATATATATATATATTATTTCACCTTTTTGATATAAAATATCTTTATGATAGTGTCGAATTATCTTGTACGTTATCGTTGTGCCCATGCTTAGAAAAGGGAGGGGAAGGGTTGAATTTTCAATCCTAAACAAGAAAATTGCGTTTCCCCGATGCTACTCTCTCCCACGGGAGATGAAAGTGGAGGGTCAGATCCAAATAGCAATAGGAAGTTGAGTCGCAACTTGCCGCTCCACCAAGTGCATGGCTAAAAATAGAATCGTAATGTAGTTTCAAAACTATGAGTAAGTCTAATAATCACGAATACTGAGACAAACCTGAAATAAATAAACTTACAGACAAGGGACTATGTATTTTTTCCTTAATAACACGTTCATCCTTCTCTATCATTTTGCCCTGTTATTTTCGCAATATATGTTGCTGCCTGTCTGTCGTGAGTGTGGGAAAGTATGCTATTTTCTGCCTGGGTAAGGAAGAAGGGTACAGCTGGATGTTTCCTAACACTTTACACCGTCAGAATTCCGAGACGATCTGCCATTCACACCTCGCACGAGCTGATTAGCATGAAGGGAAGTTCTTTTCACCCATGAAAGCATCACGTGAACACAGTAAACTATCCTGTTATGCTCGTAAAAGGCAAAGAATATGTAAAATGATTCAAAACAGTGCAACAATTCTGACCAGATAGGTAAAGCTACCAAACAAAAATGAATTTTTCTTTTATTTTCATGTCTTTCTGGTTTATGCTTGTGTATATTAATGATCGTAAACAGGGTGGTTGTGTGTGTTTTGCAAGGGAGAGAAAAAAATTATATGTACTGTCTGGGTCCAGATAATGGGTGTAACTATAAGCGTTTAGGCATGGCCACGAGCAAAAAAAATCGTACATCCACTCGTCACAGCAGCAGGTGACGACCTGACTGACAGTGACAGATGAGGTGTGAGTGAAGGTCAGTCTCATGACCCAGATGTTTGTTCACTTCCCGAAAGTTTTCAGTTTTCTACAAGTCGCACTGCAACTAATGATCCAAACCATTATAACAAACCTGAGCAAATAGGTAAAGATACCAAAACAAAAATTTATTTTTTGCTTATTATCATGTCTTTTTGGTTTGCGCCTGTATTAATTCATAATCATAAACAGGTGGTTGTGTGTGTTTTGCAACAGAGGACAAAGATGATATTGTCTGCCTGGGTCGAGATAATACGTGTAGTTGTGCTTGTTTAAGGATAGTCAGGACCGAAAAAATCGAAAACTACTTGAGAAGGTGTATGGGAGTGTAGTCTATGGGTCAGGCTCAAATATGAAGTCCGTTTGGGTGGGGCCCGCTCGGGGATTTCCCTCTCTACAGCTCTGCCAAACCTCCTTACTCTCTCTCTCTCTCTCTCTTTCTCTCTCAGTTGATTGAGAAAGTTTTTATATATTTATAAGTTTTGTTTTCTTCTATATTGTTTCGACCTTTTTTCCACACCACCACTGAGGTAAAAGTCTTAGCGCATTTTTTTTAGAGAGTTTTCCCCAGTAGGCATAAGTCCTCTCTCTGACCTTTCTTCTAAAAAAATACTTGTTCACATTGTAAATAAGTTCTTTCTCCCGACTGTGGAGCACACGAGAGCGAGTCGGAGTAGCTGCCATCGTGGGTGGGGATCAGGGAGGAAGTGACCGGTCACCTGTAGTCTGAGGTGGGTGTCCTTGACCTCTTGCAACGTCGGAAAGCGACGTTGTCACGTGGTGTGGAATTTGTACAAATCATTGCTATTATCCTAAAAAGCGACACATTCATAGCACTATATAGCCTTATTTAATATATTTAATAAGTACAGAATATTTAATATACAATTTCAAATAGTAAATAGCTGACATATGACAGAGAGAGAGATAGGTACTGGGGTTGATGCGGCAAAGCTGTAGAGAGGGAAATCCCCTCTCGGGCCCCACCCAAACGGACTTCATATTTGTGTGTGATCATAGGACAGTCTGAAGACGTTCAGTATGTTCGTTCACTTCCCAAAAATTTTCGCACTTTATAATAGGCCGCTCTCAATGTCGCCTGCGGCCATTTATTGGCTAAATATCATTTGATGCCGGCTGACATTGAGGGGTTATGCGCTCTGAGCCAGAGGGGCGATCGTGCATTTTGCTTATTTTCGGTAATTAGTTGTTAAACTTGGACATGGCTAATTATACAATGGTAAGTTTATACTTATATGCATTTTATTGTTTAGCTTGAAAGTGCTAGCCAAGATGATTAAAATGGTGGTAAACATGATATATTTAAAGTATATTACAGTTTGGTAATTAGATGTCAAAGCAAATAAGCAAAATACATGGACGCCCCTCTGGCTATTATATATATATATATATATATATATATATATATATATATATATATATCAGTGCTGCACAGGTGCGCAAACACTTGCGCAAAGCGCAATTGTGCACCGTTGTGCTCTGGTGAATATCGTTTGCACATTCCTCACTGCGCACTGCATGAGACCATGCTCAATATTGCGTTTTCGCACCTGCCTAGCGCACCTGTCCTGTGGATTGCGCACTGTGCAATCCAAGGGACACGTGGTCTTGGGAGCTTCCCGTATGTCTAGACAAGGGATGGGGGAGGCTCGGGCGGGTCGTGAGGGTTTGGTGGAGGGAGACGAAAGGGACGGAGGGTAGTAGCATTTCTTAAAATTCTTCAACAGAGATAATGAATTTTAATATTTTTAAAATTATTATTATTAGTAAATAATAATAAATGAAAAGTACATTATTAAGAGTAGCATATGCAGTTCTTTACAGAAATCACTAAAACATAGGCCTACTATTTAAATCAAATATCCACAGCCTAATAATTCATTAGGCTGTGGATATTTGATTTAAATAATATGTGTTAATGATTTTTATAAGGAATTACACATGCTCTTATATATCTATACTGAATTATTAAATAAAAAGTATTGCAAAAATGCAGATAATAGTAAAACTAGCAACATCACAGCCTTTGTTTCCCTGTCCCTCCGCTTCGCAGCCCGCTCAGGCACTCACTTCCCTGAACTTCAATGAGTGAATAAGCTACTGCATGAAAATATTGTGATACCAGTTCTAATGTATGGAAATGAAGCTTTGACCTTGTTGGAGGGACAGAACTCAAGAGTGAGAGCTGTAGAAATAAATGAGTTATTTTAGAGGACCATGTGGAGTTACATGGAGAGACAGACTGACAAATGAGGAAGTGAAGAAGCATTGTGGTGTGGATGTGGATGTGATAGGAAGCGTTAAGAGAGGATGGAGAGTGAGAGACTAACGAGGAGTGTATGTGAGTGAAGTTGAGGGGGGGAGAGGGAGGGGGAGGCCACCTTTGGCTCTCCTCTCCTTTCACTGATCCACCTGGTGAACAAGCCTACATCTTTTCTATCCTTAATGACCTAGAGCAGCTTGTACAGCACCCTACCCATATCCCTGACCGCCTAGGAGAGAGATCGAACATACTTGACCTCTTCCTCACAACTAATCCTTCTGCTTACTCTGTTAATCGTTTCTCTCCGTTGGGCTCCTCCGATCACAACCTTATCACCTTAACCTGTCCTATCACTCCGGTACAGCCTGTGGACCCTCCAGGGAAACGTCGTCTGTGGCATTTTGGAGCCGCGGACTGGGAGGCCCTCAGGCAGTACTTCTTTGATTTTCCCTGGAATGATTATTGCTTCCATGGCCGTGAGCCATCTGAGTGTGCCTTGCGCATTACGGAGGTTATTCTTTCGGGCATGGAAGCATACATTCCTTTCTCATATCCTTTGACTAACGCAAGAAAGCCTTGGTTTAATCACGCTTGTTCTAATGCTGTCCACAACAAGGAGAGGGCCTACAAAAGGTACTGGAGTCAACCCACCACTGAATCACATCATCTTTACGTTTCTGCCCGGAATCGTGCTAAGTCTGTTCTTCGCTCTGCTAAAAATAATTTCATCCGTACTAAATGCTCTCAACTCTCCAACTCAAATTCTTCCCGCTCCTTCTGGCACCTTGCCAAAAACCTTTCTAACAACTTTACCTCATCATCCTTCCCTCCTCTTTTCTACTCTGATGGTTCTGTAGCTATTTCTTCTACTGATAAAGCGGATCTCTTCGCACAGTCTTTCTCCTCCAATTCCACCTTAGACGATTCCAGTGCTGTTCCTCCATCACTTCCTCCCTCTGACTTCCTCATGGCTGACATTAAAATTTCTTCAGCTGATGTATTTTCTGCCATCACTGGCCTCAGTACTAACAAGGCATATGGGCCTGATGGGGTCCCTCCTGTTGTTCTCAAGAACTGTGCTTCTGTGCTTACACCCTGCCTAGGCAAACTCTTTCGCCTTTGTCTGTCAACTTGTACCTTTCCTTCTTGCTGGAACTTTGCTGTCATTCAGCCAGTCCCAAAGAAGGATGACCACTCCCAACCCTCCAACTATCGTCCAATTGCTTTAACGTCCTGTATTTCAAAAGTTTTCGAGTCAGTTCTCAATAGAATAATTTTAAGGCATCTTTCCTATCACAACCTTCTTTCCGATTGTCAGTACGGGTTCCGTCAGGGACGCTCCACTGGCGATCTTCTCACCTACCTTTCAGACTCCTGGTCATCCTCCTTTCGGGACTTTGGCGAAAGCTTTGCCATTGCACTTGACATCTCAAAGGCTTTCGATCGAGTCTGGCATAAATCTTTAATTTCCAAACTGCCCTCCTACAGTTTCTATCCTTCTATCTGTGCCTTCATCGCTAGCTTCCTTTCTGGTCGTTCTATATCCGCTGTTGTAGATGGCCATCGTTCTTCCCCTAGATCTATCAACAGTGGTGTTCCTCAGGGCTCTGTCCTATCAACAACTCTCTTCCTTTTATTCATCAATGATCTTCTAAGCTGTACATCTAACCCTATCCACTCATACGCTGATGACTCCACCCTTCACCTTTCCATTCGGTTCCCACAACGCCCATCTCAGCAGTTACTTCAACAAGCAAGGGATGAGGCTATGGCACACCTAATGTCTGACTTGGCTCGTATCTCAGACTGGGGTAAAATAATATGGTTGTTTTTAATGCATCTAAGACTCAGTTCTTACACCTATCAACCTGACAAAATCTTCCACAGGTATACCCACTAATGTTTAATAATATTCAGCTTAATCCTGCATCATCCTTGAACATGCTTGGGATTTCAATTACTCGGGACTTATCTTGGAAAAATCATATTACATCTCTTGTACAATCTGCTTCCAAGAGATTGGGTGTGCTAAGCCGACTCCGCTCTTTCTTTACCCCTGCACAATTGTTGACTCTATACAGGGGTTTTATCCGCCCCTGCGTGGAGTACAACTCTCATGTGTGGGGAGGCTCCCCACACAGAGCTCTTCTCAATAGGATGGAGTCAAAGGCTTTTCGTCTCATTAACTCTCCTCCTCTTACTGACTCCCTTCAACCTCTGTCTCTTCGCCCCACTGTTGCATCTTTATCTCTTTTCTATCGCTACTTTAATGGTCACTGCTCCTCTGAACTGTCTGCTTGCATTCCTCCACCTCTACGACGGGCGCGTAGCACCCGTCTGGCAGCAAACTCTCATCCCTTTTCTGTCCAACTCTCTAATGCAAGAGTTAACCGTTACTCCCAGTCTTTCATTTATGCGACAGGTCAACTCTGGAACCGTCTCCCTCTGTCTGTATTTCGTGCTGCCTATGATCTCCAGTCTTTCAAACGTAGTGTGTCCAGGCATCTCAAAAAGATCGGATCTTGAATTTGGCTCTCTATTGTATTTTGTTTTTCTCTTGGAGGGAACTGTTACTGCGGGCCCATGGCCTTTGGTTCCTTCTTCCTCGCAAAAAAAAAAAAAAAAAAAAAGGATGAGATGAAGGGATGGAGTGGAGAAGTATATGAGAGAGGGGTGTGTGAGCTGTGAGCAGGGCAGTGAAATGGCAGGGGACAGGGTGACATGGAGGCGATTTGTTGATTGTTTGTGGCCAGTGGCCATCCCTTACGTGATTTAGGCGTCTGGCAATAGATAGATAGACAGAATAATAATAAATAAAAGTAAGAATGCTAGTTTATTTAAATATCTCAAAATTTTACAGTAATTCCCATAAATATATGTAAATGGTTTGCGCTTGCACTTTGCGACATTGCACACGCTAAATATTTGTCAGATTGCGCACTTGCACTTGCACAAGGTAGTGAACTGTGGATTGCGCATTGTGTTTGTGCAAGGTCCTTCGTTTGCGCTGCCCACCACTGATATATATATATATATATGTATGTAGACTGTATACATACATCATCATACATTATACATAGAACATCAGCCATTACAAGTCCACTATTGAACAAAGGCCTCCCCCAGCCTCCTCCACGAATTCCTTGACTGAGCCAATCTCTGCCACGTTTTCCCTGCAAATTTCTCCGTCTCATTTCTCCACCTCTTGTCTGGCCTTTCTCTGTTATGCTTAGCATCTCTTGGTGCCTAGCCAGTCAGGCTCTTGCTCTATCGGTTATCCCTTATTCTTGCTGCAAGGCCTGCCCACCTCCATTTCAGTTCATTTATAACTTCTACAATGTCTTTGACTCTTGTCCACTCTCTCACCCAAGTTGATCTTTCCCTGTATCTTAAAGATATTCCCATCACTGACCATTTCATTGCTGTCTGCGATCGGATTAGTTTACTTTACACCGATTTTTTCAGTTTCCATGACTCACTACCGTACGTCTATCTATCTGTCTGTCTATTGCCAGATGCCTTAATATCGTTAGGGGTGGCCACAAACAAATAGCCTCCATAGTGTCCTATCCCCTGCCATGTCACTTCCCTGCTCCCAGCAAACACCCTCTCTCTCAAATACCTCTCCACTCCATCCCTCCATCACGTTCTTGGCCTCCCCCTCCCACTCCCGCCCTCCATCCCTCTCCCATATACTCTCTTCGTTAGTCTCTCACTCTTCATCCTCTCCATATGCTTCCTCTCACATCCACATCCACACCACAACGATCCTTCACTTTCTCATCTGTCAGTCTGTCTCTCCATGTCACTCCACATGCTCCTCTCAACTAACTCATTTCCACTGCTCTCACTCTACGAGTAGAATTGTGCCCTTTCAACAATGTCCAATCTTCACTTCCTCACGTTAGTGTTGGTATCACGATACTGTCATGAAATAAATTTTCACTTCTATGCTCACTTCCCTGTTTCTTATCACTGCTTTCAATGAGCTAACAACCTTTCTTCCCTATTGTACCCTTTCAAGCACTTCACCCTCTAAATTTCGATACCTTACTCATCTCACTACTCAATTATTCAACCTTTTGACACAAACGTCCTGTGTTACTCCACTTAACACAAACGTCTGGTGTGACAGACCCATTTTTGGAAAAATCAAAAACCACAGTTGTAATCAAAATTTAATTAATCCAAAAATACACACGAAAAATATACCCCCTCTACTTTATTTTCATCACCCAAATACCATAATCAAAAGAAAACTTAACACTTCTGGAGTGACTTTAAAAAAAAAAGAAACACGATAAATGGCAAAAATAATTACATGTTCAAAGATTACTAAACGATAATCTTGTGAAATGAAAGCTAAGGACTTGTCCTTATGCTCACACTCTTCCAGGTCCCTGGACCATCAGCTAGGGAAGGCACAATCATCTGGCACAACAGCTCATTGTACTGGAGATTGACAAACAAGGGGTATTTTTTAGAGTCAAAAAATAATGTACACTCACAATCCAAAATAATTATCCAAGCCTTGTATGAGCCGGGTCCGGAACAGGGCTGTGCCTCCGAACATTACCCCCCACCCATCCACCCCCACCCTCTCTTTTTTCCCAGTCATTCGTGCCGTGAGTTTTGGAACGTAGATCAGGGTTCAGCCAGAAGATTCGAGACAATTTCTGGGTGAATATGTTTGTTTGAATTTGGGATAAAGTTTTATTTGAAATAATGAACATGAGAAAAGAATTATCGATAGATATACTCCTTTGGTGGAGTTAGGCTATACAGTAGAAAGCTGTAAAATGAAAATATATGTAGGATGAATGTTAGTATCGGGAAGTATGGTTTACGTAAAGATTGTTTTTTAGATCATGGTTTACTTTTAGCCTATTAAGAGATAATATAATTTAAGTAATTGATGGTTAACCCTTCGTACGCCAGGTGAAAATTAGTAACCCGGAACCCCATGTGGGGGCTTGAGAGACCCCAACTCAATAGGTGGATTTCTGCCATATGCACAAAATTACAAATGTTAAATTTTGCACATATGTTGCCCAGGACACGGCACGTGCAGCCAATCGACCATGTCTTACTTTTTTTTTCTTTTTTTTAGTAAAACTTTTGTTTCTTCAAATTTTTTTAAGTTTGCACATACAATGAATAATGTGGCATATATTTTTAGGTTACATCATTCTTCTTCATTCAGAATGCTCTTGACATAATGAAATTAATGTATTATTAGTTTTAATACCATATAAGATAATCGTTAAAATAAAATGACTAGAAATATTTGGTTGAACCGATGTTCAGAACGGACAAGATTGATATTTATATCCAGAAACCCCCTGAATGATTTACAGATAAAGTAGACTAGATTGACATTTACTGTTTATAACAAAAAAAAAAGACTGACATTTACAGTATATTAGGAACAACCCTGAATCAGGTAAACAATGAACAAAACCAACTAATATGTCATTATCAACATTAGAAATGTGAGGATCTTGTACTGTACGATTCTTCCCCGCTGACTGTAGAGCATCTCAGTATTCAGTGACAGGGTCAATATATCCAGATCCGTGGATAAAGGATCCGGATCTGGATCTGCCCTCCCAAATTAAATCGTTCTTTCTTGGTCCATGGCCCACCTTTCCACATTATATCATTGAAATTCATTGAGAACTTTTGGAGATATTGTGCGGGATACTCCGGATCCGGGTCCAAAATTTAATAATTTCTTTCTTGGCCCATGACCCATCCTTTCACATAATTTCTTCAAAATCTGTCCATAACTTTGGGTAACCCTGCTAACAGACAAGACAGACAGACAGGCAATCAACGCGGGGTAAACATAGCCTCATTGGAGGAGGTAATAACATTCGCTCTGTCTTGGGAAGCGTGGGTGTAATTAAAGTAAATCAATAAGTAAAAATATTTGTGTAACGGGTGGGGCGTGTTCCACCCTAATCTTAATAAATCTATCAGGCAGTAGCAAGAATAAAATAGTAGTTTACTTCATGAATGAACTATTTGGAGAGTGTTAGTCTGTTAGTCAGTATGTCTTCATATGATTTACGTCATCCTGTCCGGGATAGTTGCATTTTCACTTCAGCTGAATAAAATCATCTGGCAGTAACAGTATTGCAGTACCAATTAATGTGAACTGATAATTCCAGTTAATGTGAACTGATAATTCGGAAACTCTCTGCCTCACTTTCTTTCTGTTTATTTTACCTGCTTCTCAGTCTTTGCCTTCATCTACAGAAAGAGTTTATTATTCTCTATTGTGCAGAATAAAATCGCCCGTATATAGCATGGGTGAAGTAGCAATCAATGTGAAATAATGATTAAGAGACTGTCTTTCCCCTAGTCCGTCTGCCCAATTGCCTAACACGTTTCCCTCTACAATAAAGGTCTGTTATCACTTATATAATCTGAACAATGTCATCAGGTGATATCAGGCATATAGCAAGTCAACGTGAATCGATAATCCAGAATCTGTGTCTGTCTGTCAGTCTGTCTGTATATTTTATTTAGGAGGCGATTTCTTACCGAAGATGCTTGTAATCGTTTGTCATTAGCAAGAACAAAATAACAATTATTCACAGTCTCAGATGGCATATGTCCGTTTCTTTCCTTTTCCTTGCGGGAATAGTTTATACTCAACCCGGCTCACTAAATGTCTGTCTATCTATTTATTGCCAGAAACCTTATTCCCGTAAGTCGTGGCCACAACAAATCACCTCCATGTCGTTAAATGTGTTTGTTGATATTAAGAATAAACTAAAATCACTGACGAATCTCTAAGGCATATGCCGGTCTTTCCGTCAGTTTTTTCTGTCTATTTCTCTCAGGAAAACTTCAATTCAACAACATGATTCTCTGCCAGACAGACTTCCAAGCAAGACTGAATGTTAACAAAATTATTAAAATATTTTACATTTGAGACCAATACGAGTATAACATTTATTTCGTTTGGCATCATGCACTTTTACGTTATTGTGCTGATTTTTTTTTTTTTTTTTTTTTTTTAACGATTTTACGTTATATAGATGCTCTCTCCCTCCCTCCAAAACTGCAACCATCCCTTTCGATGGATGGGTAGCCGAACTCATTTACTTCGCAGTTTGAAGCAGATTACGACGCTCAGAATGTTCTGTAGCATCTGTATAATGTAAATACGTATGGAAAAATTCTGACTGCACAACAACAGAATAAAATAGCGTGATGCAAAATCGGATGAGCGTTATACTTGTATTGGCTTCACATTCTAAACATTGTAATATTTTCTTTAATACTCAAGTTTACTTGGAATTCTGTCTGACAGAGAACAATGTTGCTGAGTAGAAGTCATCCCCAGGGAAACAGACAGAAAAACTGACGGAGAGACAGGCATATGCTTTACAGAGATTCGTCAGTGTTGTTATTTATTCTTAATGTAAACAAACACATTTAGTAAAGAAGGTTGAATATAAACGATTCCCGCATGGGAAAGGAAAGACACAGACACATGATTTCGAAATTACGAATAACTGTTATTCTTCCTAAAGACAATTACATACATCTTCGGTAATAATCGCCTAAATAAAACAAACAGACTGTGTGTGTGTGTGTGTGTGTGTGTGTGTGTGTGTGTGTGTGTGTGTGCTCGCGCGCATGTGTGCGTGCGTACTTGTTTCATGCCACGAAACAAAGGCATGAACCACCTCTCGGTCAAGTGATCAAAGAAGGTGGTTGTAGTTGGGAATGGATGGAGGGAGGAGCAGGGTAGGTGGTTTAAACCTGTGTCCGAACACCAGACCATTCTTCGTTTCCTGGCCACGGCATCGGCAAGGCCTGGATACTTTCTTTGGGTCGCGAGTGTACATGCAATAATAATTTATTTTATAGTTACGTACTCCTGTAAATGTACACTACATGCTTTTCATTCCTCCCTAAGGCTATACCCCTTGATTTTCAACCCGATTTATTATTTTTATTACTGGCTACTTTCCAAAGCATCATTACTTTGTTTTTTCAGAGTCATAAATGGACATCCATGGAGTGAATAATATTTTTCTATGATTATTTACACCTGTAAATGCACAATAAATGATGTCTATTCCTCCCTAAGGTGTTTATTCCTCCCTAAGGCTATACCCCTTGATTTCCAACCCGATTTTTTTTTTTTATACTGACTACTTTCCAAAGCATCATTACTTAGATTTTTCAGAATCATAAATGGATATCCATGGAATGAATAATATTCTTTATGATTATTTACACCTGTAAATGCACAATAATTGATGTTTATTCCTCCCTAAGGCTATATATACCGCTTGATTTCCATCCCGATTAAAAAAAAAAAAATACTGACTACTTTCCAATGCATCATTACTTAGTTTCTGCAGAGTCATAAATGGACATCCATGGAATGAATAATATTTTATTACTAATTATTTACACCTGTAAATGCAAATAAATAACGTTTATTCCTCCATAAGACTATACCTCTGGAAAAGATTATTCAATACCTGCTAAGAAAAACACATTAGTTCATCACCCACAGAACTCACAAAGATCATCAGTAACACTTATCATCTCTAGATTTCATAATTTCACTATAGCAGTCACTCTGGAGTGCAATATTCACAAAAATCATGTACACACACACAAACACACACACACACACACACACACACACACACACACATATATATATATTTATATATATATATATATATATATACATATATATATATATATATATATATATATATATATATATATATATATATATATATATATATATATATATATATATATATATATATACTGTATACTCAAATACAAACGTCGGGTCTGTGAGACCGAAAATAGGCCTATCGAAAAAAGATGTGGAGAGAGCGGACCGACATGACCTTTCCCTACAAGAGCAACACAAGGGAGGAAGGTACTGGAGAGGGCAGCCAGCCTGCACCCTTACCCACAGAGTGATCACGTGATCAACATAGGGGTGGGAGTCTCAGACCTGACGTTTGCATTCTAGGGTTAAACGCACTCACATTTTCCATTTCCTAGTCATCCAACCTCACTGTACATTCACTGGCTTCATTCCTCTTGAAGACCATAACTTTACTCTTCCCTAAATTCACCTTTAGATTCTGTTTCTTACACACTCTCCCAACCGTTTCTTACACACTCTTCCAAACTCATCCATCAAGCCTTGCAGTTCCCATTCCTTTTCATTTAACACAGTATCATCTGAAACAACAGTTCATGGAGTTTTCAAACACCGTCCTTTCTCATTCATGGGCGTCATTTGGGACGGGGGGGCAGGTAGAGGAGCTCGCCCCACCAAGCTTTCTGAGGGGGCCTCCAAATCAACTACAGTTAATGAAAAAAAAATTAAGGTTAACACCGTAAAATTAAAAATAACTTGTGCTTAGCCTCAATACGTTTTGAGTGAAATATATTGTGTGTGTGTGTGTGTGTGTGTGTGTGTAATAATCACAATAATTACCTAGGTATTATTAAAGGATGTCAATGTAAATATGTTCCTAGCCTGCTGTTCAGTTAACTTCAGTATCGAGCTGCCTTTTTTTATTGCATTCTGGCTATCATTTAAAGCTTTTATTCGTCTTAGGAAGTACATACATGTAGGTACGAGTCTTAACAGTTCACTTAGATCTGTGGTTCCCAAAGTGAGCGTTGTTTTACTTGTTGAAGAACTTGATGCTCTACAGGCATCATCATCCTATAAAATGGAAACATTATATATATATATATATATATATATATATATATATATATATATATATATATACACTTTATAGGATGATGATGCCTGCAGAGCTTCAAGTTCTTGAACCAGTAAAGCAACTGACAATATTGACTTAGCCACTACATCATCTCCTAGTCAAGACTCAGATTTGATTCCTGTTGGTGAACCAGGGATCACATTAGCACATACTGTTGCACCGAACTATGATAAAAAAAAGATACAAAAGACAGTCTATCTACATCACAAACTCCAGCAACTCAAGTAGTTGAAATTTCTAAGTTCTCCTATGATAAACCTAGTCAACCAAAACAGCCAAACTACCCAGGCAATCAGAATAATAGGAAATTAGAAGTCCCTATTTTCATATATTTTCTTGGTTAGAATGCTCTGTCTCACAAGATGCGTGTTACTGCTCTCCATGGAGGCACTTTGCTGGAGCATCCGTTTGTAGGGAGGAAGGATTAGGTAGACACCGTTTATTGATGTTGGAATAAGGAAATGGAATGATATCAGTACCCTTATCAAACAGCATCAGGCAAGTGAAAGACATTAATAGCATGATAGCTTGGTCTAATGACAAGGATATTCAGTCAGGGTCCACTCATTCTGTAGCATCTTGTCTATCTTCAGCTAGGTGACAAGAAATTGAGGACAACAGGGAACAGGCAAGGCCTGTCTTTTCGTGGACATGATGAGGGTGGTGATACATTATATTCAGGAAATTTTGTAGAAATTCACTTAATTGTTGAATCAAATCCCTCTCTAAAACAAAGTTAGATAAACGATATAGCCATTATACAGCTCCTCAGTACCAGAATGAGTTGATATCAGTTGTTGGAAGACATATCAAGGACATAATTTGTGCTGAAGCATAAGAAGCCAGGTACTTTTCAGTTATGGTTGATGAAAGGAAAGACTTGTCAAAAAAGGAACAGATGGCTATTCTTGTGCGTACTTTAGTGAGGATATTGTGAAGGAACGTGTCATTGGAACCTATCACATGGAAAAGGTTGATGCTGCAAGTTTATCTGTTTTAATATAGAAGGAGATTGAACAATCTAGTTTAATTTGGTCTGTGTGGCTCGGTGTTATGATGTTGCTGGTGTACTGAGTGGATGCTTTAGCGGGGTTCATGCAAGACTACGGGATAAAATTCCCCAAGCAGTATAGGCTACATACATTGCCATGCACACCGGCTGAATTTAGTACTGGGTGACTGCATAAAGAATACCAGTGGCCTCTCTTCATTTTTTTGTCAATTATTAACACACTTTACACATTTGTTAGTAACAGTAACAGAGGGAAACAACTTTTCATAGAGGCACAGAAAACAGATCTTCAGGATTTGACACTAGAAAAACCTGCTATAAGTAGATGGTCTTCCTGTTATAGGTCAGTATCAAAGGTTAAGCTTCGCTATGAGTGTTTGCTATCTGTGCTAAATATGTTAGGACTCCATATTATAATTACAAATCATAATAGACAGATAGATAAATAGATAGATAGACAGACAGATAGAAGCAGCAAATCAGATGATGAGAAGGTACTGTGTCTGCGAGAATCGAGCAATGCTAAACAAGCTTACACACTCTAATGATTGATAGGCATACGACAGCGCCTCGTGACCATACACACACATACACACATACTCACACACAGGTTTCTAGAACATTCCAAGAACAGTGTAACACACGTGACACGACCCCTGCTACACCAGAATTTATGAAGCAGAGCTCAGAAGGAGACAGGCCATAGAACCGGCAGGTAGTAGGGAGAAGGAGACCAGCAACATGGGTGAGAGGGTGGAAGAGAGAGAGCGAGACAGGGAGGTTAGCTCGCGGGACTCTATTTTGTTAATATTCCAAGACAAATAATAGTCCCATACTCATCTTTACCTCTTTGTCATTGCATGACAAAAAGGTAACGAAGATTATCTAATTACATAACTATTCAAGTGTAATAACCGCTCGTCCACGAGTCTAATATCTGTATAACTAATCTACAAAACTACACTACTAGTTTCTACAAAGTTATTGTGAGATATGGTGGCAGCGAACGTACGAACCTCGTCTACGAATCTGCAGTGAATTCTACAAAATACAAGCTACAAGCCTATGAGTCTGCGAGTCTACAAGCCTACAAGCCAACGATTCTACAAGCGTATAGTTGATTCTACATTATCAAGATTGAAAAAAATAAATAAAAATAAAAAATACCTCTTACAACCAACAACTCACAACCAGCTCCTGACAGTATTCTCTCCAACCCCCCCTCCGTCTCCCCGATCATCACGTTGATTTAGAGGTGAAGAGGTCACAGGACGTCTTGCTAGTAGTTTAACAAAGTACTGATTCAAACAATCTTGCAATTTCTACGACGAACCAACGAACTACAACCATCTACAATCAACTACGAGTAACAACTCTACTAGTCGTCTGTATAATCTTCTACACGCACGTACAAGTAGCGACAGTCTTCATCCCACAACGAGTAAATCACAAGAGAAAAGGACCGAGAATACATCGAGAAAGAAAAACAAAACAAAGAAACGAAGAATGAGACACGACTCACAGCTCACAACCACCAGACCTCACCCTCCTTTCCTACTGTCCCCCAACCTCCACCACTGACACAGGAGTGAAGAGGTCAAGACGACAAAGCAGATACCAAGCCCATATTCACAACTCATCTTACTCACTCATCTTCACTCAAGTTACTCATCGCTACTCATTTACTCACCACAGCTACCAGTGTGGGAAATGGACGTCACCATAAGTGGTTGCTGAGACGACAACACGTCAATCAACCCGTGAAGGACAACGCTATCACCACGTGCAACACCACTCACACCATTTCTACCACGGTAAAAATTAGTGAGTTACATAGTTACTTCATTCATACGATACACAGTGATAGACAACACATTTTGCACAAACATAATTATAAAACCTGCTGTATAATTACAACTTAAATACATACTGTATACCTACTTCAATTATCTTCATAATTCAATCATTAAATACTTGCACCAACAATAAATATTCTACACTGTATATATTCACTCATTTACTATAGCAGTTATTTACTACCAACGAGTGTTACCATTTATACCTACGTAAAATACGTGTTTCATACATACAGCTATACATTATTACATCTACAAAGTAATAAAGAAAATATACCATCACAGTTACTCAGTGAGCGATTAAAAGAATTGTATTAAACATTTATTAATTAAAGCTACCTTGTGGAAACAGATAAATTAAGTTACAAGGAAAACCAGAAAAAAAAATTGGCCAACACAAATGACGTTAGCAAGAATGAACATCTTCAACACAATCGTAAAGACAAAGATTTCCACACAGTGCTGACACATATATTGCCCACGACAGGTACAAGTGAACAACAAGTAAGTGTATATAGTTAATACTGTATATAGTGTAGGAATATATAGTTAATACTGTATATATATTTTTTATATGAAATAACAAAATATGGGGCTATATAATATAATTTTCAGTAATATCTGTGCAATATAAATTAAATCTTAAAAAAGGGTCCCAAGGAAATTAGCCAGCAATTATGCAACCTCGGACAACACCGAAAAAGCGTAGACAAACGAAGTTAGACAATTTTTAGGTCTAGCTGGGTACTATAGGTCTTTCGTACCACAATTCTCTCATATAGCCTTTCCTCTATTCCGACTACCCAAAAAAGATGCTATATTCCAATGGGAAGAAGAACAAAAAAAGGCATTTAACAATCTAAAAATTTAACTAACAAATGCACCTTGTTTGGTATATCCGGATTTCACAAAATCATTTATTATCTGTACAGACGCATCAGTTAAAGGATTAGGGGCTGTACTGATGCAGGAATATAAAAGAGGAAAGAATCAACCAATTGCATTTGCCAGCAGACAAACAAAAGGTGCAGAGAAAAATTATTGCACTGCAGACTTAAGAGGCACTTGCAGTGGTTTTTGCATTACAAAAGTTTCAAGATTTGGTATATGGTTACGAAATCCACTTATTCACCGACCATAAACCACTAGTGGGTATGTTTAAAGAAAAACTCCTCTCTGGGAGGATAGCAAGATGGAAATGTACAGTTGAAAACTACAATGTACAAATTCATTATATACAAGGTAAAATGAACATAGTAGCTGACGCATTATCTAGGAACCCGAACACAATTCAGGTCGCGGCATTAGATCTCAAAGGAAATATCCCAAACCACGATGATATCGCAAAAGCACAAAGACTTGACCCAACATGGTCTAAAGTTATATACAAGTTAGAAAGTGGAGATGACATACAATTATCCAAACTGCATGTACCACTCGAACAATTCACAATAGTCAATAATACTTTATACAAGATCAACCCGAAACAACCAAAACGCCAAAGAAATACTAACCAGTTGGTATTACCTAATGACATGATACCCCGAGTATTACGAACGATACACGATAGCCCACATGCAGGACATCCTGGAAAGGATAAGACATTCAAACAAGCTCAACTGTTATATTACTGGCCTTCATTACGAAAAGATATAAACAATCATATAGACAGATGCGAATCATGTGCAAAACACAAAGGATACCCAATCACACCTGCACCGATGGGTAATTACCCTGTACCACACCAACCATGGGACGTTGTCGCTGTTGATTTACTCAAGATGCCATTATCATACAATAATAACCAATACTTATTCGTAGCAACGGATCATTTTTCCCGTTATGTCATTTTAGCTCCAATTAAAGATAAAACAGCAGAGACAGTAGCAAAGGCAATAACAGATAATGTAATATGTCGCTTTACTACCCCAAAGGTAGTAGTAAGTGATAATGGAGGAGAATTTAATTCTGATATCTTACAAGAAATATGTAAACAATACAACATCAAAAAGGTTAACGTTTTAGCCTATCACCCAGCACCTAATGGGTTAGTAGAGAGACAAAACAAAAAAAGTATTAGATGTGCTACGACACATTCTCAATGAAAATTATGAAGCTGGGATGATTGGATTCCCAGACTAGAAGCCTCAATTAATGGATCTATAAATAAATCCATAGGTGACACACCACATTTCATTATATATGGGACAGATAAAAAACTACCATATGAGCTCCTAGAAGGTGACAGTCTGCCCATATACAATTACGATGATTAAACTCCGTTTACGTGAATTCCTGGACATACACAAAGAGTAAAAAAAACAATTAACGATGTCCAAGGAAGAAATGACGGAGGCATTTAACAAGAAGGCAAGATATTCACCTATCAGCTTAGGAGACATTGTTTATGGTATCATTCATACGAGAGACAATAAATTATCCCCAAAATTTGAGGGCTCATACAGAGTAATTAACATAAAAGCAAACAAAGTTTTAATTAAGTCACTGTCTAGTGGCGAAGAGAAACAAGTGTCACGAATCAAATTCGCGACATTACCCTTTTGTGAGAAGCCACGAACTATTAGTGGAAAACTCACTGTTTATCGTTCAGTTAACCGCTCATTCGGACGGAAGCTTTGTCAAATCAATTTTGCATTGTCATACGTGATCGTCTTTGTGTGAGACAATTATTAGTATTAGTTATTTATTGTCAGGGGTGAAGTAACTTTCTCCAGAGGCTAACAGTACTAATAAACAGCAATTGAGTAATTAGTCTCTGCTGTGTACTGTTGAGAAAGTTTATAAATTCTCGTTCTGAAAAAAAAAAATCGGCGAAGTAAGCCAGCGTTAAGAATCATTGCTTGATATAGCAAGACAATCATTGTCTCTGCTCTTCAATATTATTGAATATTATTATCAATCAAATAATATTTAAGCATTTATTATAAAAACACCGTGATATTGTAAAAACCCGTGACAATTGGCGACCTCATTCCAGGATATTAACTCCTAGCTATAAAGCTATTCACGAGATAGTACTCACTCGTTCATATTTAGGAATTTATCATTAAAGTTTATAGGCACAAGTTTACTGGTGTTTACCGTTAATTTAGCAAGTGAATTTTTGCTTTATTAATCAATAGAGTACTTAACTCTAGTTTATTCTTGGTAACGCCAGACGATTTTATTCGCTCCTAGGTAGCCGCCGTACCCATTGTATTAATTATTGAGTCTTCCCAGTCATTTGCATTTTTGCTCTAATCTTTGCCAGTTAACTAGATAAGACTGGTCACCACTAGCTTGTGTCTGTACTCTTTACTTGTGTTTATTAGTATTCGTTTGCGAAGCAGTCAGTACTCAGTTTCGGTTTGCTTAATAAATTAGCGCCATGGCTACTACTGTATTTTTACAGGAAGCCAAAGAAATGGGTCTTTCGGACCCAACCGAAATTAAAGAGTATATACTCTCACGGCATAATCAGGAGCAGCAGCGCGAGAATGATGCCCGTGAAGAGCGTAAGATTCAGCGCGAATACGAGCGAGAACAGCGCGAACACGAGCGAAAACAGCGCGAACTCGACTTAGAAAACGAGCGAGAACAGCGTGAGGAACGAGAGAGAGAAGGAGAACACGAACGTGCCGAGCGAGAAGCACGCGAAAAACATGAACTTGAAGTGCTGAAGCTCAAGCGAGATTCCTTGGCTTCAGACACATCTGGTGCAGTTGGTCAAAGCTCCACGAGCGTTCTCCCTGATCATGTCCTGGCGACCCCACGGATCAAGCTTCCTTCATACAAGGAAAGCGAGCGAATCGAGCCGTACATAGCTCGTTTTGAGGACATGGCAGACATGTATCAACTGGATGAGGCAGCTAAGCGGATCCAATTTCTTAGTTTATTTGAGGGCCCTGCCCTCGATATTCTCCACAGAATTCGTGGAGACAATCTCACATATGAGATGATGAAAGCTGCACTCATTAAGGCGTATGGTCTCACAGTAGACGACGCCAAAGTTCAGTTCATGCGAGCTCGTCTCCAAGACAAGGAGACAGCTGTTCAGTTCCTTGATCGTCTCACTGCTTACTTAAATGAGTGGATGGAGAAAGATGAAACTCCTTCCACGCGTGAGGGGATAATTGACCTTATGCTGCGTACACAGCTGGAGAGGTCGTGGCCTGCTGAGCTCATAGCACAGCTTAAGATCTGCCAGGTGAAAGATGCCAGCCAAATGGCAGAAAAGGCTGACGCATTCTTTACTGCATACGGGTATCAAACTCATAAGCAAAACACCTGGAACAGAAAAGATACTGCCAAGTCTGGGAAGCCGTCTCAGACTGAATCCCAGCACCAAGGCCATTCTCAGAATAATGGCCAAGGTCCAAAACCGCAGTGGAAGGACCAGGGGCAAAACACTCAGAAACCTGAATGGAAGAGGTACAACAAGTACCCTAACCAACAGCAGTATCAGCCACGCAACCGACCTTCGGGACAAACTTTTTCACCACCAGCTCAAAAGAGGCAGGAAGCAAATGCACCCTTCATTCCTCAGCAGCAGCACGGTGGTCACGTCCCTACCAGTATGGGTACTTCCCCACAGTTCACTAGTCCCACAGTGACTGAACCCCCCTCCACAGATGGCCAATGTTCCATCTTCCCAATATAATCCTCAAGGCACAATGTTTGCCGCATCAATTCAGCAGCCTCATGAGTGGCTAGCTGCTTCCTCCACAGGCCCTCCCACAGGTGACAGGACCTTCCTTGTTCAGCCAGGGTTTGTGGGAGACATTCCTGTGAAGGTCCTGAGAGACAATGGTTCCTCAGGTTGCTCTGTTAAGCAGAGTTTAGTTCGGCCTGAGCAGTATACAGGTCGACAGATCCATGCAAACCTTATTGATGGATCAGTGAGATTGTTCCATGAGGCATGTATCCAGGTGGCATCTTCATTTTATACTGGTACGACACTTGCAGTTGTCATGCCAGAGCCTCTATTTGACCTTATAGTAGGCAATATTAATGGAGTCAAGGATAGTTGCTCCGATGATGACGCTACTCAGACTTCAGTTGCTGTGGTAACACGAGCCATGACTGAGGCTCCAGACTGTGTCACCCCAGTGATCATTGAATCGCCACAAGATCTGATGTGTAGTCAACTTGTGCAAGAACAACATTCTGACCCGACACTTGCTGCCGTGTGGAACAAACAAAAGGGTCGATTGATAAAGTATTCACGGGGAGGTCGAGCCAAGTTCCTTCGTAAACAAGGACGGCTCTACCGTGAGTCACGAACACCCAAGGGCGAGGTTCGACTGCAGTTTGTCGTTCCTGCCAAGTACCGCCTAGCAGTGTTACAATGGGGTCATTGTTCAGCCTCAGGAGGTCACATGGGGAAAAGGAAGACCCAGGGCCGTATCCGAGCTGACTTTTTCTGGCCAGGGATGGGACGAGACATAGACAGTTTTGTCCGTTCCTGCAGTGTGTGCCAAAGTATCACCACTAATCAGGGACATGCCCTCCCTGTGCCATTTGTAACCACACCCGTAATCTCTGAGTCAGTTGGGAGACAGGGTAGTGGTGAAGTGGGTGCAGACCTGACGTCTCGCCCATTGGCCCCACAGGACACATTATGTCCAGGGCCTGTACATACATATTATGTACCGTAAGTTAAGGGGGAAGTTGAGAGGCGACTCGAGGCTATGGAAGACCCGAGTTTGCACATGGATTCTCAGCTCCCCGATACTAATATAAGTACTGTAGGTTAAGGGGGAAGTTCGAGAGAGAACTCCGCAGAGGCGACTCGAGGCAATGGAAGGCCTGAGTTTGCACAAGGATTCTCAGCTTCCCGATATTAATATAAGTACTGAAGGTTAAGGCACAGGTTGAGGACCCGTGTGCAGTTCGAGGCTATGGAAGACCCGAGTTTGTGCAAGGATTCTCAATTTGCCGACACTAATCATGTGCTAAAATTAATGGCGTCCTCGAATGTACGAAGCTTAGGCTGTCACTTGTATTTTTCAGCTAGAGCGTACTTTTCGTAGCATGTACTGATTGCTAGGCAGAGAGGGTAATTGTAACATAATAATATTTTTGTCTCATTGACATTTTTGATGCTTCACCTCAATTGATTTTGCAGGTACAGCAATGGGTGTAGCAGTTTTGCTGTGCGGGCCAGCTGATTGTCTGCCGCACGCTGCCACCTCTTCTCCTCTGCCTTCATCGTCGCCATGTTATTATTTACTATGTCATTTTACACATAGGTACAGTTACACTACAACTGTCACACCTACACCGTGTATTACATACACCACGCTACACAACAATTAGTTGTCAGTGTAAATGTAGCGACTTTTCACTCAGTTTGACCTGAGTACAGGATTTTCACCGTCGTCACGGAGTTTTTCCCTCAAGCTTGCTTCTATTAACATGAATACGAGTTTTTTTTGCTCACTGGTGACTGCGACTTTCTCCTGTAGCAGGATAGCACACACACCACAGTGTGAATCTTGTGTGAATGACTTAGGATGTGTACATATATATATATATATCCACAAATTTTTTCCCATAAGGATAAAATGTAATTTTGTAGGGGCGTAATGTCACGAATCAAATTCGCGACATTACCCTTTTGTGAGAAGCCACGAACTATTAGTGGAAAACTCACTGTTTATCGTTCAGTTAACCGCTCATTCGGACGGAAGCTTTGTCAAATCAATTTTGCATTGTCATACGTGATCGTCTTTGTGTGAGACATTAGCGCTTCCGCTGAGTGATTTGTTTTAGGCGCGTTTTGCTCACTCGACCGTTAAAAAATGCGGCCGATTGCTCCCCCTTTTTTCCCACGACTTACTCAGTCCAGTTGTTGCTCTGACGGAGAGAGGTCCTGTGCTCCAGAAGTGAGAGGTCAACCCAAGCTCCACTAGAATCACAGTTACCCAGTGCTCCCACCTTGGTGATACAAAGCATTCATCGACTAGTATTTCCTTTTTGTATTTTCTAGTCTTAAGAGTTTAATTAAGGTGTTTTTCCTAGGCGTAAGAATTTAGCTCGTGTGTGAGTGAGTGAGTGCGATCTCATTAATTTGATTTTGAATTGTAACGTTAAATTTATTTTGTAATCAATAAATTTAACAGTTCTTTTGCTTGAGCTTAATGTAATGTAAACTCTTGTTTCATTTCTCCGCAGTTAAGCTTATTTCTCTTATAGCTCCTAGCTTGCATAAACGTTTGCATTCATAATTGGTACTTATGCCAGTCTTGTGTATTAAGCTTAAAATCCGTTGTGCCTCCTAGGAGTTAAGCATCAGCAAGAACCTGATTTATTATTAGTATTAGTTATTTATTGTCAGGGGTGAAGTAACTTTCTCCAGAGGCTAACAGTACTAATAGACAGCAATTGAGTAATTAGTCTCTCCTGTGTACTGTTGAGAAAGTTTATAAATTCTCATTCTGAAAAAAAAAATCGGCGAAGTAAGCCAGCGTTAAGAATCATTGCTTGATGCAGCAAGACAATCATTGTCTCTGCTCTTCAATATTATTGAATATTATTATCAATCAAATAATATTTAAGCATTTATTATAAAAACACCGTGATATTGTAAAAACCCCGTGACAACAAGTTCATATTGACCATTTAAAACGAGTTTCAAGGGAATTATCGAATAATTATTCAGCATCGGATACAACCGAACAGGCGAACGTAACTCAAGAAACCAAGCAAGAAAACAACAATGATTACAAAAAGAAATTAAGGTCATATACCAAACAATCAAACATAGGTGCAACTGTTCCAATAAAATCTACAATACATCATTTACGAGAATTAAATATCGATTTAAACTCCTTCTATAAATGAAATAACAATCAACCGTAACGCACATCATCACTATCATCGATCACAGCATGACCATTTAAGGAAATTAAGATTTTTTTTTTTTTGTCGGTAGGTAGCGATGAAGGGACTTATGCTATGGACTCTCTACATAGCAAAAGGATATGCGCACTTAGACCCCCAACACATAGTACGACAAGGATTCCTCATAGCTCCAACGGCCACGTCTTCAGTCGTAAAAGACGTCATGAGTACTGAAATAAGTCTAGCTTACTTGTATGAATTACCTTCTTATCTAGAAAATATCACGAAACCAATGCGAACCCTGGACTTCATGATAGGAGGCTGTTTCACAAACACATAACACAAAGGAAGTGAATGAATTAGTGAAGTTAGCGAGATGGAAAATAGAACAGGCAAAGTCAACTATGTTCATTATGATCCACGATCTCCCATCTTATGGAACTGAGGTATTGAGCGACAAGAACAACATCACACGTACTCGCCAAAAGCGCGGTTTGTTCGACCTGGGTGGCGCAGTTCTTGGGAACATCTTTGGATTGGCGACAGAGGATGACCTTAAAGAAGTAAACAAACTTAATAAAATAGCTCACGTACTAACACACCAAGATAAATTCATCACAGGACATAACTCAGCAATGAAGACAATTGTGAAAAATCTGAAAAAGGCAGAAAACATAGCTCTCGAAAGTGTAGATAAAATATATGAAATGGAAGGTAACATAACACTTTTCCAACACTTCTCCATCATCACAGAACATATTGACACAATTCTACTACAATTAGACAACACTAGATTCGTTACAGGGCACTTATGCAAGGAATTTTGAATGCTGATAATCGCAAGATCACAATTGACTTACTCCCAGTTCATGAGCTACGTCAGATAATTAGTCAAGGCATACATAAACATAAACTGAAGCCCTTGTTCAGAAGTAGGGAAATCATGCAATATTATCCATACTTAGAAGAAACACTAACACCAACATCAGTAGTAGTTCATGTACCATTCATAACTGAAGACCTGTTCACAGTATACCAAATACACCCCTTCCCTTCTAAAAATAATAACACTTTGGTCATCATCAACATCAACAGAGACACCGAACTCATCATGGTCTATAGAGACGGAACACTGTCACTTTAGCAGGTGAATCAACGATTGAACGAAAGTGCCGCACATCCTTACATGCTGTTCATCTTTGTCCTGCGGACATTTTCACGTTTCAGCCTACTGATACAGTCCCTTGTGAAATGGCTATCATCAGAAATGATAATATTCATAATAAATGCAACTTCACTTTTGCTCCAGATAAGCTTGTACACCATCAATGCATCGGACACTCACATTTTTTTTTATTTCACTCATAACACATCAGTCTACATAGTCTGTCCAGATATACAACCATCTCATACTTCAGCCTCAGGATTATACATAGCACCAGACTACTGTGCAGTATTTACACCATCTATGTCCACTTTATCCACCATCAATCACTACGCCATCCTCAATCATACACACAAACATTTCCACCCACTGCCTGATATGGACTTAAACATGAGCACAAGTATTAAGATGACTTCACCTAAGTTTGAAACTATGCAACTGATCAATGAAACAATGAAGCCCTGGGAAGATTTGAGTTTGAATATGTTCAACACATATTATGTGTATAGCCCAGCACCTACTGTCTTTATAGTCTTCTGCATTGTATTTGCAGTACTGCTGTTCGCAATGCACAGAATGCATGCAAGAATTGCAAATTTGGAGTCACTATTTAGTGGGGGTAGACTTAACATCCAAGTTAACCCCCCTGAATGAAGTGTACATATTTTGTATATAGTATTATATATATATATATATATATATATATATATATATATATATATATATATATATATATATATAGCATTATATATATATATATATATATATATATATATATATATATATATATATATATATATATAAAATACTAAGAAGAATGACCCATGATATAGAAGTATGGCATACCAGTAGCACTATCTTTAAATGAAATACTAATAACTCTTACCATAATCTTAGTTTTAAACTATTCTTTTTTTCTTGCATGTATGCATTTCACTACAATAACCCATGTACAAACTGTATTACAGTTAAATAGTTTAACTTTAGTGCATTTATTCAAATATGTATACAACTTGTTTAAAACGTAATATTACTAGATCATTGCAATTTACTATGAATATTATATGTATACAATATTATAATCAATATTATGTACTAATAGATTAGCATATGTCAATGATAATTACTGTCGGAGGACCTCCAGCGCATGACCGAGCAATGTTAGGACTCCATATTATAATTACAAATCATAATAGACAGATAGATAAATAGATAGATAGACAGACAGATAGAAGCAGCAAGTCAGATGATGAGAAAGTATTGTGTCTGCGAGAATCGAGCAATGCTAAATATGCTTACACATTCTAATACTTGAAAGGCACACGACAGCGCCTCGTGACCATACGCACATATTCACACACAGGTCTCTAGAACATTCCAACAACAGTATAACACACCTGACACGACCTCTGCTACACCAGAGTTTAGGAAGCAGAGCTCAGAAGGAGACAGGCCATAGAACCGGCAGGTAGTAGGGAGAAGGAGACCAGCAACATGGGTGAGAGGGTGGAAGAGAGAGAGAGAGAGCGAGACAGGGAGGTTAGCTCACGGGACTCTATTTTGTTAATATTCCAAGACAAATAATAGTCCCATACTCATCTTTACCTCGTTGTCATTGCATGACAAAAAGGTAACGAAGATTATCTATTTACAAAACTACTCAAGTATAACAACCGCTCATCCACGAGTCTAATATCCGTATAACTGATCTACAAAACTACACTACAAGTTTCTACAAAGTTCTGATTCAGAAGCTGCAGCAGAAGCAAATGGACTGTACAAAAAGTTAGCGTCTTTCAGGTTCGTAATGGATCTACATATTACTGAACAAGTCGTTAGAGTTACCAATAGTTTTTCAGATCAGCTTCAAGCAATGGAAGCCTTACTGTCTGAAGCTTGCTTCCTCATACAGTCGACTATTAAAGAATTGCAGGTCTTGAGAGAGGACAAGGCTTACTCTGATGCTTTTGACAAAGTTAAAGATTTTGCTTCAACATATAAGACTGATAAAAACTTGGACAATTCAGATCAGATGGGCAGACCTAAGAGAATTCAGAAGGTATCATCAGAATTAAAGAGCTTCTTAAATGATTCAGCTCTAGGGAGAAATGAGGTGAATACTAGTTTTTCTCCAAAGACTGAAATCAAAAGAACCTATTTTGTTATATTAGATAGATATATCTCAGAGCTTGATAATCGCTTCACACAAAACATGCTCCAAGTAGAAGCAATGAATGCACTTGATTGCCTTTCCAGAGACTTTCTAGAATTTGAGAAACTTCCTATTATAGTACAGTCTTACAAAGATACATACACAGATGAAATTCTTCTAGTTTCCCAAATATCTGTCGCAAGAAGACATTTTCTAAGTAAAACTGGCAAGCCAAAGAATCTGTGTAAATCATATGAACTCAAACCATTAGATTGCGTGTTTCCAGAAATAGGGAAAATTGTCAAAATTCTAATCACCCTTCCAGTAAGTACTGCAGGTAATGAACGACTTTTTTCAGTATTTTGCTTAGTCAACACATATCTAAGAAGCTCAATGAGAAATGATCGCTTAAGTGACTTGCCACTTATGGCTCAGAAAAGGAACTTGTTAAGAATCTTAGCTGTAACACCCTGCATGGTTGATAACTTTGCAAAGCAGAGATCACGGAGATATCCACTGTTGCAGAAATTTATTCATTTTTCAGTACAATAAATATAAGTAGTTTAGTAGTCAATTCCCTCTAATGAACTCTGAACTTAATATACTCTTCTTACTTAAGCCTCTTCCAAAATTAAAAACCATCATTTTATTTCTTCCACCTCTTAGTGTGGAGCTTACATTTTCACATTAATTTATATACTTCATGGTATTTTTGTGGCTAGTAAGCTAAAAGCTATCCATTTTCAATTCAATTACAAGTTTATACTTTTCATTCTCAGTTTTATATTCATTATCTTTTCATTAAGCTATAAGAATGAAGCCAGTTTAAGCTTTCACCAATGCAAATATTTAAATTGCTTTTTTGTCTATTATCCAAGGTCATTAGCATAATTATAATGCAATGATATGTACATTACCATGCACTTTGAATTACATATTCAACTTCACACAGAAATACTGCTAATGCTAGAATATCCATTAGCCTGTGTGTCAGGAAGTAATTAGTTTAATATTATATATATATATATATATATATATATATATATATATATATATATATATAAGTAATCCCTCCACTATCCGGATGCCCACTTTCCGGACATCCCCACTAACCGGACATAATCGTCCCGGGATCCAATATTCCCAAAATGGTCCGAAAACTGCAAAAAAATCGAAAAAAAAAAAAATCCTGCCCGTAATTTGAACTTGGTGCGCGGGGCGCGGGACAGCTTTGTTGTGGTGAGTCATTCCTCTGACGTCCGCTAGAGTGCCCCTGCATCCTCCCCACTTTCCGCCTGTCTCTTGTCGCGAGTGAATGTTCGTAGTCATGGCTGCCCATGTGCTCGCTTTTGTGGTGGTGCCTTACCTGCTGCAGGTACTCCTGCTGCTCTCGTGCCTCTCCTTCGTGTGTGTGATGATGGCCCCGCTGCCTGAGAAGAGGAAGAGAGTGGTATTGACTCTGGAGAAGAAGCAGGAGATATTGGAGAAAGTAGATGCGGGATGGTCTTCTTCACGCATCCTCCGTGACTTTAACCTGGCCCGATCTACTTTCTTTGATATTAAGAGATCCGGAGACAAATTCATGGAGTACACGGCTGACTTTTCGTAGAAAAGCAAACGCAACGTGGAGAGGAAGATGATGTTTACTCCCAAGTTTGCTGAAGTCGACCGCTCCACGTTGATTTGGTATTGAGAGCAACGTGCTGCTGGTGTGATGGTACGTGGTACGGAGCTGAAGGCTGCTGCTGAGAAGTTCACAAGGCTTCACGATGCCCTAGACTTCAAGGCATTCAAGGGTTGGCTCTTCGTGTTTAAGTTACGGCATGGCCTTACCAACCGTAAGTCTCATGGCGAAGCTTTGGACGCTAACGAGGATGGAGTAGACGAGTTTCGGCACAAGGTGAAGGGCTTGATCGACAGGGAGGGCCTCACTCTCGGTCAAGTCTACAATGCTGACAAAACTGGTTTATTCTATCGATCTTTGCCAACGAACACTCTAGCCGAGGAGACAGAGAAGCGTGTACCTGGCTGCAAGCTCTCCAAGGAACGGCTGTCTGCTTTGTGTTGTGCCAATGCTAACGGCATGCACCAGCTTAAGCCCATTATTGTTGGCCGTGCAAAGCAGCCTCGGTGTCTTCGTGGGGTGATGGATGTCCTTCCTGTCATCTGGTACCATTCTTTGAAGGCATGGTTCACAGCCCAGATCTTCAAAGACTGGTTCCACAGCAATTTCGTCAAGGAGGTCATACATTACCAGACAGAGAAACTGGGAATCCCACGTGACCAGGTAAAGGCCCTCCTCCTCGACAATGCACCTGCCCACCCGTGCGACAAGGACTTGGTAGCTGAGAATGGCCACATTAGGTGCATGCTTCTGGCACCTAATACTACTGCTCTCATCCAACCAATGGACCAAGGAATGATCATGGCAAAGAAGCGCCCATACCGAAGGAAGTTCCTGGACGAGGTGATGGTTGTTCTCGAGAACAAGGACGAGGGCAGGGAGGGACGGGACACGCGAGGCCAGCGGACTTTGGAAAACCTTCGCCGCTACAACATCAAGTCTGCCATTTACAACTGGGCCAGTGCATAGAAGGAAATCCCTGTCAATACTCTAGAACAGTGGTTCCCAAACTGGGGGCTATATATCAGAATGTAGGGGGCCATAACTTGAACCGAAGGAGTTTAGCGAGTAGGTAGTCAGTGGAGAGAACTTACACTGAGTGGAATGGGGATTCAAATGAAGGAAAAATGAACCTGGCATGAATGTTCAGAAGAAAATGGTCTGGGAGGAGGTGGGTGTGTCGCAACTGAAGGCCATGGTTGTGGCAGCTAATTATGACTCACTATGATAGCATATCATTTCAGAATTATAAAGTTATCAGATTTGTAAGATTCAAAGATCAGATCAAATTGCGTGAGATTAATACACTTTTTCAATCCACTGAATTTTTTTTTTATTGCTGAATCAGCTTTTCGCAATAATGCAATTTTTAATTACTCTAAGTATGGATTTTTTTTAATATGCATTTTATTATTCCTTTAGTACCATTTCAATAATTATATATATATATATATATATATATATATATATATATATATATATATATATATATATATATATATGATTCAGCTAAGACAAAATACACATATCTTCATTAATACTTAACAAAAGAGAAAATAAAAAATGGAATCAATAAAATTACAGGATTTGCTAGAGTGATTTTTATATGGACATGATGAGTGTAGGACTGTAGTGTAGACAGTCACTGTAGTCATGGGTTATGGTTGGGGAAGGGGGGCCATGGACAAGGATCATGTATGAAAAGTGGGTAACGACCAGAAAAAGTTTGGGAACCACTGCTCTAGAAAATGGTTGGTCTAGTCTGCTTCTCGGAATGGATGCGGAGCATGATTTCCTAGGTTTCGACGTGGATGTCTTCCATGCAAGTCTATGTGCGCACGGCAATGATGTTGATGTGGACGAAGTGTGTGAGTGGTTGGATGACGACGAGGGCGATCCTGGGTATCAGACCCTGTCTGATATTGACATCGCATCTTCAATTGCAGGTGTCAGTACCCAGCTTGAAGATTCCGACGAGGACGGCGATGATGATGTGGACTTCTCTCAGCATGACACAACTCCAGCCATCCCCAAGCTGAGTGCACTGTGGGAACACCTAGAGTTCGTTCTGGACTACCTGGAACACCCGGACTGCGACAGGGATATGGGACTTGTGGAGAAAGTGCGTGCTTTCAGGCAGCGCATCATAAATCATCAGAATCGTCATTCCTTGCGCCAATCAATGATTGACAGCTTTTTCAGGCCCGTGACCCCCGCTGTGCCCGGCCCTGGCTCCACTCCGTTGCCTCCCCAAGACAGGCCTTCATGCTCCGAGCCACAGCCCAGCACATCAGCCACGGTGGAGTCACCACTCAACGTGAGTTTGCGTCTATCTTCAGAGTCGCCTGCAGTGGGTTTGCCATCACCACGACCCAGTGTTGCACCCCTGGATCACCTGCCAGTGATACTCTCAGACTCTGACAGTGATTAAACGGCAAGAACTTCTCCACTAGACCACACGGGAATTTAGTGTTGTGCAGTGAAAGAAAAACAGTGCATACAGTATTGTAAAGAAAGTAGAAATTTGAGTGAAAAGAGAAAATTTTTGGACTAAATTTAACGTAAATACACTTCTGATTTGTTTTGAAATTGGTTTTATGAGTGGAAAGACTTAAAGTGCAGAGTGCAACACTTATTAAGTTACAATGGAGCATAAGTAAGACAAAGAGTGTGCAGTTTGAAGAGAATGGACTTCTGAGTGCGAATGAATAAGTTCAGTGCAAGACTTCATGAACAGTGTACTGCAAGTGCTTCAGGAAATCCTTCTTACTGTCAGAGTCTGAGAGGAGGCAGTTACTCATCGAGATGGCCATGGACTTGCTGTAATTAGGCAGAATGTTTCATACTGTACTCTCCTGTATTTTCCATACTATACTTACCTCAAACACCTCATTTCACTCTTTTATGTCCCTTATTGGTGTGAATATGTTGTGTCTTAGGTGCTACACATGTGCAGTAGGGAGGTATTTTTCTGAGTTAGGCTAGGTTAGGGTCCATAACTACCAGTCCAGGAGCCAGGGACTTGTAAGTACCCAGAATGTTTAATATTGTAGGAACCTACCTGAAAAAACTCATTTTATGCTTCTTTTGCATTTATTTCAGTCTTTTATGTCCCTTATTGGTGTTATTTGAGTCTTAAATAGGTGCTATTCATGTCCAGAGGGAGTTGTATAGGTGTTTTTCTGAGTTAGGGTCCATAAGTACAAGTCCAGGAGGCTGGTGCTCACAATCCGGACAGGACCACTATCCGGACATGCCTATGGCTCTATTAAGTCAGATAGTGGACGGATTACTATATATATATATATATATATATATATATATATATATATATATATATATATATTGGTATGTAGGAGGACAGTTGGGCCTTGACAGCAGGCTGTGAAGCCTATGCCCAGAGTCGGACACATAAAAAATATATATATATATATATATATATATATATATATATATATATATATATATATATATATATATATATATATATATACGTTTACAGCTTTAATTCACTAAATATAGCTTTGCATGTGGCTTGAAAATGCTCGCTCGCCACCCCACCCATGAAGGCGGGAGTGGGGGGGCCTCCTAAATAGCCTATCCCCCCCTCCTCCCAAGGAATATCGAAATGACGCCCCTGTTCTCATTAGGGCCGCTCCAACATCCACTGCCCTACCTTGTATCTCATTTATAATTCCATCCATATACAGACTGAACAACCATGGAGACATGACACATCCCTTTTTCAATCCATCATTGAGATAGAGAAATTCACTAAGTTCACTATCCACACACACTGCATCCTCAGCCACCTCATACGTACTTTTCACGTCATCAGCAACTTCCCATTTACTCCATATATTCTTAATACTTTCCACAATCCTTGTCTATCCACCCTGTCATATGCTTTCTTCATATCCATGAAGTCCACATATATACAACTTCTTTCCATGCTCTAGAAACTTTTCCACTAAAGATCTAGGAAGGAATATTTGATCTACTCAACCTCTTCCCTTCCTAAAACCTCCCTGTTCTTCTCCAACTAATTCCTCTGTTACTTCCCTAACTCTGTCGATAAGTATCCTGCCAAATACTTTTCCTATTACACTAAGAAAACAAATTCCCTTATGATTACCACACTTCTTTTTCCCCTTTTCCTTTGTACAGGGGAATAATAATAACTGACTTTCAATCTTTCTGGACTCTACCTTTCTTCCACGCCAGTCTGTGCATGTTCCACATCCATTCTACTTCTCTCTCCCCCATATTTCAGCATTTCATCGCACATTCCATCAATTCCTGGGGCTTTCCTCATTTTGACTTTCTTCATTGCTTCCATAACTTCCATCCTACTGATTTCCTCTCTTTTCATATCGCTCCTTCTTCCAGCCATTCCCCAGCCACTACTTACATTACTTTAATTCTTTGTGTTCAACAATATCTTGAAGTGCTCTTGCATCTGCTCACTTTGTCTCCCTTGTCCACTAGTAATCTACCATTTTTATCTTTCACTCCCCGGTTAACCTCTTTAACACCTTGTCTAATTCTCTTTACCTCTTTCCATGAAGTTTTCTTACATTCCCTTCACTTTGCACTGAAATTCCTTCCAAATTCCTCCTCCACTCTCTTCTTACTCTTACTAATCTTTTCACCTCACTCTTCCTCTTGCATATAATTCTCTCTTCCGTCTCTCAACTTCTTCAGTACCTCTGTTTCTCATCCACTCACTATATGCTTTCTTATTTTGTGCCTCAGCCTATCTCACCTCTTCATTCCACCATGCTGTTCCTTGCACCCTCTTTCGTATTCTCTTCATCCCACACACCACCTCACCTGCTGCACAGATTTCTTGTGAATGTCTTGCACACACCTTCCACGTCCCCCACCTGCTCCAAACCATATTCAGCCAATCGTTCCTCCGCTTCTTTCTTATATTCTGCTTTTTTTGTTTACCGTATGTCATGGCTGGAATTATACATTTGTTGCATACTTTTCGTTTCATACATAAGGGCAAGCTATATTTCATAATATCACTGTGTTAACTGAAAGCTTTCGAAACAATTATAATGCCACTTTTTACATTGCTATCATTGTCTTTCATTAATTTTAGTACTTGCCCCAAGTTACTGTACTCATCGACTTCTTCAAGAAATTCTTCAGTTATTCTGATGATGCTCTTTGGTGTATGTGGATTAGACGTTACTTTCGTTTTACTCCGGTTCATCTTTAGCCCGACTTTGAGACTTTCTTGGTTCAGAATATTTAACATTTCTTACAATGTCTCTGCTGTTTCTGAGATTATGGTCATTTGCAAATCTTACATGGTTTATCTTTTCTCCATGTATATTTACTCTTGTTTTCCCAGTCTAGCTTTCTGAAAATACTTTCTAGGCATGCTGTAAACAATTTGGATGAAATTGTATCTCCCTGATGCATGCCTTTCTCAATCTTAATGTGTTCCAAGTCTTTATGTACTGTAATTTAACCTGCCGCGTTCCGTTGATGTACATAGTCAGCTGAATGTTTTGTCACTGTGACTCCTGTTGACATTTATAAATGCGACACAATCGCAAGGTTCGTAATTTGCACATTTTTCAAATTTTGCGCTTGATTTTTGTTAAGTATACGTGGGACACATTCCTCTAGCCAAGGCTAGGCAGGAACAATGCCTTACTCTGCGTGACCTCGCCCCCCTCGCACGCCATTGTCTCGCCAAATCACCTGTTACCAGTGACCTGGCCAATACAGACATGTCGTGCCACAGTACGAAATTCAAGGCCAGAGTGATTCCCCAATCAATGACAACGTGGAGGACAAAGTTTACCTAGCATGAAAGGAAGAAACGATCGGAAGTGATGAGCAGATAATGTCGCCATAAAAGTTGCGGAATGTTGATGTGTCTGGTGAGTGAAACAATGCCTTTATCACCTATATTACAGTGTGAAAACCAATATATTCTTGTACTACATATAACTTCGTACCAAATAAATAAATATCTACCTATTCTGAGTGGTTTGGAATAGTTACCCCTCCCATAGAAAAGTCTTCTCTGGAACTGGGCTCTATAGAACATGGTACCAGGTAAGGGTAGTCACCTGTATCAGGCATTTATAGCTTCAGGTGAGCAATTTCACTCTGAATTCTCGATGTTTCTCATAAAATGCAGAAGTTTTCCCCCCCAAAAAAAAAAAAAAATCGAAAATCTGCAGAGACTTGGGGAGGTCATCAGTGAAAAATCTGCCGGGACAAAGCGGGTTAACTGTAGCAGTTCTCTATCTCTCTCTCTCTCTAGGCTACATATGTTTTTGAGCAGTTTACAGAATTCACATTTACTCCTTGTTCTTGCAATGAATTTATAATTAGGTGCTCCACTAAGTCAACTGCCTTTTCGTAATCAACAAAACCTGCCTGTTCACGAGATTGTTTTTTCCTCCCTTTGTTTTTTTTTTTTGTGTGTGTGTGTGTTATTCTCTTGGTAAGGACTTTAGTGATGTGTTTGTAAATGACTGATTATATGCTAATGGGTCGATACTTACGAAGTTCTTTTTAGTCACCTTTTTGTAAAGTAAAATAACTATTGCATTACACCATGTTTTGGATACTTTTCTTTTTATATATTGAGTAAATAAGTCGGCGAGCCTGTTTTGTACTTCTACTCTTGCATCCAGCAGTAAATTTGTTTCTATTCGAGCTTCTCCCGGAGCCTTCCCTCTTTTCATATTTTCAAGAAAAATCTTTACTTCTTCTTGTATTACCTCAGGTATTTCACTTATGTCAAATGAAATCTACGTTATTGGTGCTACTGTTTTCGATGCATACAGTTCTTTGTAAAATTTTTCAACTCTTTTCACCATGTTATCTCTGCATTTATCGACTGCACCGTTTTCGTCTTTCAGTGATATAATTCATTGCCATTTTACGTCAGATCTTTTTCACACTTCTTCCTTTTTTGATGGTTTCTTAAATGTGATCAATGTCTCTCTTACTTTTTTCTTCTCTTTTTCTCTTGTTGATATGCTTATTTAATTCTGCTTGTTCTGTTTCATCTTTCTTTGTTTTAATTCCATTTCCTTCATATTTTCATGAGGTTGAATGTCTTTTCCAAATACTTCTTGCCTTTCGTTGTATTAGGTTTTCCTACTACCTCCACCGATTCTCTTAGCACTTTCGTTAGGCTATCGTTCACCTCATCATTGTAACATTCAGCATTACTTAGAGGCTGAATTCTGTTCGCTATATCCAACTGGAAGGCTGCTTTGTTTCCGTTTACATTTCTTGGGTACACACACACACACACACACACATATATATATATATATATATATGTATATATATGTATGTATGTACGTATGTATTATTTTTAATCATTTTTCTTTCACTTTTGAGACTGAATCTGGCTGGGCAATCCACCATTCTATGGTCACTTCCTATACTTGCTTTGCTGATAACCGTGACATTTGTGATCGTGTTATCCTTATTTCCTATAATTAAGTTGATTTCACGCTTTGTTTCTGCGTCTGGACTTTTTCAGGTCCATTTTCACCTTGTTCCTTTGTGAAAGAATGTGTTCTTTAATCTCACGTTATTCATTTATGCAAAATTTACCACCATTTCGCTTCTTTTATTCGTTTCTCCCACTCTAAATTTTCCCATCTATCTATCTATCTATCTATCTATTGCCATATGCCTTAATCACGTAAGGGGTGGCCACAAACAAATCGCCTCCATGTCGCCCTGTCTCTCTCCATTTCACTGCCCTGCTCCCAGCTCACACCCCTTCTCTCATATACCTCTCCACTCCATCACTTCATCTCATCCTTGCCCTTCCCCACCCTCTCCCCCCTCCACCTCATTCACATAAACTCACCTCGCCAGACTCTCCCTCTCCATCCTCTGCACATGGCCAAACCACCTCAGTGTTTGTTTCTCTAACGCTTCTTATCACATCCACTTGCACACCACAATGCTCCCCCACTTCCTCATTTGTCAGTCTGTTCCTCCATGTGAATCCACACACTGCTCTCAAATAACTCATTTCCACTGCTCTCACTCTTGACTTGTGTCCCTTCAGCAAGGTCCAGGCCTCACCTCCATATGTTAGAGTTGGTATCACAATACTGCCAAGCAGTAACTTTTTCACTTCCACGCTCGCTTCCCTGTTTCTTATCACTGCTTTCATGATTCTCTATATTATCATCTCCCAACTTTTGCATTAGAGTCTCCCATGTGTATAGCCCATGTGGACTTGTCGTTTTCCATAATCTGGGAGATGTCATAGAATATTTCTTCTTCATCTGAGCTTTGAGAAGTCGGTGCATCAACTTGTATTACTTCCAGGGTGTATTTCTTACACAGTCTAATTACAATCTATACTGCCCTGTCAAATAAATTACTGAAATCGACGTTGTCTGCGAGATTTCTGTAAATTAAAAATCCTACACCACTACCTCTGTTATTTTGCCTTCCTCTGTAGTAAAATTGATGGTTCCTTTGTTCCTGCTGAATTATTCGTTCTTCTTTTTTGTGGATCATACTCAAACCTACAATATCCCAACTAATCTTTTTTAATTTATTCATTGTCATGTTATAAGTTTCTGCAAGCCTTCTTACATTGTTTGTATGAATCTTCATGGATTTCAGTTTGTTTAACATCCCAGTCTCTAATTTTCCAACACAGTGCCTACTTACTTTCGGTGGCACATTGACCCTAATCACAGAAGGCAGTGCAGCTGGACGTTTAGCAGACGATGATCCAACAGGAACGCCCGTCAAGTCATTTGCATTATAATTCATGTTTGGTTTGGAGGATTATGGCAAATAATCTCAACTCCTTGTCACCTAGTTTCTGGTGAGATGTAAGATTTGTGGCACCTTATTCATTACATTCAGTGGAGCTCTGTATATCTAAAGGGGGTGTCACGGTCTGTGCTGTCCAAAGTTGTACCTTGTATACCTACAAAGCCTTTCCGTATCTGCCATCCAGGGAAGCGCAAGGCGACAGAGCAATATATATATATATAAATATATATATATATATATATATATATATATATATATATATATATCCCATTGGAGCCCAGTATCCACAGTACTGGACACAACTGGGAACTTCCAAACCTTAATAAAGTAGGGAACCCCCGGGTAGGGACCTATGAGCTTCGCGACTATGAGCCAATAGGCGGAGGGCGGTACGCTTAGGACCCTCCCGGAACAGTGCCTCACCCAGTGTGTCTGGGATCCAATGGGATATATATATATATATATATATATATATATATATATATATATATATATATATATATAAAATATAGAGAGATAGAGAGAATTAGTTAAGTTCTTTGTTTAGCCCCTTTTGTTTCTGTCACATGAATATTTAGAATTCTTGCGTGTTGCCTCTGTCATACACATGCCAGTAGAGATTACTCATTATCAGCTGTTGTTTGTTCAATACACTTAGCACAGTAGACCAGTGTAATAACAGAGCGGGACAACATACTCTCAACAGCACTTGTCTGTGACCAATATGGCATTATACTGTAGTTACAACTCAGCATTCAAGATGGAAAGTTGGGATATTTTTTGCGAAGTTAAACAGAATTCTTCTTGTCCACTACATTTCTTGAAAATGTGAAATCTCATGTGGTATACAATATTGTTAACAGCATGGGAATTTCTACGTGAAAACGGCTGGCTTTTGAACGACGCTGAAAAAGATAGAACTGTGTGGTTTCGTTTTTGATTCCATGTGTTGCAAGGAACATTTTATGGACTTAAAAGTCAGAAACACCAAGTTTACTACTCATCCAAATAACCTCACAAACATTACTAAGGAACACCCCTGTTACCCCAACACCTATCTGAATGTCCTAACACTAATGCATGATGTTAAAGATAAGACTGAATGTCATAACACTAATGTATAATGTTAAAGATGAGTATAAGTGGCCAAGTAGGCTACCATGTGAGGTGCTAAGGATTTCACCGTCGTATATGTGTTGTATGTGAAGTAAAGATCTCAGAAACTGATTTCTAAGGTCTTGTTGGCAAATTACACCTCCCATGATTACGCAGGGATTCGAGACAGTATTCTCATCATAATAGTTCAATATTGTTAACAGTGAAACCCGTGTACAACATAAATACATTAAATAACACAAAACAAATCGCTTCCATGTCGCCATGTCCCCAGCCATTTCACTGCCCTGTTCCCAGCTCATATCCCCCTCTCTCATATACCTCTCCTCTCCGTCCCCCCATCTCATCCTTGGCCTCCCCTTCCCTCTCCCCCTTCTCCACCTCACTCCCATACACTCTCCTTGTTAGTCTCTCACTCTTTATCCTCTGCACATAGTCAAACCACCTTAATGTGTTTCTCCGAACGCTTCCTATCACATCCACATCCACACCACAGCGATCCTTCACTTTCTCATTTGTCAGTCTGTCACTCCACGTGACTCCACATGCTCCTCTCAAATAACTCATTTCCACGGCTCTCACTCTTGACTTCTGTCCCTCCAGCAAGGTCTAAGCTTCACTCCCACACGGTAGAGTTGCTGTCACAATACTGTCATGTTGAAACTTTTTCACTTCCATGCTCACTTCTCTGTTTCTTATCACTGCTTTCAAGGAACCAGCAACGTTTCTTCCTCGTTGTGCCCTTTCAAGCACTTCACCCTCAAAGCTTCCATCCTTACTCATCACACTACCCAAGTACTTAAACTCAGCCACATTTTCCATTTCCTTCTCATCTAACTTCACTGTACATTTAATGACTTCACCTCTCTCGAAGACCATAATTACTCTTCCCTACATTCACCTTTAGATTCCGTTTCTTACATACTCTCCCAAACTCATCCACCAAGCCTTGCAGTTCCCTTTCCTTTTCACTTAACAATACAGTATCATCTGCAAACAACAGTACAGGGAGTTTCCAAACACTGCCCTTTCTCATTATGGCCGCTCCAACATCCACTGCCCTACCTTGTATCTCATTTATAATTCCATCCATATACAGATTGAACAACCACTGAGACATGACACATCCCTTTTTCAATCCATCAATCAGATAGGGAAATTTACTCAGTTCACTATCCACACGCTTTGCATCCTCAGCCCCCTCATACATACCCTTCACGGCATCAACAACTTCCCATTTACTCCATATATTCTTAATACTTTCCACAATCCTTTTCTATCCATCCTGTCAAATGCTTTCTCCAAATCTATGAAGGCCGCATACAACTTCTTTCCATCCTTTAGAAACTTTTCCACTAAAGATCTAAGAAGGAATATTTGATCTACTCAACCTCTTCCCTTCCTAAAGCCTCCCTGTTCTTCTCCAACTAATTCCTCTGTTACTTCCCTAACTCTGTCAATAAGTATCCTGCCAAATACTTTTCCTATTACACTAAGAAAACAAATTCCCCTATGATTACCACATACTTCCTTTTCCCTTTTTCCTTTGTACAGGGGAATAATTATTCCTGACTTCCAATCATCCGAAACTCTACCTTCCTCCCAGGCCAATCTGCTCATCTTCTACATCCATTCTACTACTATATCTCCCTCATGCTTAAGCATTTCACCAGACACTCCATCAATTCCTGAAGCTTTCGCTATTTAAATTTTCCTAATTTCTTCCTCAGCTTCCATCCTACTGATTTCTTCCTCTCTTCTCACATCTCTCCGTCTCCCAACCTTTCCCCAGGCACTTATACTCGTGTTACTTTCATTTTCTTTGTTTAACAATTCGTTAAAGTGTTCTCTCCATCTACTCACTTTTTATTCCTACTCTAATTATAATCTACCATTTTTATCTTTCACTCCCCAACTAACTTCTTTGGCACCCTGTCTAACTCTCTTTACCTCTTTCCAGAACATTTTCTTACATTCCCTCAACTTTACGCTCAATTACTTCCAAATTCTTCATCCACTCTCTTCTTACTCTCTCTTACTAATCTTTTCATATATACTGTGAGCATTTTTACACTTTTTTCTCGATTTTTTGATGTAGGTAGTGCGGAAAAGTTCTCATTTCATGAGAAAAAATTGTGCTAAAAGCATGCAATCTTTTACCATCCCAAGCTGATTGAAGTTTGAAAATTCACCCTCGAAATTAGGCAACAGATGTGATATATCCCGGTTAGATATTTTGATGTATTTTCCTTTTGGGTACTGCTGAAACCTATTGCTATACCTTGTAAATGGCACGTGCAAAGATGGATTGATATATGATAATATCTTCTACTGCCCCAAGTCGTCTGAAAAAATGATAACTAATAGATTTTTTTCAGTAGTTTTTTTTTTTTTAATCCTAAAATTCTACCATGATATCTATAATTTAGGGGTAGCTATAATATGAAAACTAAAAGCTTATATATCATTTGTGCAAAGGTACATCAATATACAATAATATCTTCCACTGCCCCAATTCAATGTTACTTATTTTCAGGAACTTGGTCAAAAAAACTGCATCTGTGACTACTTGTCAGAGTTCAGAATATACATTTTCTGTCTTTAAACTATTATTTAGTTGAATAGAATTTCATATACGGATTTTTGGTAATTTTTTCTCATTTATGTTGAGGAAAAAATAACCCACAACTCAGCAAGGACGTGGCTGTATTTCGAGTTCCGCCATACTCCAGCCCAACCACCCTACCATTGCTGGAACTATATATATGTTAAATTGCTTTTTAGTTTCAAGTCCACGCATTTGTTGGCGAGACAACAGAGTTAATTGAATAAATCCATCCCGGTTGCTTCTCCCACAAACTTTCTCAGAAGCCTCGGTAACAAGCTTAATCTAACGTTCCACTGCTTGAGTGTGACACGGAATATCCTTTGCTTTAAGACCGTGGAACATCACCTGTATGAATGAATTCCATGATATTTTTCTGTCTATGTTCCTTGTAAGAGGAGGTTCTGTCAGCTCCCAGGAATGCCAGTCAGCAATGTCATAATATAATTCAGAGTTGAAATATAGAGTGGGCAGTTTAAAAGCTCTCACACAATCTGGTGCTGAGCTTCGTGCCTTCAAGATCCTCCTCCAACCCAGCTCTCTAATGTGACTTCGTATGTAAACTGTCCACTCTAAATTTCGCGTACACAAGGAAACCATTCACTATGCTGGGAAGTATCTATATAACCAAATTTTGGCTGCAAGTGGTTTACTGGGTAATTATGGCGCTCCAATCGGATTGAGCTGGTGAAGATTTATATCCAAGGAATGGTTGGAGTTTATTGCTCACGTAATGCCACTCAGGGATGAGTGAAGCTGCGATCACTCTCATCTAAAATGTCAGAACCAAGCTGCCTAGCCCGGGGCTCCTACGCTCCTCATGGGGCAACGTAGGATTGGATGATAGATGGATGGATATACGAGTGTATATCTATCTATCTATCTATCTATATATATATAGATAGATAGATAGATAGATATAAATGTATGTGCTGTAAGAGGGTCCTGACAATTGGTATGTTGCTTACCTTACAACACGAACAGGATAAAGACCCTTCAGTCGGCGGTAGTGGTATTTATAAACCCAGGACTGGTGCTCCCTTGTGTTTAACTTAATCTGTATTGAGATAGTGACCTTAAGCTGTTTGTGTGTGTGTGTGTGTGTGTGTGTGTGTGTTCAACTGAGCAAATATCGATTGACTGTAAGAAGCATAATGTAAAAAAGTCCTACGAAACATTAGTTGCTCAAGAGATTACTGAAAACACTGAATGACCCTTGGCATATTAACTGTGTATGAACTACAATTCTATCATTTTGATTAGATTACATTACACCCAAGTGGAAACATGTTGCAAAAATGGGTCGAAGTTTTTTTAAAACCCTACGCAACTGCCGTGTCTTGTTAGGTAATAAATAAATGTATGCGTCATATGGTATAAAATATAATAATGCTCTGAGACATCATTTCAGTAACTGAGTCATCGGATAATGCTTCTAATGGTTTCTATGAATGTCTTCCCCAACACTGAACAAAGTCCTCTTCTGCTAGTAAGAAAAAAGTTTATAAGACATCATTGTGTTTCAGTCACAATATCTGCACGATCTACACCATGACCTGTACTAGAAGGAAGCTCCCCAACAATTCTTCCAAACCGACTTATATTGCTATTTATTACTTACTCTCCTCTTCAGTGTCATTAGAATAATTCCAGTACCATCATTTTCAAGATTTACATCTTTCAAATTGATATTAACTAGCCATATAACAATAAAAATCTCAAAGGAAGCGGTGCCAGTGCCTTCCTAACAGACGAGAATACATGCCAAAGGTTTATGAAGGAAGGTATCTGGGTGGGATTCACAAACTGAACCCCTTCCTACTGATGATGCATTTTCCTGGTTTATTCGTACTTCTTCCAAAAGATTTTGTTTACTATCGAAAAAACTTTTAGTGTCGGGAATAGAGAGGCTCTCCTATATCAACTACATCACATGACCCTTCGCAGAATAATGCCGTCCAAAGGTAAGAGGAATATAAGGAAATGTGCCGTCGCACTGAAGGAGTCATCATCACCTCAGTTTCGTAACTAAGATCAATTTAAATTAAAATCGGACCTTTTCATGAGAGAGAGAGAGAGAGAGAGAGAGAGAGAGAGAGAGAGAGAGAGAGAATCAGGGTTGCCCTTTCCCCTGTGCTCACGAATTACGAATGGTGAGGGAATGTCTGTAGTAAGTAATGTGAATGACTCTGGAAGTGTTTTAATGGTATGTATGAATTAGTCTGTATATGCCCTTAGTTGAACAAACAGGACGTGATTATATGGCAGCACTTAACTGAGCATAAACCAGTACCCGTTTTAAATGCCCTCCACGAAATTTATTGGAACTCTCGACTCGAGTTACATACATTGCGAAACAAGCACGCTACCGATTGTATCACTGCAGCTGCACAAAGAAGAACAAGAAGAAGAAGAAGAAGAAGAGAGAGAGAGAGAGAGAGAGAGAGAGAGAGAGAGAGGGAGAGAGAGAGTCCAGAAAACTTTCCTTTTAGCAATTTTTTTTTTTTTTTTTTTTTTTTTTGCCTTCAGAAATGTGGAAATTATGGGAAGAGGCTGCATTAGAGTCTCCTACTCCATCTTGTAAAAATGGATGATGCAAATTTATCAATCTCTCTCACAGTCAAATAAGGCTATGTACAGGAGAGGTGCATACAGGACAGGTGTGTGAAACGTCGTGTATATATCTTAGAAAAAATATCTTTGGTGACAATACATCTTTTACTTATTTTTACCTCACCTCTTTCTTACCTTCTTTATTTCTGTCATTTATTAAACCACTTAAACTTAACTAAACTAAATCGTCTGATGGTAGCATTAAAATTAACACATGAATATCATGGCAAGCGCAGTCTTCATGGAAGCTGTTTCTAATCCCCATAGTACGAGGACTCTCACACTTGTACAAAACCGTCTTCCAATGAAAGGAAAGGAAATGTACAGTATGTGCTGATGAGACGAGTCCGTGAATGAGATATTACATAAATAATTGCCACTCATCTGTGAATGACTTATTACATAACTAATTGCCACTCAGCTCTACACTGCATGCCACTATGTTAAATATTTAGCCTTTTCTCTCATACGAGTGTACTTCGCTATTTGAGTTTGGCAAACCCCCTAATTTTAAAGAGTTAACTGATTTTACTTGTTTGTTTGACTAGGATTTCCGCTGACCTATACATAAGAACCAAAAAATCTGTGTGAGTAAAATCTACATGCATCCCTAATGATGTAACTTTTATCTTACTTTCATTAAATAAAGAAATGAACACTCATATTACTTAATGTAGATTTTTCACTGCATCCTTCTTTCTCTCTCTCTCTCTCTCCATACTGTATCTATCTATCTATCTATCTATCTATCTATATATATATATATATATATATATATATATATATATATATATATATATATATATATATATATATATATATATATTGTTACGGAACAGAGAAAGATAATGTACACTTTAAGTGAGAATACTAAAAATCACTACTGTCCCGTAAAGTTCCAGGTTCAAAACAAAAGAGTAAGGTAAAATTACAAGTTAAAGTTTAATGCTCAAACTAACAACAAAACATTCAGGACTCATAAGGACAATGCAATGGCAAAAAACAGGTTAAACATATGGTTAACTGCAATAGCCTCTATTAACATGAAATAAGCAAGAGTAAATTTACCTAAGTCAGCCCTGATAAAATGAAAATACACTGGGTAATGCTCAGTTAATGCAAGATAAATTATTACAGATACAAAATAATATAAAAAATGACTGACAAAAAGAACCTTTACATAAATCACAAAAACCTTACTAGGCCTAAGAATCAACACCCTATGCTACACAGTACAAGAACAAAATGCAATATCACTTATACTCAAATTACACAGCTGCTAGATGATTGGAGACTTACTGAGCACTCACAACAATAACTGTACAGGGGAAGACAGAGATGTGAACAAAATGAGGAGCAGATCTAAGTGTCAATTGATGTAGAGACTGAGCTCATTATATAGGGGCCAGCAGAGCTTGATACAACTTGTAAGAAGGATGCGCAAATGAAGCCATGGGGACAAAGAGTTGACAATCCCGCTCTGAACAACAGAAAGGACGACTTACTCTACTATAACGGTAGAAGGGGGGGACTGAGGCAGAACACGCTCGTGATCAAACATGCAACATACTGTGCGTTTAAAATTACACAAAGGATGATGAAATCATAGGTTATGGAACACCTCCCCACAAAGAAAAAGAAATTTACAAAGGAAAATTCTTATTACTCTAAAACAATCTGTCTAAAGTCTAGATAAGCAATCTGCAATAACATTTTCTTTCCTAGTGTTACAAAACATGAGATCTCCCTAGCACGTTCAGTCATAGGTACTTGCCAGTATCCCTTTAACAAATCAAACTTACTTATGTACCTAGCCTTTCCGATCTTGTCTATGCAATCTTCCACGCGAGGGAGAGGGTAAGTGTCTGTTTTGGTTATCTGATTAACACGTCTGTAGTCGATGCAAAGCCGCTGTGACCTACCTGGCTTAGGGACTAGAGTGACAGGAGAACTCCACTCGCTCTGACAGGGCTCAATCATCTTGTGGTCCAACAGGTAGCCAAGCTCCTTCTGGATGAGAGGAACTTTCACTGGGTTCACACTGTAAGGAGGCAATTTAATTGGCTTTGCGTCTCCAACATCGACATCATGCATCAACACAGTGGTTCTTCCTGGAGTGGCACGGAACACTTGCGGGTACTCCTGCAGTAATGCCGAAAACTCCTTCCTTTCCTCGGGAGCTAGATGAGAAAGCTTAGTCTGGAGATCATTCATGATATCAGGATTCTTCCCCAAACTATCACTCAGGCTCATGCTGCAGCATGGGAGAACTTTACTTGCAGACTCGGGTGGAACAGCTACAGTGAAGACTGGATTATTTTCGTCCCGCCTGTGATATAACTTTAGCATGTTGATGTGACAAAGTTGCTTGTTCTTTCTACGATCTGGTGTGGCGATGACATAGTTGACATCACTGAGTTTCTTCTCCAAGAAATAAGGACCACTAAACTTGGCTTGAAGAGGTTGCCCATGAACCGGTAGCAGAATCAAAACCGATCTCCTGGCTGAAAGTGGCGTAACCTGGACTTCTTATCATACCAAGTCTTCATCTTCTCCTGAGCAGCTCCTAAATTCTCTCTCGCCAGCTGTAAAGCAGTGAACAGCCGTTCTTTGAACTTCATCACATACTCCAGCAGGTTGATGTCATCTTCCTCCGACAGCCAACATTCCTTGAGTAGCTTAAGGGGTCCTCTTACTTCATGGCCAAACAGTAGTTCAAAAGGTGAGAAGCCCAGTGATTCATTTGGAGATTCTCTTGCGGCAAACACAACGAATGGAAGACCTTTATCCCAGTCTTTCTGATGTTCCAAACAGTATTTCTTGAGCATCGATTTGAGTGTTTGATGATATCTCTCCAAAGCTCCTTGGGTCTGGGGATGGTAAGCTGAAGACGTGATCTGAGTGATGCCCAACTCTTTCAGAGACTGCTTGAAAACATTTGACATGAAATTACTTCCCCGGTCTGACTGTACCTCCTTGGGCAGACCAAACTTTGTGAAGAACCCTAGCATTTCCTTAACCACGTTCTTTGCTGAGATATTTCTAAGTGGAATGACTTCAGGATAACGAGTAGCCATATCAATCAGGGTCAACACATAAGAAAATCCTGAAGAAGTCTTAGGAAGAGGGCCCACAATATCCACCAACACACGGGTGAAAGGCGCCTCAAAAGGAGGAATGGGAACTAGAGGTGCAACCTTTTCGGTCTGATTACACTTCCCCACAACTTGACAGGTGTGACAAGACTTACAATACCAGGAAACTTCCCTTAAGATACCTGGCCAGTAGAAGTGTTTCAAAATGCGTGCCACAGTCTTCCTCACTCCAAGGTGGCCTGCCAAACTGGAATCATGAGCCACTCTAATGATATCCTGCCTACAAACACGAGGGATGACAACTTGATGTACAACCTCCCATTCACAGTCGGCTGATGCTGTAGGGGGTCTCCACTTCCTCATAAGCACTCCTGACTTTATATAATAACAAGTAGAAGCACCGGCTGACTCTTCCTCACTGCAAGCAGAGTTAGCTAGACCTTTCAACTCAGGGTCAGCAACCTGCAACTCAACCAACTCTTGACGAGACAAATTATCAACACTACGGGGTACTGCCTCATCTGGTGAGTGGTCCGAATTAGGAAGAAAAGTGTCAGCTAGGATAACATCATCATCATCATTATCCTCTAAATCACCAGTAACTTTAGACTTAGCCCTAGTGACAGCACATGCAGGGAACACGTCAGGGACATCGCAATCCCGGGTCGCAGCCACTGGCTCACTAGACAACTGAGGAGCTGGACACACTTGACTTCCACCAATATCATTTCCAAGTAAGAAAGTTACACCTGACATTGGGAGTGTTTCAACCAACCCAACCATAACGGAACCATTAACAAAACCAGACTCTAAATTCACTCTGCACAGAGGGACAGAGAAGTAATTATTCCCTACACCTTGTAAGATTACAATTTCACCAGAGGAATTAACATTAGAGCCTAGAACACTGGTCAGCATAAGGGATTGGCAAGCACCTGTATCACGATATATTTTAACTGATTTCCTGTCATTACTGTCCAGAGGACTGACAAAACCATCAGACAGGAAATTAGCACATGAACTCTTGAGAGTGTCACCCACGTTACTGCTCAAAAGAGGAGCTCCATCATGAGAATTTAAGTTACCCCTCAAAGCAGGTTCAGTTAACTCAGTTAAAGAATTCTGGGAACTCTCAAGAGTGGACACTAGACCAATTGACTGAATATTTAAAGACTCCTTTTTGTTCACATCACGCTGTCTCCTGAAACATTTCTCCGTAGTATGACCAAGCTTACTACAATAAGTACATTTACTTTTCTTAAATCTAGAGGTGAAGCTGGTATTTACTTCCTGAGAAACATCATCTTTATTCTCTTTCCTGTTACCTGTACCCTGAGTAGAGGCAACGTACTTACACTCAGCTTTCCTTCTAAAATATCTCTTGTGAGTGAGAACATATTCATCAGCTAAAACTGCAGCATCAGACAAATTATCTATTCTTTTCTCATCAAGATATAGGCTTACATCTTTACTAATACACCTCTTGAAGTCCTCCAGCAAAATCATCTGGTTAAATTTACCGAAATCAGATTCCACATTCTTAGAATTTAACCACTTCTCTAACAGATCTTCTTTGATTTTTGCATACTCAACATGGGATTGCTTATCTTGCTTATAAGTTGTCCTAAATTTTACTCTATAGGCTTCAGGAACAAGCTCATAGGCCTTAAGAATCAAGCTCTTAACTACATCATAATTATCAGATTGATCCTGAGGCAAAGATGCAAAAGTTACTTGAGCTTTACCGATGAGAACAGTTTGAAGGAGTACTGGCCAATACTTTTAGGGCAAATTAAAACCTGTAGCTACCCTCTCAAACAACTGAAGATACTTTGTTAAATCAGATTCATTAAAAGGAGGGACAAGTTTAACATTTTTAGCCACATCAAAATCATCAGAGCTAGATGATCCAGTTCCACCTTGTTTCATGCGATACTCATGGTCTGCCTGAATCCTGGCAAGTTCAATTTGTGCCTGTATCTGTGCCTCCTGAATACGAGCCTGAGACTCCGCCTCCTTAGCATTTGCCTGAAATTCAGCCTCCTGAATACGAGCCTGAGACTCCGCCTGCTTAGCCTGAGACTCCGCCTCCTTAGCCTGAGACTCAGCCTCCTTAGCACGTGCTTGAAATTCAGCCTCCTTAACACGAGACTTCTGCAGGGCTAGCTGTAACTTAGCTAATTCAATCTGTGTTTGCTCATTTGGAGGAGTTACATTAAACAAGCTTTCATTAATCATGCCAACAATTTGATCTTTAGAATGATGAGAGTGAACTGCAATTCCCAATTGTTGAGCAACAAGCTTAAGTTCATTCTTTGTTCTGTTTTCTACATCCAACACTGTTTGCACATTTGACAAAAATCTTTGGCTTCATCAAGTGTAGTAATAGTAGACATCATGAATAAGTAACAGTCACAAAATATCAAGCAATATCCTTATGATAATATCCTGAATATCCTGATATGAGGTCGCCAAATTTATGTTACGGAACAGAGAAAGATAATGTACACTTTAAGTGAGAATACTAAAAATCACTACTGTCCCGTAAAGTTCCAGGTTCAAAACAAGAGTTAGGTAAAATTACAAGTTAAAGTTTAATGCTCAAACTAACAACAAAACATTCAGGACTCATAAGGACAATGCAATGGCAAAAAACAGGTTAAACATATGGTTAACTGCAATAGTCTCTATTAACATGAAATTAGCAAGAGTAAATTTACCTAAGTCAGCCCTGATAAAATGAAAATACACTGGGTAATGCTCAGTTAATGCAAGATAAATTATTACAGATACCAAATATTATCCGCACACACCACAAAGCCAGTCAGGAGACAGGACGTGTGTGCTGGGCATTCCCCAGGTCCTGTTCTCCCCATTTACTCTTTTTTAATCAGCCCATACACCACTGACCGGGCTAATGTATGGCCCGGCCTGCACTATATGTGCAGGGAATCTTTAAACGAACGAAACGAACGAAATATTATCAAAAATGACTGACAAAAAGAACCTTTACATAAATCACAAAAACCTTACTAGGCCTTAGAATCAACACCCTATGCTACACAGTACAAGAACAAAATGCAATATCACTTATACTCAAATTACACAGCTGCTAGATGGTTGGAGACTTACTGAGCACTCACAACAATAACTGTACAGGGGAGGACAGAGATGTGAACAAAATGAGGAGCAGATCTAAGTGGCAATTGATGTAGAGACTGAGCTCATTATATAGGGGCCAGCAGAGCTTGATACAACTTGTAAGAAGGACGCGCAAATGAAGCCATGGGGACAAAGAGTTGACAATCCCGCTCTGAACAACAGAAAGGACGACTTACTCTACTATAACGGTAGAAGGGGGGGACTGAGGCAGAACACGCTCGTGATCAATCATGCAGCATACTGTGCGTTAAACATTACACAAAGGATGATGAAATCATAGGCTATGTAACAATATATATATATATATATATATATATATATATATATATATATATATATATATATATATATATATATATATTCACCTCACATTTTCCATCATAAAAACTGTTTCAATATTATATGCGGAGCACCTCTTACAGTGACTGTCCGTCTGCCACTCACTAACGATTATCAGACGTGTAGTTTTGCACTCCCGCAGAATTTTGCTGCTTTAATGATGCCACACCGCACCACACTTCGTCCCACCCCACTGCAGCCCCTGCTCACACTGTACCAACAAAATCTGAGTACCTCACCATACCAACCACTCACACCCTGCGAAAAGAAGTACCACACACCACCACAGCACTCACACTGTTCCAGCACAATAACCACACCTTACAACACCATCGGCTCACACTATACCAAGAAAATTACCATACCTCACCACACCGCACCATACCACCCGCTTACTTTACCTCACCACACCACACCAGGGGCATCTGCTGAAATACCCTTTGTTGCCCCAAATCTATGACTTTTGTAGCTGTTACCATTCTGATCAAGTTTTAATGCACGGTATCTTATTCTTACTTGTCTTGTTAAACCTCATCGCTATACACCAGTGTTTAAAATATTAGGATGATACAAATTCTCCAGAGGCAGACCCTCTCTCCAATCGTCAGAATTTGTTGACCATGTCACAGATGTGGTAGCAGGAATAACAGTGTCAGTGTATTCTAATGAAGGAGTTCAGTTGGAACAGTAATAAACAACATGAAGCTTTACTGCCTGTCCACAGTAATTGCTCAATAACTGAAAACTATACTGAATAACTCTCAGATCCGTTACTGCATCAACTGTAAAGTACCTGTAATTTTGAGCAGCATCATTCCTCTGCCACCTTTCGTCTTCAACAGTACTGAGAGGAAATACATAAAATTGGCAATAATAGTTAGCATATATAGTAAGCTTCCATTACTACACGAACCAAATTTCGTGTTATGTCCCGTGTCTTTAAGTGTTTTATTATTATTATTTTTTTAATGATCAAACAATTGTGTCAGCTAAATTCGTCACCCTCCCAGCCCTCTCCAAAAAGTGCGACCTTGTTCATTTTGAGGTGACTGGGCGATTTTTAAAATCCAGGATCTGCGTGTGTTCATTGCCTTTTCATTTCGCATGAGATACATTATCACCGAAATTCTTTCGAATAACAAAATGCCGTATAGCTCCAACATTCACAAAGGACCAGCCATGCAAAAGCCAATACACCTTTAGATAATAAAAATTTAAAAAGTTCTTTCATCCCCTAAGGAGAGGGTGTGAAACTCTCGTAGCCCATTTTCGCCTAAATAGTGTTGGTAGTGGCTAGAGACCCCAACACTTGAATCTAAACACACACACACACACACACACACACACACACACACACACACACATTGCATAGTACTAACGTTTATTCCTACACAAAGAGTCGTGTGCATTTTTGAGGTACATTATGTGCATAATCAGGAGCGTGAAAACTTCGTCGGCCTCAGGGATGTGGGAGTGGATGCAATGCCTTATTTACTGCCAATACTGGTGATACTTTCTTGTGTTATTTCGTTTACTTCTTCCGTCCGATTCAATTCGGGATTAATACCCAATGTCAGTTTTGATTAAATGCCATGCTGTATCACTCAGGTTGGTGCATTGGTTTTATCGCAGATCTTTTTTCTACTCCATAGCTCGATGTGAGTGAGCAAGACACCACTTGTCTCAAGGAGAATGAAGAGGAAAAGGATTAACTACCAATGGAAAGCATTAGGACAGAAGACATTTTTATAAATAGCCGTGGTAATGTTATACCAAAGAATGGGGTTATTTACTCGCATTGTACTTATGGGATTTGTTGTGATATTCTGGGTTCTATAATACCCTGTTGTACAATAGGGCTACACAGTTTTGTTATGCACGTTGAGGCGTGTTGCTGGATCTCCTATGAAAGTTTGTTCGCCAGACTGTTGCCTGTCCCCGCCTTGGGTTGAAATCCTGTCATTTGAAACAACAGACGATCTTCAACTACTTATCTTCATCCGTCAGGTATAAATTTTTTTATATAAACACATGCCCTATCAATATAAATGCTACTTCCTTCATTCCTCGGCTATAAGATTCTGTCTGTCTGTCTGTCTGTCTGTCAGAAGAAACAAGGCTTACTGGGGACTCAATTGTACGCGGTCGGCTAGACGAATTTTGTGGACGCGCCCCCAGCAGCAGAAAGAGGTACTATATTCCAGGAGGCAGACTATGTGACATCACAGAAGCCTGCGATGAGGTCACAAAAGACGCAAATGATAAAACTCTACACGTCATCCATATTGGTACATACCTGTACGATCTGACGCACAACAGATCGGAGGAATTGCTAGCAAATTATCATGATATGATAAAACGACTTAAAACAAAGTCCACTGATGTAATAATATCTGGTATACTCTCAAGGATCAAGGCAGAGAATAGTTTTTATGATAAGGCCTGCAGAACAAATAACTGTCTCAAATCTCTGCACGCAAGAAGGAGTTGACTTTGCCAATCTGTGACACCAGTTTTATTAGCAGCATTCTGTATTCCAGAAGGATGGTCTCCATTTGAACTCGGTAGGAGCGGCATGGCTAGGTAAACTTTTACATGATAAAGTTGCCCTCTTCAAATAAAAAACGCTGAACGTCCAGGAGCAGCAACCTAAACGTAAATACCTGCAAAGTCAGTTCATCAACTGTTTGGGATGGAATGAGAGTCTGCTATGTTAATGAACGTAGTCTGCACAAGTCTGAGGATTTATAATCTCTTATTTACCTAGAAAACTATGACACTGTTGGCATCACAGAGTCCAGGAATAACACATCTGACCATGACTTTTTAGCGGAATACTCATTAACAGGGTACAATATTTTCAGCTGTGAGTTTCAGCTGGTGCCGGTGTTTTACTATATGTGAAAACTAGTCTCCAACCCCTTGTGCTCTCCAAACCCAGTATTACCAACATAGATGCCAGTTACATTCAGCTGAATATTAATTCACACAAAATAAATATATGTCTCGTCTATCGTCCTCCACCACAGTCAACTGAGACAGATGAAAAGCTTTATGATGAAATTGCAGAAATTTGTTGTCAGGAGGATAGCGTAATTTTTGGAGACTTTAATCTACCGGTTACAAAGTTGGGTGAACCGCTAACGGCACACTCAGGAAAAGATCTTTACATGAATCTTCAAGAAAGCACCCTTTCCCAGCATGTAGAATACCCAACGATAGGAAAGACTATCCTAGACATCATCTTAACTACAAATGGTAACCTAGTCAACAACGTTGAAATCAGACTGAGTTTAGTTCCAGTGATCATCGAATTATACAGTTTAATATTACTACTCAAAAAGTTAAAGAAACAGAGAGCAAAGAAAAGGTCCCAGACTATCACAGAGCGGATTTCACCAGGCTGAGAGCGCTAAATGTAACTACAGATTGGAATGAAATATCTGAAACGATGACAAAAACCAAGCATGGGAAATACTCATAAAAAAATATAATCAAGCAGTAAAGTCATGTATGCCAATGCGTAACAGGCGTCCGGCTGGTAATAGTAAAACCAAAGTGGTGGTCCAGTGATATTCAAAGTAATTTAATAGCCATAAAAAGCCATACCATAAATATAAAACTACACATAATAATGATGATAAATTACAGTACGAGAATCTACGCCACATATCGAAAAGACTTATCAAACAAAGCAAAAGAGCACTAGAGATCCACATTGCTAAGACGTGCAAATCAAATCCTACAGAATTTTACAATTACACTAGAAAGAAAAAGGTTATGACTACATCAATAGACCCTTTAGAAACGAACAATGGCAAACCCACAGAAAATGAGGTTGAAAGGGCGAACATTCTTAACGATAACTTTGCGTCTATTTTCACAGTAGAAAACACCACCAGAAACCTACTGTTACCCACAAACCAAGCAAACAGCGCAGTCCTGTGTAACTGTGCTATCCACAATAGCGATATCCTTTAAGCCAGAAATACTATGATCATAAACAAAGTTCCTGGCCCTAACAAAATATCACCGAGAATTCTCAAAGAAGCAAAAAATGAGTTACTGCTGCCACTCTCTGTCTTATTCAGAGTATCGTTATGTACTGGGAAACTTCCATGTGAATGGAAACTAGCAAATGTAAAACCAATTTTCAAAAAAGGAAATAAGTCGCACCCAGGAAATTATAGACCAATAAGCTTAACATCAATAGTGTGCAAGTTAATGGAAAAAATCATTAGGGATAAAATAGCTAATTGTCTAGAAGAAAATAATATAATTAAAGACTCGCAGCATGGATTCATACATCGTCTTTCATGCTTAAGTTTGTGAATTTCTTCCATGATGTTTACAAATCATATGATGACTCAAGAGCAGTAAAAATAATTTACCTCGACTTTCAGAAAGCATCTGACACTGTCCCTCACAAGAGTCTCATGAGCAAAATAGAAGCACGTGGAATAAAAGGAAATACGCAGAAATGGTTACAAGACTGGCTTTCAGACCGAAAACAGCGAGTTGTGATAAACGGAAAGCAATCCAAGTGGCGTAATGTCATTAGCGGCTTTGCCCGAGGATCAGCACTCGGACCGATACTTTTTATTATTTATGTAAACGATATTGGTGAAGGTCTAAATTGTAAAGTATCCAAGTTTGCAGATGAAACTAAAGTAACCAGTAAAGTAACTTCAAAATTACAGTGGCAGCAGTTACAAAATGACCTTAATACTTTAGCAAGCTGGGCATAAAAATGGCAAATGAAATTCAACACAGAAAAATGTAAAGTACTTTACATTGGAAGTAACAACTTACATGCGAATTACAAAATGAATAATATCCAGTTATCAGGAACAGACAACGAAAATGATCTTGGTGTGATAATATCAAATGACCTAAAACCGAGTAAGCAGTGCACTGAGGCGGTTAAAACTGCAAACAAGCAGGTGGGTTCTATTGGAAGAACTTTAGAGTTTAAATCGGAAAAAGTCATACTTGCCTTGTACAACTCTCTAGTGAGCCTCCATCTTGAGTATTGTGTGCAATTCTGGTTTCCGTACTACAGAAAGGACATAGAAAAATTAGAGAAAATACAGGGAAGAATCACAAAAATGATACCACGACTTAGAAACAAACCATATGGGGAACGCCCTGAAGAACTTAAATTATTTAGCCTAATGAAGCACAGGTTAAGAGGTGACCTTATTGAAGTTTTCAAAATCATGAAGGGATGTGACAACTTAGACATGAATAAATATTTTGAAACAGACCAGTCTAGTCAAACCAGAAGTAATGGCTGCAGAATTATTGGAAAGCATTTCCAATCCCATGAAGCAAAATACTTCTTCTTCAATAGAATTATAAATATCTGGAACAGATTACCCTCAGATACCATGAACAGTATCTCAGTTAAGACATTCAAAAACAAAATAGACAAGTATTTGCACGAGAATCCTCAGCTGACTCTTTTTCTGTCTGAATAACTTGCTTTTATAGTTATGCGTAACTTCATTCCCCTTTTGTCTACAAGAAACACCGTACACAATGTACCCGTACATAACGTCGCATCACATTATATATTTTTAAATTTATTCAATGAAAATAAAGTAATATAAGCACAGATGAGGATCTGCACAGATAGCTCTGAGTTAACGGACACTACTCTTACTTCTGACCTGTGATGGGCTGTGGATCACTGAGGGTCCCTGTTAGCCAAGTGACCACCATCAGGATTTTTTTTTAATGTACCAGGGGTCACTGCTTCAAGAGGAAATTTGAGTACTTGTCTCACATGTGAGAGTTCCTTGTCTCAGTGGAGTAAACGGAGCTAGGGCCTGACTGACTGCTGCCTATCTTGAAAGCACCAGGCAAGGCCGCTGCACCACCCCTAAACATTCACAATGTGCACTGTGCAGTCCTCTCATGTCTGCAAGACACCCCATACACTTAACATACACTTATATAGTGTCGCGTCACGTCATTATACATTTTTCAATTTACTCAATGCAAATAAGATAATATAAGCACAGATTAGGATCTGCACAGATAGCCCTGAGTTAACAGTCACTACTCTTACTTTCGACCTGTGATGGGCTGTGGATTACTGTGGGTCCCTGTTGGACAAGTGACCATCAGTTTTTTTTTTTTTTTAAGGTACCAGGGGTCACAGCTTCAGGAGGAAACATGTGTAGTTGTCCTACATGGGAGAGTTCCTTGTCTCAGGAGTGAACGGAGCTAGGGCCTGATTGACTGCTGCCTACCTTAAAAGCGCCAGGCAAGGCTGCCGCACCATCCCTAAACATCCACACTCCGCACTGTGTAGTTTCCACTTTATGTCTACAGACGCCCCATTAACCCAACATATCCGTTTATAATGTCACGCCGTAACTCTTACTTTATTTGATTACAATGGAGTCTATTTTATCCGAAATTCTTTTAACCGTAATATGCCATTAACCGTAAGTTTTACTACTACGTTCTCAATTGAATCAACTGCAAAAATCAGAAATCTATCCGAAAATTCAAACACGGCGGGCTTGTTTCGCGCCACTAGCATTAGTTTACGGTTGCTCTGCTAGTCACTACAACAGCGTTTCTTATCCTGGGGTGCTAGCACTCCCAGGAGGTGCTGAAATCAATTTTAGGAGGTGCTGGAAAATGCTGCATTATATTTTTTCTTACTGGATTTGCTTAGTATTGACATCCTTGATTTTTTTTTTTTTTTTTTGACAGTATAAAATTAACTGTCAGGCAGTACTTAACTTTACTTTAACCATGCAGTAGTGTAGCAACTGCAGTCCCAGTAACTAGATGTAGAGGGGTGCTGGACTGAGACCTTATTACAAAGAGGGTGCTGAGGTCGGAAAAGATTAAGAAACGCTGCTCTAGAACGAGCGTTGATTGCGCCAGCCCCCATCCACCACCTTAGAAGATTTCGATGATGTGGGAGATGATGTGGATGATGTGGAAATGACTGAATAAGGAAACAGAAAATATGATAAAACAATCAGGTTTAAGACTTTATTTGTTCGAATTGTTTACAGTGAATTACGTAATTGTTTTGGTGAAGGTTTACGTTTATTTGAGTGAAGATTTATTTATGTTGACAGTTTCTATTACAGTTACAAAAGTGCAGTTACATACATAGTTACTACAGTGTATTAAGTGTTCTGGTGATGGTTGAGTGGCTTTTGGGGTGGTGGTGGTGGTGGTGGTCTAGACGTCGCCAGAAATGGGTGATGGGTGAGTGCAATATTGTTCCCTTGTGTCCTACATATTATTACAGTATCTTTTATCCGAAAAAAAAAAATCGATTAAACGAAACTTTGAAAGTCCCATGATTTTCAGATAAAAGAGACTCCACTGTACTTTCTCCTTCAGGTTACTCAAAGGGATAGCTTATAGATAAAGTATTATAGAATGTGACTTTTCATTTCCAGTATTTCCTGTGAAATGTTCATGTCAGTTTTTCCATGCTGCATGGTGGTTCTTCCAACTTTTTCCTGGAAGGTTTGGGGGTGCGGGGAGCCTTCTCACTTTACTCTCCTTATCCTTCAGCATGTAGAGTTAGATCTTGTAGTCATAGTCTTCTCTGTAAAAAGCAGCCTCGAAAGGACCATAAGGTCTCTTGCTGTTTGCTTTCCTATATAATCCTATGTAATCCTATGTCTGTCTGTCTGTCTGTCTATCTGTCTCTGTCTGTCTGTCTGTCTGTCTGTCTCTGTCTGTCTGTCTGTCTGTCTGTCTGTCTCTCTCTCTCTCTCTCTCTCTCTCTCAAATGTGGCCTTACCTTTTCAACGGAATGCAGTCAACAGAAGTTTCATCCGACGTTCACCCTAACCCACTACTGCAGTAGACTCTCTTCTTATGCCTCATATATACAATACCACTGGCTTTCCCGGCGTCGATCAATCAATGTGTGTGTGTGTGTGTGTGTGTGTGTGTGTGAGGAACTCACACTGACATTTACTTTCATATGTCTCAGTTGTATTACTCTGATACATTTGTCTTTTTTATGCCATAGATCGATTCTGAATTCACTGATGAAAAGATTCAGGAACTGTTAAAGTATAAATACCCTTCAGTATGGATAATAAACATGTATTCGGTTTGATTTTCCTCTTACATGTAGATGTTTAATAATGGGCAACAAAAAAATATTACCTCACTTACTGTAGTTAACATTCTGAGCCACTGGTGAAGTATTCCAGTATGTTTGGCAACCAAAAAGCCCTGTACTCTTGAAGAGTATGATGTAATGAGTGAAATAAAAAAATATATCCATAATTTATTTTAAACCAAAAAATAATTTTTATGTATGTTGAAAACAAAAGCACAACCAAATTTAACATATCAAATGCCTTTCTTCAATTATATTAGCTAATAGAATGTCATATCACACCTAGCACTATAAACGAGCACAGGGACTTCTTGATTACTGTTCCCTATATAAAACAACCGGTGTAATAATGCACATATATTGTATAAAACACTATGATACAGGATGGTATATAGCCTTAGATACTACTTTGATAAGTCCATGTGTTGCCGGATTTGGGCATTTTCACGTGAATCAGACTAAAATAATGGATGTTGTGTGAAAAGTATTTAGCGAAAGGCAAGGATGTGTTTTGGGCATTTATGGATTTAGAGAAAGCGTATGATATAATTGATAGGGAGGCTTTGTGGACTGTTTTAAGATTGTATGGACTTGATGGTAGGTTACTAAAAGGGGTGAAAAGTTTTTATGTAAATAGTAGAGCGTGTGTAAGAGTGGGAAATGCTGTGAGTGATTGGTTTCCCGTGAGAGTGGGGCTGCGACAGGGATGTGTGATGTCGCCTTGGTTGTTTAATATTTACATGGATGGTGTTGTAAGGGAGGTGAATGCAAGAGGTTAGGTGGAGGTCTGAGTCTGGTGAATGTTGATGGTTGAGAATGGAATCTGAAGCAGCTGCTGTTTGCAGATGATACTGCACTGGTGACTGATTCAGAGGAGAGATTGAGACAGTTGGTGGAGGAGTTTGGAAGGGTGTGTGAAAGGAGGAAATTGAAAGTAAATGAGAATAAGAGTAAAGTGATGAAGTGTACGAGGTTGATAGATGGTAGGGGGATGAATATAGTTTTGAATGGTGAGTTGCTTGAGGAGGTAGATTGTTTTAAATATCTAGGGTCACATGTTGCTGTGGATGGAAGAATAGATGCAGAAGTGAAGTTTAGAATAAATGAAGTAGGAAAGGTGCTGGGAGGAATGAAAAAAGTGTTTAAATGTCGTTCGCTTAGAATGGATGTAAAGAGAAGGCTGTATGAGGGTGTTGTGGTACCGACTGCGTTATATAGGGCTGAAACATGGAATGTGGGTGTAGCAGAGAGGAAAAGTTTGAATGTAATGGAGATGAGATGTCTGAGGAGTATGTGTGGAGTGATGCGTATGGATCGAGTGCGAAATGATGAAGTGCGAAGGAGAACTGGAGTTGTTCGGGAGATGGCTGGTAGAGTTGAGCAGAGGGTGTTGCAATGGTTTGGGCATATGAAGAGAATGGATAATGAGCGATTGGTGAAAAAGATAACTAGATCTGATGTGAGAGGTGTAAGACTGAAAGGAAGACCACGAATAGGATGGATGGACAGTGTGAAGAGAGCGCTGGATGCGAGAGGGATGTCTGTTGAGCAAGGAAGAGTGGCTGTGCGTGACAGAAATAAATGGAGAGAAATTGTGAATGAATAAGTGATGACGCAGCCCTGAGGGGATATTCTCCCGCATTTGGTCTGATCAGCTAGTCAGGTCAGGTGCGGGTAAGGGGATGGGTCTGTTATGATGTGGCAGGGGTAAACCAGTTCTACTGTCGGGCCCTGCTGTGGATGTCACTGCTTGCATTGCGCAGTTGACCCTTCTGCGGTGTGATGCGGTGAGGATCTGTCCGTTCTCCCCTTTGGGGCTAAGATGCGAATGAATGTGTTTGAATGGATGAGTAAATGGAGAGTGAGTCGTCCTGTCTCGGCTACCTCCCTTTCCTTGGGGGAAGCAGCCTAGGTATATAGATAGATAGATAGATAGATTACGCCACATTACATCTGTCAACCGTGCAGTCCTTCCCGCATCTCAGAATAAGGGGGTAAATGAAGCCTCTTCACTACCACAATTTTATTATGATCCTCTGCGCTTAATACATATATGTTATGGCGTCATTATGGACTGTTCCCTGCCTTTGCTTGGCTTATTGCTATTCCCTTACGTTGCCTTGCTCAACCTTCCTTACCTATCGTTGCCATACTCTTCTCTTTTATGAAGTACTTGTTCTTCATTTCGCTGACCAAGTGTGCTGTGCGTCGTAAAGCACTGCCCTGCCTTTCCATATGCATGTATCCTGTCCTGCCTTATTCTGTCCTCCTCCGCCCTGCCTGATTTGTCCTGCCGTTCCTCTCCTTTCTGCCCCGTCCTGTTTTACTTGTTCTGTCCTACCTGCCGTGTCCTGCCCTATTCTACTAACTGTGGGATGCCTTTCGCCCCTCCCCTGCTCTGCCGTTTAAATGCTCTATCCTGCCTTGCTTTGTGTCACCATGGCTTACCCAACTGTTTCCTTCTTGCTCTGGTATGTCATTTTTTTTTTTACCTTGTCCCGTCCTGCCCGCCTTGTCTGCAGTGTTCTCCCCAGTCCCGTCTTACCATGACTTTGCTCTGTCATGCCATGCCCTGTCCTGGTGCGTCAATTTATGCCCTGTCGGCCCTTTCTTTATCCGCTTTGCTCTGCGCTACCCTTCCTTGAGTTACATATCCATCTTGCCTTAACGTGTATTAAACTGTTTAGTCCTGTTGTACCTGCTTGGTCTTGAACTTATTTGCCCTGTCATATCCTGCCTGCAGCATCCTGTCTGTTCTGCTGTTTTATACTTAAGACATAATAAAGTAGGTTTAGTTTGATTAATAAAAATATCATGACGTTTGATATCGTTTGAGGTCGTATTCATTTCGAATTATGAGGCCTGTAACGCCTTGGGCTTAGTGGATATACAAACACTCTTATGTATATAGGAGTGCATGTATAAAGTTTAATATCTCTCTCTCTCTCTCTCTCTCTCTCTCTCTCTCTCTCTCTCTCTCTCTCTCTCACACACACACACACACACACACACTTTACACACACACACACACACACACACACACACACACACACACACACACACACACACACACACACACACACACACACACACACACACACACACACACTTTACACACACACACACACACACACACACACACACACACACACACATACACAGATTTTAACATCAAATCAAGTCGTAATTTGTCAAACGTGTCACCACACATACGTACCATACACTTCCCTCCCCCCCATTCATTGTGTTAGGCAAAAAATCTAAATCATTGTACCTTAACCTAAGTCGAGGAGTTTTCTGTATTATAAGTCACAAGGGAAGTAATGTAATCAAAGTGTATTTCATTAGTCCAAAAAGGTAATCTAATTCTCGGAAGTTGTGTAAATATTGAATTAGGTCATTTTGCGTCTTACCATTTATTGAATTGAGTGTCATGATTAAGTCTCATCACTGAAGTGAAAATGTTATTGTAGGAAAGTGGTGCAGAATGTATTATTGAGTCAGTGGTCTTTATATCGTTTTACTATCGTCCCTCCTCGAGTCCTTCAGTGACCAAGGAGAACGACGTCCACTCATAACTAGTATGGTCCTTCTGTTTCCAAGTGGTGTTAGACCAATGTTAACTAGGGAAGTGAGTCTATGGATTTAAACATTTATCTACTTTTGGGTTTGATTAAAATCAATGTTATACTTTTTTAAAATTCGGGTTCCAACTACCCTTCTTTGATGGCTATGTATGGGGCGGCCCGCAAGATGTACTAGGGAAAATAACAACTCGAGAACCTAAGCCTACCTAAATTCATGATGACCCATTTAGTATGAAATCTGATCCTACAGTTTGGACATAAGTCGGGTAAGTCTTTGGTATCTATTTCGGAGTAAGGGAATTAAAACACCCCAGTTGGTTTTGGTTCTACACTGAAAACAGACTCGGTAACTTAATGGCAGCTACGTTGGTGAGTAAAAACTGTTATGCTCAAGGTCAGTCCAGATATGGCTAGCCATAAAGAATATTATGCTACCACACCTCCCATCCTCCATAAATTCTAATACAACCTTGAATTGAATAAACAAACTAGAACCGGCATAGAAACTTCACCTGATACTAAACTCCCATTACCAATTGTCACCCTTGTAATCTGAACTTTAAATTCAGTGCACATCCTGATGATTTACACTCGAACACTGGGCGGTGATATCAGATGTAAGAGGAGAGATTGTAGTGACATCAAAGTTCAGTGGGATCAGAATCATCGTAACATTACTCTAGTGTCTTAACAGTGAGGTATAATTAAAAATTCTAAAGCAATACACTGGGGTTAAGCGGTGGTATTCATTAAAATTCCTACCAATACACTGGTGGGCTTACACTGGTGGCAGCGGTGGGATAATAAATATTCTCCATAACTAAAGTGCACTAGAAGTCCACCTTATCTTATATGGTTAACAGTCCCAGGCAACATGCTAAAAGCATCTCTAGTAGGCCACAGCCAGATTCCTCGATTGTTGGAAATCTCTGGTGTAGAACTAAGAATATATTGAGCCCAGGGAGCGAGGACAAAAACATTTTTCTCAAATCATCATATGAACAGGGTGGATCCCCCTTCCTGTTTTCGTTATGAGCAGGCACGGTACTGCCAGTTGTAGATCTAAGTCCGAGGAAACGGAGGATGAGCGATCAGTGAGGGATAGAACAGCGAGAGAGCTAAAAGAGATGGAGCCCCCACTACTCCCTGCCACCCCTTTTCAATCATCACATTCAACCTCTCAATTGTTCACGAGAATGAAGAGGGTTCACACTAAGCCCTGGGATACTCCAGTCCTGGAACTTCACCAGTTGCAAGGACTCGATGCAATTGCCAGCTTAGTAATGTTCTTCAAACTCGTGGAACAATGAGACCAAAATGATTCCACCTGCATGCAAGTCGCTAAGAGTAGGGTTGGTTTGGAGTTAGCCGTATTCATACACAACCATCAAAGAAACCATCGAACAGACTCCTGCCTAACACTTAAACATCTCCTTAGGACAAAGTTTGCAATAGCAGTCAGTGAAGATCGAGCCTGGCAGGAGCTGGAGTCGATGAGCTATGATTGGGGAGAATCACCCCAGGCTTTCACCCATAGGTTCATTTGTCAACACAGTAATCGAATCAAAGTTCCCTAATGAGAATTTCCTAATTGAGGCCAACGAATAAAGAAGCTGTGGTATGGCTTACCTTCTGCTTCACACGAGAAGTTGGAGGGATTTCTAGATGATGAGTGCGCATTGTCCAAATTCCTGAACCATATTGAACATGAATGACAGTTACTAGAAGAGAGGCAACCCCCTCAAATCAACGCGGTACCAGTGAAGGATAGTTACAAGGAAAAGACCGGCACACGTTCCACTCCTTCCATTCCTGAAGGCTCGGTCAGTAATATGAGTATGGTGGAAACTAAGAATGAAATGAAAGAACTGAGAGCTCAAGTGCGGGAAATGAAAACAAATCTAGAGCACATGAGTAAGAGGCAGGCGAGTGATCAGGAAACCCCCCCACCGAAAATATTGTAGTCACTGCAGAGCAACGTCCCACACTCTGCAAGAGTGCTGGTGGAAACCCCCACCCGGTTGTTGTTTTGACTGTTGAAGACCTAGATGTCGTCGGGGAAACCGCGGGTGCCCCAGATGTAAGCAGGAAGCCTCAACCCAGGTTAATCCCAACTCAAACATTTCCCAGGACCTTAGTCAGAGAATATGACTAGCCAGTGGTAATACCTCTCCCACCGTTAGTATCATTGCCAATGGGAGGGTGGTAGAGGAACTAATTGATACAGGCAGCAGTTACACGGTAATAAAGGAATCGACTGGCAAACGAATAGGTGGAGATAAATTCACGGCAAAACCCTCCTCAATTACAAGGAGTCACAGGTGCACCTTTGAGAATTTTAGGAATGCTGTGGACTGAAATTGGGGTTGGTGACATAAAAACTCACAAACAGTGGTTCCCGGTAGTACCTAACTCGTATATCAATGCTGACCTACTCCTTGGGTGTGAGATATTGAGTCAAGCCCCCCTTATTTGGAATGGCGAAAGGAGAATCATGGAATGGGGAGGCGCCTCTTATGTAGTAAATCACATTCCTCATCAGATGAAGAAAGTCGAAAGAGTAAAGTTGAACCCTGTAGTGGTCACGAATCCCGTCACAACTTTTTACTCAAATCAATCTCCTTATGGTGGAAAAGCTTAGTCCCTACCAGTCCAAATTTGTGCCCGTCCATGTAAGAGAAGACCCAGGTACTAACTTGATTGTTCATCTGCTAGCCAAATTCAGTCATAACAGTCACCCCTATCTAGTCCAATTAAGCTCAGAAAACACCATCCACCTACCGCTCACTAATGCCACTAAGCAGGAAAAGACATATAAGAAGGGCACGATTGTTGGATCTTACGAGAAAATCGACAACCCTCCCTGCAAAATTAAGACCACCACCCAAATCCATAATGACTTGCTGCCGCAAAATAATCAAGGGAGAGAGAGCGGAACACGTGAACAGAGGTTAAAAGAACTCATCGAGAGACAAAAGTGGCAACATCTCACCAAGGCTCAACATAAAGACCTATCAGAGTTAATACTCAGTCATGACCCCCTTTTCATCCTTGACATGAAAGAGGTAGGGACTATCAGTGGCCCTCTCGTGCACACTAAGGTGGCTGATCCCCAGCCCAGTCGTGGACCAATGTACTGTTACCCCGAGCAGGCCAAGCAGATTATTTCGGACAAGCTTCAAGACATGAAACCAGTGGCCTGGTTGTCATCTATAGTACTAGCAAATAAACCTGATGGGAGCAAATGGATGTGCTTAGACTACCGACATGTCAACAAACATCTTGCTACTGATATTTATCCTCTTCCTCGGTTGGAAGAATTAGTGGAACAAGTAGCTGGTCATCAATACTATGTCACCCTTGACATGCGAGAAGCTTACTTCCAGATCATGCTAGATGAAGAGATCCGTGACCTTACTACTTTCAGTGATGGAGTTACTTTGTACAGATTCAGACAGCTTCCATTTGGTCTTAACTGCTCCCCTGCAATCTTCTCCAGGCGGATGGCTTCAGTATTGACACCACTCCTACAGAAAGGATGGGTCAGAAATTACTTGGATGAGTTGATTCTTTGGGCTCATGACTTTGCTACGTTGCTAGATCGCCTGAGACAACTTTTCCAACTACTCACTGTAGATGGCATAAAACTAAATCTTTGTAAGTGTACATTTGGTCTTAAAGAGGTTACTTTTCTGGGTCACAAAATCTCAGCAGATGGAAGCTATCCTGACCTAAAGAACGTAGAGGCGATCGCGAAGATGAAAGCACCCACTACAGTGAAAGAAGTACGTCGTTTCCTAGGTATCTGTGGTTTCTGTAGAAAGCATATTCCTTCCTTTGCTAGAACTGCTGTACCTCTAACCAACCTAACTAAATTCGCAGAGTGGATTTCACCAGGCTTAGAGCGCTACTTGCAACTACAGATTGGAATGAAATGTCTGAAACCGATGACATAAACCCAGCATGGGAAATATTCACCAAAAAATTTAATGAAGCAGTAAAGTCATGTGTGCCACTGTGTAACAGGCGTCCGGCTGGTAATAGTAAACCAAAGTGGTGGTCCAGTGAAATTAAAAGTAATATAATAGCCAAAAAAAAGGCATATCATAAATATAAAACTACACATAATGATGATAAATTTCAGTACGAAAATCTATGCTGCATATCGAAAAGACTTATCAAACAAAGCAAAAGAGCACTGGAGATCCACATTGCTAATACATGCAAACCAAATCGTAGAGAATTTTAGAGTTGCATTAGAAAGACAAAGGTTATGACTACATCAATAGGCCCTCTAGAAACAAACAATGGCAAACACACAGAAAATGAGGTTGAAATGGCGGAAATTCTTAACGATTACTTTGCATCTATTTTAACAGTAGAAAACACCACCAGAAACCTACTGTTACCCACAAACCATGCAAACAGCGCAGTCCTGTGTAACTGTGCTATCCACAATAGCGATATCCTTTCAACCAGAAATAGTATCAACATAAACAAAGTCCCTGGCCCTGATAAAATATCACCGAAAATTCTCAAAGAAACAAAAAATTAGTTATAGCTGCCAATTTTTGTCTTATTCAGTAAATCGTTAAGTACTGGGAAAGTTCCCTGTGAATGGAAACTAGCAAATGTAATACCAATTTTCAAAAAAGGAAATAAGTCACACCCAGGAAATTACAGAACAATCAGCTTAACATCAATAGTGTGCAGGTTAATGGAAAAAATTATAAGAGATAAAATAAGTAATTATCTAGAAGGAAATAATATAATTAAAGACTCACAGCATGGATTCAGACACCGTCGTTCATGCTTAAAACCGAGGCGTCCCGATGACATATGGATACGTTGCCTCATTTTGTCACTGTGACACCCGACAATATATCCATACGTTTTGGAATTGCGAGGTCCATCATTTGCACATTTTTCAAGTTTCACGGGTGATTTTTGGTAGGCATATGTGGGAAACCTTCTACCCAACGCCAGGTGGAGAAAATGCCTGGACCCACCTGACCCCTCCTCCCCCCCACCATACGCCATTTTCTTGGCAACTCACCTGTTAGCAGTGATCTGGCCAGTATAGATGTATTGCACCACGGTCTCTCCAATGACGAAATTCAAGGCAAAAATGATTCCCGAGGTGGAGAAGAAATGAAGAGAGAAGCCAGAGGAAGAAACAAGCAGAAGTGACGAGGTGGTAACATTGTAAAGGAAGGTGCCATGTGTTGATGTTTTTGGTGAGTGAACAACGCTTATGTCGCCTATAATATTGTGTGAAGACCAATATACTCTTGTACTACATATAAATTCGTACCAAATAAATAAATATTTACATTTAATGAGTGGTTAGGAATAGTTACCCCTCCCAAGAAAACGTCTTCTCTGGAGCCTGGCATGAGAGAAAATGCTACCAAGGTTGGGATACTGTTACCTGTATTTGGTATTTCTAAACTCAAATGAGCACTTTCCCTCTGAATTTTCGATGTCTCATAAAAAGAAGAGGTTTTAGCTAAAAAAAAACAAACATCGAAAATCCGCCGGAATTGGAGGAGGGGGTCAGTGGTGAAAAATCTGCTGGGACTGGGCGGGTGAACTAACTTACTGGACTTCTTCCATGATGTTTACAAATCATATGATGACTCAAGAACAGTAGATATATTTTACCTGGACTTTCAGAAAGCATTTGACACTGTCTCTCACAAGCATCTCATGAGCAAAATAGAAGCATATGGAATAAACGAAAATACGCAGAAATGGTTTCAAAACTGGATTTCAGACCAAAAACAGCAAGTTGTGATAAACAGAAAGGAATCCAAATGGTGTAACGTGATTAGTGGCTTTCCTTGAGGCTGAGCACTTGGACCGATACTTTTTATTATCTATATAAACGATATTGATGAGGGTCTAAATTGTAAAGTATCCCAATTTGCCGATGGTACTAAAATAACCAGTAAAGTAACTTCAAAATATTCATTCACCAGCGTGGTCAAACTAATGACCAGTATCTATGACAGAAGACAAGAACCGAGAATACATAATGGCAACGCGATAAAGAGTTAAACTCTTATAATTACATAATCTTTCTCGCATCTGGCTAAGAGTCGTGTAATATTACATTTACTTAATTGCGTCACTAACCAGACATTCGTATTAGGCTAAAACCTACACAGAGATAAGAGGTAAAGTTTAGTGAGGGATGGCGAAATTTATCGCAGAATCTACTGTACGTGGTCAAGGTTAGTATTATCAAATTATGTTATACAAGGAAGAAACGAGTTGATCATGTCACTGTTCATTTTGGTTGTTGAAGGGACCCTTGAATTATTCTGGCAATAATACCATAATGACGATATTAGGATGAGATGGAGGGATGGGGTAATGACGATATTAAAATGAGATGGAGGGATGGGGTGGAGAGGTATATGAGAGAGGAGTGTGTGAGTTGGGAGCGGGGCAGTAAAATGGCGGGGGATAGGGCGACGTGGAGGCGATTTGTTTGTGGCCACCCCGAACGGGATTGAGGCGTCTGGCAATAGATAGATAGACAGACGATATTACTGAATCATACTACTTACTTCATTATGTTTGGTACTCATACTGTCGTTTCATTCCATTCCCGATTAAACGCTGTCATTAGTCAATCCTTCCACTTATACTGCTTCCAGTTGTTGGTGTTGGGATTAGTCCTCAAGTATTTGGTAATGTAATTATGTAAACAATATAATTATGTAACCACGGAATATCCGTAGTTTAACTGCAATCGCTGGATGGTTGCCATAGCAACCTCTACTCAGCAAGTTATATATCGCCTGGATATTATCGTGTAGGGTTTGTGAAACTAAACAACCATCGTTGAGTCATACCACCTCGGACTGATATATACTGCACCGATACAGTTTCCTATTCTTCGTCAAATGGAAGACAAAAGGAGACTATGAAGGTATACACCTAAAAGGAACGTTTAATACTGAATGCGTCCGATCTGTCTGTCTGTCTGTCTCTCTCTCTCTCTCTCTCTCTCTCTCTCCGGGTCCTCACAGTTTTCTAAAGTATAGCTACGTTTACCAATTTTATTTTAGGGTAGAGTAAATAAACATGCATATCTTTCCATTACTTTTTGTCATGTAATATAACGGAGAACAAATTTTCACTATCTCCAGCTGGGGGAAGGAGTGACCCTACTATTGACTCCATTATAAAATCTCTGGTTCGGAAACAGTGAAACTATTGCCTTCAAAATTGTCTATTTTTAGAATTTACGTATCTCGAGTAGTATGCTCACAATTGCACCATTACTGCTATCAATCTGTAGTACCGGAGGCTGAAAATTATATTAACATCCTCCCAAGTCACGGTGCTGAATCAATATTCGAGACTCGGTGTTCTGTTCCCGGAGTCGCTGTGTTTGAGTTGGTGCGGTGGTTTGGGCAGCGACCCGCCGTCAAGTAAGAATGGTAAGGGCAGAGCGCTCGCCTCAGCAGGTGTCTCACGAATTTGTGAACGGGGCTGTGTCACATTATATATTTTTAAATTTATTCAATGCAAATGAATAATATAAGCACAGATTAGGATCTCCACAGATAGCCCTGAGTTAACGGTCACTACTCTTACTTCTGACCTGTGATGGGCTGTGAAACCCTGGGGGTCCTTGTTAGGCAAGTGACCACCATCAGGATTTTTTTTAATGTACCAGGGGTCGCTGCTTCAGGAGGAAGCTTGTGTGTTTGTCTCACATGGGAGAGTTCCTTGTCTCAGTGGAGTAAATGAAGCTAGGGCCTGACTGACTGCTGCCTACCTTAAAAGCACCAGGCAAGGCTGCTGCACCACCCCTAAATGTCCACACTGTGCACTGTGCAGTCCCGTCGTGTCTACAAGGCAATCAGTACACTTAACATACACGTACATAGTGTCGTGTCACGTCAGTATACATTTTTCAATTTACTCAATTCAATAGGGTTATATAAGCACATATTAGGATCTGCACAGATAGCCCTGAGTTATCAGCCACTACTCTTACTTTCGACCCGTGATGGGCTGTGGATCACTGAGGGTCTCTGTTAGACAAGTGACCATCATCGGGGTTTTTAAAATGTACCAGGGGTCACTGCTTCGAGAGAAAACTTGTGTACTTGTCCCACATGAAAGAGTTCCATGTCTTAGTGGAGTGAACGGAGTTAGGGCCTGATTGACTGCTGCTTACCTTAAACGCACCAGACAAGGCTGCCACACCATCCCTAAACATCCACACTGTGCACTATGTAGTTTCCACGTTATGTCTACAGACGCCCCATTAACTCAACGTACCCGTTTATAATGTCACGCCGTATCTATTAGTTTATTTGATCACTGTACTTTTTCCTTCAGGTTACTCAAAGGGATAGCTTATAGATAACGTATTATAGAATGTGACTTTTCCTTTCCACTATTTCCTGTGCAATTTTCATGTAAGTTTTTCCATGCTGCATGGTGTTTTTTTTCTCACTTTTTCCTGGAAGGTTTGGGGGTGGGGGAAGCCTTCTTGCTTTACTATCCTTATCCTTCAGCATGTAGAGTTAGATCTTGTAGTCATAGTCTTCACTGTAACAAGCAGCCTCGAAAGAACAATAAGGTCTCTTGCTGTTTGCTTTCCTATGTAATCCTATGTCTGTCTGTCTGTCTTTCGGTCGGTCGGTGGGTCGGTCTCTTTCTCTCTCTCTCTCTCTCTCTGAAATGGGGCCTTACCTTTTCAACGGAATGCAGTCAACACAAGTTTCATCCGATGTGCACCCTAACCCACTACTGCAATAGACTCTCTTCTTGTGCCTTATATACAGTACCACTGGCTTTCTCGGCGTCGATCAATCTGTGTGTGTGTGTGTGTGTGTGTGTGTGTGTGTGTGTGTGTGTGTGTGTGTGTGTGTGTGTTTAACTCACACTGACACTTACTTTCATATGTCTCAGTTGTATTACTCTGATACCTTTGTCTTTTTTATGCGATAGATCGATTCTGTATTCACTGATGAGAAGATTCAGGAACGATTAAAGTAAAAATACCCTTCAGCATGGATAATAAACAAATATTTGGTTTGATTTTCTTATTGCATGTGGATGTATAATAATCGGCAACAAAAACTATCACCTCACTTACTGTAGTTAACATTCTGAGCCACTGGTGAAGTATTCCAGTATGTTTGGCAACAAATAAGCCCTGTACCCTTGAAAAGTATGATGTAACGAGTGAAATAAAAAAATATATATCCATAATTTTAAACCAAAAAATATTTTTTCTGTATATTTGAAAACAAAAGCACAACCAAATTTAACATCATATCAAATGCCTTTATTCAATTATATTAGCTAATAGTATGTCATATCCTATCTAGCACTATAAGCGATTACAGGGACATCTTAATTACCCTATATAAGGCAACAGGCGAAATAACGTACATATATAGTATAAAGCACTATCATACAGGATGGTATATAGCCTTAGATACTACTTTGATAAGTCCATTTTTTGTGGGATTTGGCCATTTTCATGTGTATCAGACTAATATAATGGATGTTGTGTTATTCATTTATTTTTATTTTACACCACAATACATCTATCAACCGTGCAGTCCTTCCCGCATCTCAGAATAAGGGGGTAAATGAAGCCTCTTCAGTACCACAATTTTATTATGATCCTCTGCGCTTAATGCATATATGTTATGGCGTCATTATGGACTGTTCCTTGCCTTTGCTTGGCTTATTGCTATTCCCTTACGTTGCCTTGCTCAACCTTCCTTACCTATCGTTGCCATACTCTTCTCTTTTATGAAGTACTTGTTCTTCATTTCGCTGACCAAGTGTGCTGTGCGACGTAAAGCACTGCCCTGCCTTTCCATATGCATGTATCCTGTCCTGCCTTATTCTGTTTTGCTCTGCCCTGCCTGATTTGTCCTGCCGTTCCTCTCCTTTCTGCCCTGTCCTGTTTTACTTGTTCTGTCCTACCTGCCGTGTCCTGCCCTATTCTACTTACTGTGGCATGCCTTTCGCCCCTCCCCTGCTCTGCCGTTTATAATGCTCTATCCTGCCTTGCCTCGTCCCACCATGGCTTACCCAACTGTTTCCTTCTTGCTCTGGTATGTCATTTTTTTTTTTACCTTGCCCCGTCCTGCCCGCTTTGTCTGCAGTGTTCTCCCCAGTCCCGTCTTACCATGACTTTGCTCTGTCATGCCATGCCCTGTCCTGGTGCGTCAATTTATGCCCTGTCGGCCCTTTCTTTTTCCGCTTTGCTTTGCGCTACCCTTCCTTGAGTTACATATCCATCTTGCCTTAACGTGTATTAAACTGTTTAGTCCTGTTTTACCTGCTTGGTCTTGAACTTATTTGCCCTGTCATATCCTGCCTGCAGCATCCTGTCTGTTCTGCTGTTTTATACTTAAGACATAATAAAGTAGGTTTAGTTCGATTAATAAAAATATCATGACGTTTGATATCGTTTGAGGTCGTATTCATTTCGAATTATGAGGCTTGTAACGCCTTGGGCTGAGTGTATATACAAACACTCTTATGTATATAGGAGTGCATGTATAAAGTTTAATATCTCTCTCTCTCTCTCTCTCTCTCTCTCTCTCTCACTGCACACACACACACACACACACACACACACACACACACACACACACACACACACACACACACACACACACACACACACACACACACACACACACACACACACACACGTTACTTCTCGAGGCATTCGACGGCGCCTAGGGTCGAGAGACCAGTTATGGAATCTTATGAAGAAATGTGATGCAGTCTCTCTATCTTTAGAATTGTTATCCATGCAGTTTCAAAGAGTGGTATAAAATGTACTTAGGCTTTCCCTGCAGCACTGCTCCTGCACCGCATTAATGTTTTACTGAGGTACAGGGTTTTAGAGTAATTAAGAGATGTGATGGGGATTTTGGAGTTTGTATCAAATCCCTCCAGTCTGTAGTGTATTGCTTAGATTTTAATAAAATAATCATAATGTTTGATATGCTCCTGTAACAGGTATAACTTGAAAGCTCTCAGAGAGAGCATACCTTCGCCAATGTTACTGCCATTAAAAAGGATCCGGATCCGAATCCCTGAAGATATTGTGTGGAATACATAGGCTCCAGATCAACCCCAAAATTAAATTAGTTCGTTTCTTGTCCATGGCCCACCCTTCCCCCAACTTAATTGAAATTCATTGAGAACTTTTGGAGATACTGTCTGAACAAATAGACAAACATAAGTGAATACATAACTTCCTTCAACTTCGTTGGCGGAGGTTATTAGCATATATGAGCAAACAGCAAGTAATAAATTTTATTTTATATTTCTAAGTAACTTCTGTTCAATGTATAATTCATTAACAGTGGGATTACACACTTCTCGTCGTACAAAGTGGATTATTATTTGTGATGGCCACTCCAGATATTATCCCCAACTGGATGTGCTTTTATTACCCTTTCAGTGTCATATATGGATAGGTGTTCTGGCCTAGACCTTTGTTGTCTGCATTCAACTTGCTAAGGTAAGGAATAAGAATTGTGTATTACATACAGCATTATAGCTCTCTGTTGTATAACAATAAGGTGTGTATGTTACTGTTATCCTCTGAGTGGCCAGTATGATTGCCATTAATTTCCTTAATGTTTGCATGGTAAAATATCAGTACTTTCTGTGGTATAACTACCTATAGCTGTTAACGACATTGGCGTTTGCTAATAATTTTTAAAAAGCCGTCTGTCCCATGGGGATTATAATTGTTTTACAAAGTCGTCTGTTAGATACTCTGAAACAAGCAGAATGAAAAGAAATCATGAAACACCGCTCGATAAGATGTTCCTTAATGAACTGCCAGCTTCCTTGATTTATATTTTACATTTAGAAGCAGAGTTAAACCAAACGGCCATAACATTTCTAGTACATAAGCCTAAAACTTCAGTAGGCTTAAGGGGACCACCAATCGGTTGTTAGAAAAATCGACAAGTTCCAATATTTGCTGATTAACAGCCAGGCTCATATTACCCTCTTAAGGGCTGAGAAACTATAAGTGAGTGACCTCTGCATGATTCAAGGGCATTAACATGATGGAAACTGAAATATAATTTTTTAAAAAGCGTGTCCCTCTGTTTGTCTAAATGCTTTTTTGTCCACTTTTCAAATTAAGGGGGACTATCTTGAGGCCTTCAAGAGTCTAACAGGGATAATATTATATGAGGAAGTTACTAGTGTAGCTTAAAGCTGCTTAAATAGTGCACCTGAAGGTCAGGTGCTCAGTTATAGCTGTGTTTAAATTTTTCCCACAACCATATCAATTTAGCACATTAAAGATCAATTTATCAAGTCATTTTTGTGAAGCGTGGTGGTCGGGCAGGTAGTATGATGGGCAGATAGGTCGGGTGGGTGGCTGGAAGGGTGGGATTGGCTGGATGGGGCAGCATGGGTGGGTGGGTAGAGAGAAAATTAATAAATGAGGATTAAGTCCACGAGGTGAATCAGTCCATGGTATGAATATTTCCATGGGAAATGTACCCCGAGTGCAATGGTTCCAAAGGGAAACATAGGTCCAGTGGATATAATGGAATCCTGTAGGTCATCTCCCCACGGTGTGGCCCCACCTTGGTCCCAGGCAATGCTGCAATTCAATGTATGGTCATGGTTTTTTATCAGGGTATGCTTCGTGCCCTGCACGTCCGTCAGTAAGCACTGAGGTAGTTCAATTAAACACCTGCGCATAATGTAGGCTTACCAGTCTGAAAGGCAGATTGAAACACTAGATTGTTTCAATGGCCCCGTGCTCCCCATTCAGGTTTATTTCAAAGATCTGAGGTGACGTATAATGGAGGTTTATTTCAGAGAGAACTTCTATAGCTGTGATCTGTTTGATAGCAAGCCCCTTACTGCCTCACAGCGAGCAGCAGGCGTGGGAACCTTAGCTTAAGTCAGTAGTTTAGAGAAGTGTGCTGATTCCATCAATGGTACTGGTTACATATACATATATATAGGTTTTAGGTGTTATAATATATAAGGCATGGTTATATGAGTAGAATAATATAGTATGGGTACATAGTATGGGTACAATACTCCCCCGACAAAAATGGAATTGGTGTCTCCTGACACAATGAAGGTAGGAATGCAGCGGATATTTAATAACTGTGGAAGAAAGTGTGGGGGGTGTTTAGTAGGTATACAAGTAAATGGGTTAATTATTATTGTATGGCAAAAACAATCTACAGGAGCTGTAGCAAGGCACAGGAATGTAGTATATACAATACATGGTCATGTGAAAGAAAAAATGTAAATACATAGGAATAATATAACAATGGGTATATAGATATATGATGTAAGTGCATAGTACGTATGTACAATGATATAAGAATAGATTGAAAGGTAATATATCATTTATGGAGCACATATGTATGGAGTTCACTATATTTATAAGGATCTTATCTGATTATATGATGTACACTATTATTGTCTTTGTCGTATGAATCCATATTTGGTTCAATAATATCACACTGGATTTATTGTTACACATATACTCTATATAGTTATTTTATGCTACTATGGTCCTTTCACCGCAAGAAGTCCGTTCAGGGTGGGGCCCACCTGGTGAATCACCTCTAGCGATTCTGCCAAATCAACCGTAGTACATGCCTCTCTCTCTCTTATTTCCCATCTATGTGCTATTTGAAATTGTTTTTTATATTCTGCATATAATAAAGGAAGCTACATAGTACATTGAGTATCAATTTTTAGAATAATAACAACGATTTGAATGAATTCTATGACACGTGGCAGTGCTTTTTTCCCATGTTGCCACGCCGAGGTCGGCGAGGGACCCAGGGTCAGAGAGAGGATTAGGCCTACGGGGGAAACCTCTTAAAAATAAAATGCGCCTAGACTTTTACCTCATAGGTGATGTGGAAAAAAAGTTGAAAATAAATAATAAATATATACAATATACATATATATAAATAGAGAGAGAGAGAGAGAGAGAGAGAGAGAGAGAGAGAGAGAGAGAGAGGGAGAGAGAGAGAAACAGGTGGGAAGGGGTGGTAAGTAGGGAGGCAGAGTGATAATCCGATAATTGGTGGTCAAATTGGCAACGTTGCACTCGGGGGAAAGTCCAACTTCTGCCACACCCTGAACGGACTTCTTGCTGCGAAAGGACCATAGTAGAAATTATTGTTATTATTTTGGCTGTCACTACTTTTTTCTGTTACTCATGAACTGTTCGTTTTCAGTTAGGTTTTCAATATAATGTAAGACGCTTCTGTCCAAATTTCTTACAGATTATGTTTATTTTCTTATTTTCTTTTAATAGATGGTATTTGGATGCTTCTGGGCTTTTAGTTACCATGGATGGACACTAAACACTGCCTTCTTCTACAGCCCGGGGAGGCTGTACAATTCCTGTTGCGATTCTGATTTCTTGAAGGCGGCGTTCCATTTTCCTTACACAACAGTGCACTGCACAGACCGTAAGAATGAAACCTATCAAAGAGATGGCCACTGGGGGAAACACAAATGTTGATGTACCCATGAACGGCTGAAGGCCATAGAAAACTGGTCCATAATGAAGTCACTTTCATTTAGAAAGGTTAGCATACGCAAGTTTGCAGAGGTGATAGAGATATTATCAAATGGTAGAGTGGAAGTCATGTTGAGTGGTTGAAAGATGTCATAGGTGTGATTGCGGACAGCTTGATGGTAACGAGTGGCATAGGTGATTACAGACTTAGATTTGACTGAACAATAGTCAGGTGTCTTAAAGAGACCATTAGCAAGCACTGAATGAAAAGAAGAACCAGGACAGATGGTGGTAACAGACAGGAACCGTGAAAAAGAAGTACTGGACGTGGTTGAGATGAGCGTGATGGACTGGAAGTTCTGGAGCCGTTGCAAAGGAACAGGCAGAGTGTACAGAACGGTTGAGAACTAAGGCAGACTCGCAGGGTGTGGCGCTACTAGGGAAAATAGTTAGAAGGTAAGCAGCACAAAGGCGAGACGTAGGGGTAAGGAAAGAACATTTGGTGAGATCTGTCGAGGAGATAAAGGCAATGGAAAGGTGATCATGGGATAGGAGGAAATATTCCGAGAGAACAGATGCTTTTAATAAGGAGTTATTAAACTTGAAAGGAAAGGGAATAAATTGGAAGAGGTTAAAGGTGATGGTAGAGCAAAGAGGAATATGAACCATGACATAGTTTGCAACAAGGGTGGCCTCAAGAACTGGATAGTAGAATTCTAGAGAGGAAAAAGAAAGTAGTGGAGACAAGTCGAAGGTAGAGTGAGTCCATTCCAATACAGAAAGAAGAGCAGAAATAGGTACTAAGTCATCAACAGCATCAACTAGAATACGAACCAAGGTGGAAACTTGAGAGAGGAGAGAGTCAATTGAGAGTTGGAGGTTGTTGAGGTGAAGTTTTAGATAGGCGAGCTGAGAAACAATATTAATCTTAGAAATATGTTGTCTGAGAATGTCTGTGAAGTTGTTCAGAGTGTAAAGGACTTCATTGAGGTGGGCTGTAATTTTCTGCAATATAGTGTGTTGTACTTTAATGACTCTACTCTGAGATTCTAGGGCAGTGGCCAAGTGAGCTAGGTCGGATTTGAAGTCAGAAAGGTCACGATCTGTAGCTACGCCAAATAAGCCACTAAGAATTTCACCTCCCAAGTCAAAGAGACCTCGTTTCACACGTGAACGAACAACTGGTGTTTGACTGGAAAACGTGTTGTTTAGTTGAGAGAACTTGTCATAGATGTAATTCAGTTGCCAAGAAAATGGGAGATACAATGGGTACCAAGGTTGATTAGGATTTTGTTTCCCCATGATGGTTGACAGTTGGGCTCTGATCTCGTCCAATTGGCATGTGAAGTGAGGAAGGGCGATGGCTACGTCGGCCAGGGGCTCTAGATCGTAGCGCAATGAGACGACATTCTCAGTCACCATTAAGGCCCTCTCCCACTTCGGCGTAAATAGGCACGATGAAGCCACGATGAAAATCGTGGTTGAAGTCGGTGATGTGTCGATGATTCTGACCAAGAATCGTGGTGTCGGCGTAATACCGGCAACACCAGTACGACAAAACGCCGAAACCTAGGCGGAGTATACGATATAACTGGCGACTAGTAGCCGACATATCGCTGATATGTCGGCGTAATGCACAAGCATTATTCTAAATTCAAATTTTAACGTTTTTTTTTTTATGGTGACCCAATGGCAATAAAGGTACAACGGCGGCGTGCTGTCGACGATGTATCGTAGATGTGTTGGCAAATGCATCGCACGCACCTCGCAGACAAAACGCCGAGGCCATCGCAGGTGCCTCACCGTCATCGGTGTATTTAAGGCGATTAATCGACGGTTCATCCGCGAAATTTCGGCGATATATCACCGACATTCATAAGATGAAATATTACTGTCGCACAGCCCGGTACATATGGTACGGTTTACGTAGGCTATGTCGTATTAACCTCACCGATGCATCGCCGATACATTGCCGACGCTTCGCCGTATGACCGTATGACATCTCAACGTTTTTTTTCACCGCCGATGCCTCGCCGATGTCGGCGATCATACGCGGTTTATACGTAGGGTAATCGCCGACGTCGCCGAGGCGTTGCCTTGTTGTTTACGACTAATCTGCGAAATTTTACAAAATCGTGGAGGGCCAAGACGTTTTCATGCAGCATGAAAACGTCGTGGTTCCCCCATGACAAATTTCCACCTCGTGCGACATATCGGCGCCATGCCACGAATGGACAAGATTTTGATGACGAATACCCACGATTAGGGATTTTTGACACATCGTGACTTTATCTTCCACACTTTCGCCGAAGTGGGAGAGGGCCTTTAACTCGCCTCCTGAGCCGACCAAGGCTCCGGGACGTACTCCACCATCGTCCTCACCCAACCCAGACCCTATGAGGGTCAGCACTACCATCAGGTAGACCGCTAACATCTTACCTAGAAAATAATTTTGAATTAATGAGAGAGATCATCTATCTGTCTATTGCCAGACGCCTCAATCCCGTTTGGGATGGCCACAAACAAATCGCCTCCAAGTCGCCTTGTCCCCCGCCATTTCACTGCCCTGCTCCCAACTCACATCCCCCTCTCTCATATACCTCTCCACCCCATCCCTCCATCTCATCCTCGGCCTCCCCCTCCCTCTTCCCACCTCCACCTCACTCACATACACTCTCTTCGTCAGTCTCTCACCCTCCATCCTCTCCATCTTGCCAAACCACCTCAGATCATGAAGATGTTTATGTGCGGAGCGCAGCTTTGATCGATATTGATTGGGTGAAGAAGGTTCAGATTGAGGAACAGGTGGAGAAGGATAAGTAGTGGTAGGTTGTGCAAGGGACTCTTCCAACACCAGGCCTCGAGGTGCACGCTTTAGGTCATCTGCATGTACCCACTTGGTATCATTAGTTGACAATTCTTGTACTTGAAATTTGTTACCTTGTTTATTTATGACACGGTGGTGGCCTGTAAATTTGTCATCCAATTTGGAGGTGCGAGTAAAGGAACGAGCAAAGACTAGATCTCCGATGTTGACACTGATAGGCGAGGCAGACTTATGCTGGCGTTGCAACATGTCCTCCTGAGATGCGGCCAGATTTGCTGTGACACTGATGGATTTTCTGGAAGTTCGTTATTTTCACTTTCATGTAATCATCCACGTTATAGATGGGATCAGGCTTTGAAGATAGGATGGAATAGGGAAAGTCTTTGTCGAACCCAAATAAGACAAAGAAGGGAGATTCACCATTGGATGAATTGATGGAACTATTTATAGAAGCTGATACCTGGGATATCCATTCATCCCAAGAGGCACTATTTGACCCTAAATGTCTGAGACACTCCAAAACCTTTCGGTTGTGTCGCTCTACGAGGCCATTTGAAGCTGGATGGTTAGGGACAACATTGCATTTGTTGATATTGTACTGTTTACAAATTTCTTCCAGAAGACTGTTGTTAAACTCAGTTCCATTATCTGTAATTATTGTGCTGGGTGTAGTAAATGAGCAAATCACGTGGTCGATGAAGGCACGCGCTACACTTTTCGTGGTCTTATCTGCAGGTGGTACTAGGACACAGTAGCGAGAGAAATGATCAACAGCTACAAATAAATAATGAGCGCCTGATTCCGTAAGCAGAAGTTTTAGAAGGTCAATAGAGACAGTTTCCCATGGATGTGACGGAAATGGGTATTGTAAGAGCGGTGCAGGTAGTCCGGTTGATCCTTTGTGACGGTGGCACGAAATACAAGAGTCACATTGTACATTGATATCTCGATGCATAGTTGGCCAATAGTATGCAAGACGTGCCTGTCGCAACCATCGATCTTTACTTGGATGGGATGCATGAGGTGTGTTATGAACTATTTGAAGTACTGCAGATATTAGATTAGTAGGGACAACAAGTTGGTGGACTTCCCTATTGGGCAATTCCTTCCCTGTTAGAAATGTTTTCCTGTATAAGATATTATCTTTTAGAATAAACTCAACAATTGGCACTGGCAGAGTAGGTAAGGTAGAATTATCTCCCGATTCCAGGAAATAAATCACTTTGGACCAGACACGGTCCTTGCGCTGATGATGTTGAATGACTTCTGGTGTTAGTGTGGTGTTAACAGTTTTGCTTGGCCGCACTGATGTGACAGCCGCTGCCACATTGCGTGAAAGTGCGTCCGCGACTACATTCGATTTTCCTGGGACGTACTGGAAAGTCGGGTTGAAGTCCTGGATGGTGACAGACCATCTAGCTAGCCTACCTGTCAGGTTACGTCCTTTGAACAGATCGCATAGAGGTAGGTGGTCTGTTTGGATATGCACTGGGTAACCATACACTATATCTCTGAAGTGTTGCAAGGACCAGACCACTGCCAGAGCTTCGAGATCTGCAACACTATAATTACGTTCGGCAGGGTTGGGGGAGCGACTAGCATACGCTATTACCCTCTTTCGTGATCTTTGATCCAATTGCATTAAAACTGCACCAAGGCCTGCGTCCGAGGCATCTGTGCACAAAAGAAAAGGTTGTGTATAATCAGGAAATGCTAAAACTGGGGCATTTACAAGGGCTGTTTTCAGTGTTTGGAAGGCTTGTGACTGATCTTTTGTCCAAACGAACGGCACATTTTTCTTTAGTAAGTGAGTCAGAGGAGCGGCGATCTGTGCGTAACTTTTAATAAATTGCCTGTAGTAACCATTTAATCTCAGGAAACTCTTTACAACATCTGTACTGGTAGGTTCTGGAAAGTTGATTATCGCCTTAACTTTATCGGCATTGGTATGAATCCCTTGTGCATCAACTACATGCCCTAGAAATTTAATTTTCTTTCTTAGGAAGTTACATTTACTGAGGTTAATCTTCAGACCAGCCAGTTGAAGGCACTGAAATACTTGCTGAAGTTTAACAAAATGTTCAGGAATGGATTTGCTCACAACAATAATATCATCTAGATAGGCGAAGAGAGAATGGCCCATCATGCCACAAAAAACTGAATGGATGAGTCGCATGAATACTGAAGGGGCATTCCTTAATCCAAAGGGAAGCCTCTTGAACTGAAAATGTCCAGAAGGGGTACTAAAAGCTGTTATAGGGCGAGATGATTCTTCCATTTCTACCTGCCAGTAGCCACTGAGTAGATCAAGTGATGTAAAGACTACGTTGTTCTCACCTAGTGACTCCAGTAAATTAGTCAGGATTGGCAATGGAAAACGATCGGGTACAGTAACTGAATTTACTCGACGATAGTCCACTACTGGTCTAAATTGGCCATCTTTATTTGGAACTAAGAAAAGTGGGCTATTCCACGGACTGACAGAGGGTTCAATGATATCCTGATCTAACATTTTTTGTACTACCTCGTTAGTCTTGTTCCTCAAGCTGTGAGGCAATCTGTAGGCTGGTATGTAAATCGGTTGAGTACCCTGGACCAGTTCTATGTTGTGCTTCACTAAGTCTGACCTACCCATAGGTTCTCCGGGTAAGGCTACTACGTCTCGATATGACTGCAATAGACTGACTAATTGATCTTTATGTTGTGGATAATCATCACAAGTCAGGCTTGAGAGTAGGTCAGGTGAAAAGGTTGGAGCAGATCTCTTAGAATTAATGGCATACACACCAGTTGGGTCACCATCATCATCATCATGTTTAGTAGGTATGGAGATTGGTACCTCCTGGCACTCCCTTACGGACGATGTGTAAACCAGGAAGTCTCCAATCTTTATATAAGTTTCAAAGGAGCGTTGTTTGTATTTAGTAAGTACAGGTAAGACAAGTTATCCTCCAACACAACACACAACACCGACTCATAAGTTAAACCATTCACACAACACGTCTCTGGTAATGTAGTATATTCACTCCAGCTGTCGCACCTACAACACGAACAGAGACTTTGTTAAACTCATGCGGCAACAAAGTTGTGCACTGATTTGTTACTGCACGCTTCCTCTCTGCCTGCTCTAGAACATCATTCGAAGTTTGTGAGGTAGGTAACTGAGACGTGTCTGAGTCGGCTTGAGTGCTGTCATTAGAGGGGTTATCACGATTTACTGTTGAGTGATTAGAGGGTGTATCAGTAGCAGTTGGTGAATTTACTTCAATGCTCCCAGGAAGTGGTGGATTTATTTCTGAACTCTCAGAGAATGAGGAGCATTCACCTGTACTCTCAGGTAGTGGTGAGGGTAGTGGAGACTGAATGACTGGGTTAATATGGGAAATGACAGGATGTGGATCAGCCATGCCATATACTGGAAAGCCATAAATATCTATGCTAGTAGAAGATGGGATTAGAGCGATGTTGTATTCTGCCATGGTGGGTAAACCTAGAAGGGCATCTGCTGGATATTTGAGGTCATTTGTAACATGAAATGTCACTGTAAAAGGTGTCAACGCTTTATCTAATTGTATTTTCAAAACAACTCGCCCTTTGACTCTAAACTCGGAAGGCAAGGAAAATGCCTGTACAACGTAAGAAAGGACAGTTTCTTTAGCAATATGATGTTTTCCACCATTTCATAAGGCTATTGAAGTTTTCTGAAAACCTTTAAAAATGCTAAACTACTGTCATACTTAGATGTGTTCAGTCATACTTAGATGTGTTTGGTAATCATAGTACTCCAATCTCCCGCTTCTAATAGTCTTTCGTTGATACTGATGAGCAACTACTACATTTTTGTTGTACTTATAGTACCTTACTGTTTACAGTACCTCATTGGGTGATGGCAACCATTATCCAAACACTTGATTTAGTGCCGCCTACTTCTTTCTTAGTCTGTGGGCTGCAGCACGCTAGTTGCAAAGCAGGCTCTGTGGTGTGATAACATGGTCATTTGAGTGACTTCAAACGTAGTTATATTCCTTGAAATGGTATTAAACACCTAAATATGTACCCACCTATCCATAATGATGGAATTATTGTGGTCGGAATTGTCCCAGTTGGCGGAAAACCGTCATCTAGACAATCTGGACTTACTGCTGTGAGAGCCTCAGTTGGTTTGCCACTTGGTTCGATTGTCCCAAATTAGGCATGACGTGCTACTTTTGAGCAGTTACTACATCTTTCTCCGTCTTCCCACGGTCACTTTTGCCTTGCACTTAAGCACTAAATTTATCATTAAAAACTATTATTTCGAGACACGTTTGAGCCTTCCTCATGTGCTATCACCATGGTAAATGGATCAGGCAGTGCATGAATTTTCTACATTGTAGCTACTGTTACTTTCCTTCTTGTCTCAAGGCACAGGGTGGGGATGGAAAATGATAGAAAGCCTAATATCACAAAAACTGCATAACGCTGCTCCGACAAAATACTTTGGGGTGCTTGTCGGTTCCTGTGGGTTAGGTTGCACGCCACGGTTTGGTGACTACACTTGTCAAGCTTATGGTTTCCTGTAACCCAAAAAGCCCTTTCCAATGCTGGGTTGTAACTATATAATCAAATCATGGGATACGTGGAGCCCACGATGCTGTCTCTGCTAACTGAGAGGAGACAAATGCGACACCCATCCAGGAACCAAATCTCCATACTGTTCCGTAGCCCTTCACCATGGTGAGACACTGTCCAGTGCAAGAGAACATTGTCTCTCTGGACGGGTCAGACATACAGTGAAGATTGGTTGACTGCTCTTGATGTGTCTGCCCAGTCAAGTATACTGGGAAATCTCTGCAAACGTTTACAATCTTTTGTTCTATGAGATTCACCTAGCACTGCTATGTAATTTGTTTGGTGAGTTCAGTCCTCACGAAGCTGCCTGTTCCTGTTTCTGTCTTGTGTTTGTGTCCTCTACGACTCGTTCAGGCTGCTCCTTTGGATTTTCCTTGCATCAGTAAAAGCAATTCATTAGTACAAGTACAAACATCACAGGAATGAAGGATCAACTTCCCTCCCAAGCCGTCCATTTTGTGTTTCGAACACATTTTCTTCTACTAGTATTCATATGATAGTTATGTTATTGTTTTATTTCTGACAGTGAGGATGGCTTGTGTATATTCTTTCACTGTTTTTTTGTACAGTAGCCTTCATGGTAATTGTTCTAGCTGTATGCCTTAGTTATAAAAATCAAACTTTCACTCCAGTATGTTTTTGTTTTATGGCTTATGTGATTATTAATGAATGTTGTACTGCTCTTTCAGCATTGGAGTATTTTGGTGCAGTCCTTTCTTTGGTTTATTCATTTTGGAGCAGTTCTTTTATTTTTTTTTTATCGCACTTGCAGTTAATTATATCGTAGTCATAGACGAGCTGTTTTAACAGTGAGTTGCTTTGTAGGGTGTGAGTTTTACTTGTCGTTGACAGGAGAAAGATAAAGATGAATACTGGGGTTTGATTGTAGTTTATTTCTCCAAAGGGAATATCTCAAAATTAATACTGAGTATGTCTCACAAGAGTGTATTGAGGTGAAAGTGTTTTATGCTTGCTAACTTCACGCACTTGCCCTTTTCCCCACCGTGCTTCTCTCTAGACCCCCTTCTTGCTCTCTTTCCTAACTCCTTCTGCCTGCTAACTCCTTCTCTTGCGTATAGGAGAAATTGTGTCACGTGTAAGGCACTGTTGAGTGGAACTCTTTCGATCCTGGGGACTTTCCAATCAGGCGTCACGAGGTGCTGTATATGGCATGCCGGAGAGAGAATGTGTGAACACCATTTCCTTCAGCCCAAGCCATGACTTTCACTTAACCTCTATTGTACATATGTATGCTACCAGCAATTATATATTGTATTATGATATTTTAGAGTCCTGACATCACTTGGTCATGCCCTCCTGGCGAACCTACGACAGCAGGTAGCAACTAATTACATTCTAATCTATTAATACCTGGTATTCATTATAATATTGTAGAGATATAATATTCATAACAATATTGTAGAGACATAATATTCATAACAATATTGTAGAGACATAATATTCATAACAATATTGTAGAGACATAATGATATTGTAGAAATATAATATATTGTAGTAATGTGTATGATGTACCAAATACATGGTACTAAAATTGAATACAGGATATTGTATAACGCACTTTGTAGTACAAAATTGTAGAACATTGTAGTGCACTGTAGCACAAACGTGTATGTACAACAGACATACGCATATTTTTATGCAACGGTAATACTGGTAGATGATACACCATATGAAGATATACGTTACTAGCTGTTACCTAGTAAAATTGAACATAAAATATTGTATAAAATATTTTAGCGATATACAATAGTAGCATAAATATGCATGTATAATAGACATACATATATACTTATGCAATGGCAAAATTACTAGGTCATTACATTACATATAGTGCTATGTCTGTAGTAATGCCTAATATTACACTCAACTTGTATGATGATTCTGGTAATAAAGAATTGTCGGAACATTGTAGTTACACTGTATGAATGTAATTGTTATATAATTGAATGTTTACTTGAAGTAATACTGTAATTTTTACATAATTGTATTTTTAAAAGAAGTAATATTTTAAATGTTACGGTACATAATTGCAGTAATATTGTAGTTAATTGTAGAAAATACAGTAATATCATAGGTGTTGTAGTAATTGCAGTAATATCGTAGGTATTATAGTAACTGCAGTAATATAAGCATTTCTAGTTACATAATTGTAGCAACTGTAACATAATGGCAGTAACGCTATGATTTGTAGTTACACATTTATAGCAACAAAAGCCGCGTTTTTGTCGTCCAAGCTGACGGATTGGATTCAAAGCCATCTTCGGTGAAACCAAGCTGTGCCGTTTTTGTCGGCCAAAGCGTTCCGAAGCCGGCCCAAGCATTTGTCATCATAACAAAGATCATCTTCGTATCTCACCCAAGCGTGGTCGGGAGCAGTCTTGGTGCAGCTTGATTAGAGTGAGAATGGCCCACAAGGACGTGTAAATGATAAATATCATGAAATTAGCATGATGTACATAAAATTAGGGTGCAGGTGGCTAATATTAACGACATATAGAGCCAGTTCAGCACAAATAAGGGCTACATGTAAATTGCATATTCGACAGATGATCTTCTTCGGTGAAACCCTCTGTTTACACTGCGATCAGCAAGTGTAATTTTTTGGTTCTACGTATCCTGGACTGTTTTTGTGGACATAAACCAAGCGCCCCAAGACGCACTTCGAATCCCAAGCTCCAACTTGGACGACAAAAACACGGCTATAATTGCAGTAATGCTATCGTTTATAGTTACGTAACTGTACAGTTAAAATGTATCCTACATTGTAAGTTGCGACATAATTGTGCACATGCATATAATTACAAAATAATAACACAGTAGTAGCAATCAACTGTATTATGAATCAGTCATCTATAATACTTGCTGTAGTAATATTACATGATATGTATTATAAGTCCCCTCATCGTTTCTTACCAATATTATATATATATATATATATATATATATATATATATATATATATATATATATCTAATCTAGTCATGCTGCGGTCGATGAGAGTCATGATGTGCATAACAACTGGCTCTTGGAATAACTTTGCTCGTTGTTTCACTTATAGAATGAGTTTATGCTGTACTGTGGCATTTGTAGCAACAGTTGCACCTCCTTATGTTTGTACTGCGATATTAATTTATTTTTGTACGTAGTGATTTCCTCTAGTTTGTTTTCATCGTTTGTGCTCTCTTTTTCCGTGGTGTCCGAGGTTGCGTATTTGCTGGCTAATCCTTGGGATCCATTTTTAAGGCTTAGTTATCTTGCATAGTTATTATCGAAAATGATATTATGTAACCCCATTGTTTGTTATTTTATATAAAGATATATGTACAGTACATTACATATTTACAATATACACTTACTTGGTGGTCGTTTATACCTACGGTGGACAATGTATGTGTCAGCATTGTGTGGAAATCTTTGTCCTCACGATTGTGTGAAAGGAGTTGTTCATTCTTGCTACTGTCATTCTTGTTGGCCGTTTTTTCTCTCTCTTTTTCCGATTTTCCTTGTAATTTAATTTGTCTGGTCCCACTAGATAGCTTTAATTAATAAATGTTTATTACAGCTCTTTTAATTGCTCACTGGGTTACTGTGATAGTATATTTTATTTATACTTATGGAGATAGAATGTTGCCTAGCAGTAGGCATGAAACACCTATTTTATGTATGTGCCAAATGGTTACACATGGTAACAATCGTTGGCAATAAATGAATGCTATAATAAATGAATGAATATACAGAGTACAGTATGTAATTGTTATCGTTCTTGCAAGTACTTAGCGATTGACAATGTAGATAATAATTAAAGTAGATATATGTACATAAGTTGTAACTATAAAGCACGTTTTATATGTTTGTGCAGAATGTATGTCTAACACAGTGTCTTTCACTGTGTATTGTATAAATGAAGTAACCATTCAACTCACTGATTTACCGTGGTGGAAACGGCGTGAGTGGTGGTGAGTGGTGTTGTTAGACATGGTTTGATTGACATGTTAATTGTTGTGCTCTCAGTAAAACGCTAGCACAGCGCATCGACTTCTCACTCTGGTAGCTGTGGTGAGTAAATGAGTAACGGTGAGTAATGGTGAGTGAGTAACGATGAGTGAGATGAGTGGTGAGTGAGGGCTTTGGTAGTTGCTGCGTTGTCGTCTGCTCCGTCACCCCTGCGTCAGCGTGGTGGTGGTGATGGAGGGTGCTTGGGAAGAAGGGTGGGGTCAGGCGGGGGTCGATGTGGTTGTGGGTTGTTAGTCAATGCTCTCCCTACAGCTCCGTTTGTGGGTACTTGATCGTAGATTTGTATGTGATTTCTTGTACAACGTTTAATTGTAGTTTCTTTCTGTAAGGTGTTGACTAGAAGATAATGTTGGTTATTGTCTCGCCTGCTTGCTACATACTAATCGTAGATACTTGTAGTTCGTGTCTTCACTGATTGCCGATTGATGTAGAAATTGGAAGATTGGTTGTAAAAATATGTCAAACCACTGCCGGAATAAAGTTGTGAGGCGTCAGGTGGCTCGAATTTGTAGTACTTTTTTTGTTTTCTGTCTTGATTATGTAGACTCAACTGTAGACTCTTAGACTCATAGGCTCGTGGACGTTGTTCATACGTTCGCTGCCGCCAAAAAATTACATCGAACTTGTAGCTAATTATATCATAGTCATAGCCTAGCTGTTATAACAGTGAGTTGATTTGTAGTAGATAATGTGAGTTGTACTTGTCGTCGATGACAGGAGAAAGATAAAGATGAGTTTATTTCTTCAAAGGGAATATCCGAAAATTGATACTGAGTACATCTCACTAGAGTGTATTGAGGTAAGGGCGTGTTATGTTTGCTAAATTCGCACATCTGCCCTCTTCCGTACCGTGCAGGAGGCAGTGAAAGAGATGAAACTAAGGAAAGCTGCAGGTATGGATGGGTGTGCCGTGGAATGCCTAAAATGTGGTGGAGCGACTAATGTTGACTGGTTAGTAATATTGTTGAATGTGTGCTATCCGAAAGGTATGGTGCCAAATGACTGGCCAAGTGCTTCTGAGGTTCCGGTGTATAAAAGTAAGGGTGATAAGTATGAATGTACTAGCTTTAGGGGTATAAGTCTGTTGAGTGTTGTAGGTAAGGTGTAATGTAGAGTGTTAATTAAGACCATTAGAGAGGGTACAGAGGGAGTGATTGGTGACGAGCAGTGTGGCTTTAAAAGAGGGAGGGGATGCGTGGATCAGGTGTTTGCTGTGAGATAGGTATGTGAAAAGTATTTAGCGAGAGGTAAGGATGTGTTTTGGGCCTTCATGGATTTAGAGAACCGTATGATAGAATTGATAGGGAGGCTTTGTGGACTGTTCTAAGATTGTATGGACTTGATGGTAGGTTATTAAAAGGAGTGTAGAGTTTTTACGTAAATAGCAGAGCGTGTGTAAGAGTGGGAAATACTGTGAGTGATTGGTTTCCCGTAAGAGAGGACCTGCGTCATGGATGTGTGATGTAGTTTGGTTGTTTAATATATGGATGGTGTTGTAAGGGAGGTGAATGCAAGAGGTTAGGTGGAGGTCTGAGTCTGGTGAATGTTGATGGTTGAGAGTGGAATCTGAAGCAGCTGCTGTTTGCAGATGATACTGCACTGGTGGCTGATTCAGAGGAGAGATTGAGACAGTTGGTAGAGGAGTTTGGAAGGGTGTGTGAAAGGAGGAAATTGTAAGTAAATGAAAATAAGAGTAAAGTGATGAAGTGTACGAGTTTGGTAGAAGGTAGGAGGATGAATATAGTTTTGAATGGTGAGTTGCTTGAGGAGGTAGAGTGTTTTAAGTATCTAGGGTCACATGTTGCTGTGGATGGAAGAATAGATGCAGAAGTGAAGTTTAGAATGAATGAAGAAGGAAAGGTGCTGGGAAGAATGAAAAAGTGTTTAGATGTCGTTCACTTAGAATGGAGGTAAAGAGAAGGCTCTATGAGGGTGTTGTGGTACCGACTGCGTTATATGGGGCCGAAACATGGAATATGGGTGTAGCAAAGAGGAAAAGTTTGAATGTAATGGCAATGATATGTTTAAGGAGTATGTGTGGAGTGACGCACATGGATCGAGTGCGAAATGATGAAGTGCGAAGGAGAACTGGAGTTGTTCAGGAGATGGCTGATCTAGTTGAACAGAGGGTATTGCGATGGTTTGGGCATATGGAGAGAATGGATAATGAGCGATTGGTGAAAAAGATAACTAGATCTGATGTAAGAACTGTAAGGCTGAGAGGAAGACCACGAATAGGATGGATGGACAGTGTGAAGAGAGCGTTGGATGCGAGAGGGATGTCTGTCGAGCAAGGAAGAGTGGCTGTGCGTGACAGAAATGAATGGAGAGAAATTGTGAATGAATAAATGATGACGCAGCCCTGAGGGGATATCCTCCCGCATTTGTTTGATCAGCTGATTAGGTCAGGTGTGGGTATGGAGATGGGTTTATTATGATGTGGCAGGGATAAACCAGCTCTGTTGTCGGGCCATGTTGTGGATGTCACTGACTGCACTGCACAGTTGATCCTCGTGCGGTTTGGTGTGGTAAAGATCTGCCCCTTCTCCCATTTGGCGCTAAGATGCGAATGAATGTGTTTGAGTAGACGAGTAAAATGGGAGTGTGTCGTCCTGTCTCAGCTACGTCACTTTCCTTGGGGGAAGCAGCCTAGGTATATAGATAGATAGATAGCCTTTCTAGACCCTCTTCTTGGTTTCTTTCCTAGATCCTTCTGCCTGCTAACTCCTTCTCTCCCGTATAGGAGAGATTGTGTCACGTGTAAGGCACTGTTGAGTGGAACTCTCTCGATCCTGGGGACTTTCCAATCAGGCGCACGAGGTCCTGTATATGGCATTCCTGTGAGTGAATGTGCGAACGTCATTTCCTTAAGCCCAAGCCGTGACTTTCACTTAACCTCTAGATTACATATGTACGCTACCAGTTACTATGTATTGTATTATGATGTTTTAGAGTCCTGACATTTCCTTTGGGAGTGTGGCTTGTGATTGGGTCTTTTCTGTGTGTTTTAGTCATGTTAGTGTGCCGGAAAAGACTGAGCTGATTCAAGGCTAAGGATGCAGTAGTTGGACCCATCACAAGTCTGTACCCATCATCAGTGCAAGAGCTTCCATTTTCTAAGGTGGTGTGGCGGGTTGGTTCAAGGAGGTCGGAAGGCTTGTAATACAAAGGAAGACAAAGAAAAACAGACAGCAACAGACCTTTTGGTTCTATTGCGGCTGTTTGGAATAGGGAAGGCTATAACTAACAAAAATATTATATCAGTTAAAGACAAGGATAGAAAAGTAAGAAGGCTCCTTTCCACCCACCAAATCCTCCAGCTGAAGCTGGCAGGAAATACTAAGGACAACCATGCAGAATATTCTACAATATTTACCTGGAAAGGGAAGTAACATTTAGTCAGCAATATTTACCTCTGCCAGGGAGGTTATGTTTTACCCCGCGTTGGTTGGCTTGTCTATTTGTCTGTCTGTTAGCATGATTACTCAAAATATTATGAACGGATTTTGATGAAATGTTATAGAAGGGTGGGCCATGGGAGAAAGAAGAAATGATAACATTTTGGGACGGATCTGGAGTATCCCGCACAATATCTCGAAAAGTTCTCAATGAAATTCAATGAAATATTGTGGAAAGGTGGGCCATGGACCAAGGAAGCACTGGTTAAGTTTGGGGGCTTTAACCGGACCTAGATCCTATACCCACGGATCCGGGTCCGGGTTTCCTAAAATTATGAACGGATTTTGATGAAATTTTGTGGCAAGATGGGCCATGGGCCAAGAAAAAAGTGAACAAATATGGGGTGGATCTGGATCCTTTTCAATGGTAATGGCATTAGCGGAGGTATGCGCTCTCTGAGTGCTTTCCAGTTACCAATGTTATTTTGTGGTTATATCCTCAAAGTTCTGAAAAAAAAAAAATTGTATACAGTATATGGTACTTCAGAAATTTATTATTCGAGTCAACATACTTAATTGAGGGTAAAAAGACTGATACTTATCCAAGTGGTTGTTAAAGTTCAGTACTTTATCACAGTTTACTACACTGAAGGGCAGTTTGGTCCATATAATATATCACTCAGTTAAAGAAGAAATGCTAAGCCTTGTGTGACTGAAATCGCTTGTTGGTTTTTAATGCCCATTACTTCTAGAGCAATTTGAGCGATCACCTTTGAAATATTTATGTTCATTGAATGTTTTGAATTCTTGAATTAAATCTCCTCATAACCTGCGTTTAGTTAATCTAAAAGACTCATGGCTTCGAAATGCTCCAAGTAGGGTTTATTTCCCAATTTAGATACCATATTTGTCAACTTTCGTTGTATTCCCTTAAGTTTCTCTATATATTTGTTGTAATAAGGCGACCAGAACTGTACACAGTACTCTAAGTATGGCTGTACTAGAGAGTTATACAAGGTGAGGATGGTATTTTCCTATTTATACTCGAATGCTCTACAAGTGACTCCGATTGGTTTGCAAGCTTTTTCAAAAGCCTCTTGCTCCATTTCCTAAGTCTTTTTTGTGACTGACTTTACCTAGGTGAATGTTCTTCATAGTGTAACTGGCTTTTTCACATCTATTTGCAATGTTTAGCACTTTGCATTCACTTATATTTAAAGTCATCTCCAATGATTGGACCCAGTTCTACAGTCGATCGATGTAACTCTGAACTTCCTGCAAATGTAAGGATGTGTCTGCTGTATTTACCATGGGGGTAGGGGGGTTTCAAGAACACTCCCCCAGTATTCCTGCTTGTCGTACGAGGCGACTAAAAGGGTTGGTGGTGGGTCAGTGCCCCACCCCATAAAAAGAACTAACTAAAAAAGCGAACAAAGTGCCTCGGACCTGGACGGACCATACGTTGACGACTAAGGAACGGACGAAGGACATTCTTAGGGTGGGAACGTGGAATGTGAGAGGAGAGAATGATGAAGTGAAAGAGAGAGAGACTGTTCAGGTGCTTGAGGATGCAAAAGTGGATATATGTGGATTAAGTGAAACTAAATGGAAAGGTGAAAGGGTGAGAGAATGGTAATATGGTTTAGGTATATGTGCGGGAGTCAATGAAAATGAGAGGGCAAGAGAGGGAGTATGTCTGATGATAAGCAAGAAGTGGAAGGAGAATATAAGAGAGTATGGAACAGTGGGTGCAAGGATTGTATGGGTGAGGATGAAAGTAGGTATACAAGCGTGGGCGATTGTATGTGTATATGCCCCGACAGAGGATCGAGTGGCAAGAGTGAAAGATGAGTTTTGGGCGAGTGTAGAAGCGTGTATGGACAAGTTTGAGAGGAGCGAGAGAGTGCTGTTGATTGGAGACATGAATGGCATAGTTGGGAATGTACGAGTGGATGGAGTGGTTGGTCAGTGGGGTATGCCAGCTGACGTAGATGGAAATGGAAGTGCTTTAGTGGACATCTGTGCTTGTAAGGGGTTGGCAATAGCCAACACCTACTTTCGGCATAAGATGATCCACCGGTATACATGGAGAGTAATGAGGAGGATGGATGGTGAACTTGTTGAACGAAGGGCAATGATAGACTACGTGTGTGTGCATGAGCGAATGAGAAGACAAGTGTTGGATGCAAGAGTGTGGAAAGGGTGGGGGAATGGAGTCTCGGACAATCACTTGGTGATGGCCAAGGTAGAGCTGCAAAGAAAGTGGTTGAGGAGACGAAGGGGAAGACAGGAGGAAGCAACTCCTGTGAGAAGAGTAAAGAAATTGCAAGATAGTGAGAAAATGGCAGAGGATAAGAGCATAGTGGAAGAAAGATTGGGAAGGTATGAGCTAGAGCAGATGGAAGGGGTGGAAGACATATGTAAGATATTCACGGAAGAGATAGGCGCAGCGTGTGAGGCGGTTTGTGGAGTGAGGAGGAGATGCAAGGGTGTGCAAGGGACAGCATGGTGGAATGATGAGGTGAAACGAGCTGTGGAACAAAAGAAGAAGGCATATAGTGAATGGTTAGCGAGTAGAGGTAGGGGAGAAGATGAGAGAGAGAAGAGAGAGGTATATGTGAGCAGGAGAAGGGAGGTTAAGAGACTGGTGAAGGAGAGTAAAAAGAAAGTGGATGAGGAGTTTGGGAGGAATCTGAGTGTGAAATGGAGGGAGAGTAAGAAATTGTTTTGGAAGGAGGTAAAGAAAGTAAGGCAGTGTGAAAGAGTAAATAGTAGGGGAGTGAAAGATAGGAATAATAGATTGTTGGTGGAGAAGAGAGAGAAACTGAGGAGATGGAAGGAGCACTTTGAGGATTTGTTGAATGTGGAGAGTGAGAGCAGTGCGAGTATAAGTGGTTGGGGAATGGCTGGGAGAAGAAGAGATGAGAGGAGGGAGGAAAAGATCAGTAGGGCGGAAGTAGTGGAAGCGATGAAGAATGTTAAGTTGGGAAAGGCCCCAGGAATTGATGGAGTGTGTGGTGAAATGCTTAGGTATGGGGGTGAGATTGTTGTGGAGTGGATATGGAAGTTGTGTAGATTGGCTTGGAAAGAGGGAAGGGTTCCAGAGGACTGGAAATCAGGTATAATTGTTCCTTTATACAAAGGAAAAGGAGAGAGAGAAGTATGTGGTAACCATAGGGATATTTGCCTACTTAGTGTGACTGGTAAAATATATGGTAGAATACTCATTGATAGGGTTAGGCATATGACAGAGGAGCTAGTTGGAGAAGAACAAGGGGGTTTAGGAAGGGAAAAGGGTGTGTAGATCAGATATTTGTTCTAAGATGTTTAGTGGAGAAGTATCTGGAGAAGGGAAGGAAAGTGTATGCGGTCTTCATGGACTTGGAGAAAGCTTATGACAGAATAGATAGGCAAGGTATGTGGAAGGTAATAAGAATATATGGAGTAGAGGGGAAATTGTTGAGTGCTGTGAAGAGTATGTACGGGGGAGCTAGGGTTACGGTGCGAGCGGATGGGGGACTGAAACAGGGTTGTGTGATGTCTCCATGGCTGTTTAATATATACATGGATGGGGTTGTAAAGGAGGTGCAGGGTAGGGCAGTGGATGTGGGGGTGGCTCTAATGAATGAGGGTGAGATTTGGAAGCTTCCGGTGTTGCTGTTTGCTGATGATACAATACTGGTCAGTGAAGATGAATGGGAGTTGCAAGGTTTGGTGAATGAATTTGGGACAGTGTGTAGGAGGAGGAATCTGAAAGTTAATGTTAACAAAAGTAAAGTTATGGTGTTTGAGAGGAATGAAGTCACAGAGTGTGCAGTGAGGTTGGATGGTGAGGATATGGAGAATGTGAGTGCATTCAAGTACTTGGGTAGTGTAATGAGTAAGGATGGAACTTTGGGGGATGAAGTGCGTGAAAGGGTACAGCAGGGAAGGAAGGTCGTTGGTACACTGAAAGCAGTGATAAGAAATAGGGAGGTGAGTATGGAAGTTAAGAAGTCACTGCATGCTAGTATTGTGATCCCTACCCTGATGTATGGAAGCGAGGCATGGACCTTGCAAGAGGGGAACAAGTCAAGAGTGAGAGCAGTGGAAATGAGTTACTTGAGAGGAGCATGTGGAGTGACGTCGAGGGACAGGTTGACGAATGAAGAAGTGAAGGAACGCTGTGGGGTGGATGTGGATGTGGCTGAGAAGATTAGGAGAAATACACTGAGATGGTTTGGACATGTGGAGAGAATGGAGAATGAAAGACTGACTAAGAGGGTGTATGTAGGTGAAGTGGAGGGAGGGAGAGAGAGAGGTAGACCGAGGATGAGGCGGAGGGATGGAGCTGAGAGGTATATGAGGGAGGGGGGGTGAGTTGGGGGAGGGTAGTCAAATGGTGGGTGACAGAGTGACTTGGAGGCGTTTTGTCTGCGGCTACCCTTTGCGGGATTAGGGCGTCGGCCTATAGATATATATATATATATATATATATATATATATATATATATATGTAAATATATATATATGTATATATATATCTATATCTAACTATCTATCTATCTATCTATCTATCTATCTATATATAAATATATATCTATATATCTATATCTATATCTATCTATCTATCTATCTATCTATCTATATATATATATATATATATCGATGAGTTAGTGAAGGTTTTTCAAAATTACGGACTTGATATTTATGCTCTGACAGAAACTAGATTAACTGGAGTCGATAAGTTGGATTTGGAGGATGGTATACGTTTATTGATATCTGGCCGACAGGACGGAATGCATTATCAGGGAGTAGGACTGTTGCTGGGTTGTAAGGCAAATAAGGCATTATGTGAGTGGGATCCTATAGATGAGCGATTGTTATACGCACGGTTTAAATCAAATCATGGCAACATCAGTCTGTTTGTGTGTTATGCACCTACTAATGATGCACTCGATGAAAGGAAAGACACATTTTATGAAAAGTTGCAAGAAGGAGTAGGAAGGGTACCTAGACATGATGTTTTGATCTGCGTTGGAGACTTTAATGCAGTAATGGGCTGTTCAAATGAGGGATTTGAGGCATGTATGGGTAAGATGAGAGTTGGTAGTAGGATGAGTGAAAACGGAGTGAGGTTTGGAAGCTTCTGTCTAGCAAATGACTTAGTCATCGGGGGCACACTCTTTCAGCATTGCAATATACACAAGACAACTTGGGTGTCGCCGTGTGGAAAATATAAAAATCAGATTGATCACATTGCTATCAGTAGGAGGCATAGAAGTTCTCTGCTAGATGTTCATGTTAAACGGGGAGCGGATATTGCTAATGACCATCAACTCAGCATTGCAAAAATAAGGTTTAAACTTAAAAATCAGAAGAAGGAAAAATCTGGTGTTGGTAGATACGATATTGTTAAGCTTAGAAGGGAAGGAGAAGAAAAGGAGGAATTCAGATTAGAATGCAGAAATAGGTTTTAGGTGTTGGAAACGTTGGAAGAGGGGGAGAGAAGTGTAGATGAGATGTGGGAGGATGTGAACAAAGTTTTGCATGAGACTGCTGAATATACGATTGGAAGGAGACATAGATTCAGGAGAAAGAAATGGATATCAGAGGAAACGTGGAATATGATAAAAAAGAGAGGTGAGGCTAAATTGAGGAGTGAGATGCAATGCGTTGATGAACGAGATTGAATTAGCAAGAGCTGCGTACTGGAGTTTGAATTCAGAAGTAAGAAGGTTAGCTAGGAGAGATAAAAGAAGATGTGTGGATGAAAAGGTTGCAGAGACTGAAATCTTAATAAACAAAAATGATGGACAGAGTCAAAGAATAGCATATGAATCGATTAGAGAACTGAGTGGTAATGCAGGTAAACGCAAGGAAATACCAGTTAGAGACAGGGAAGGAAATTTATTGACCAAAGATGGAGATATTAAAAATAGATGGAAAGAGCATTTTGAGACAGTTCTTAATAGACCAATACCACCAGAAGAGGATATACCGTCTGCTCAGGAAGATTTAAATATAGAAACAGGAGAATTGAGGCTTGCAGAAGTGGAGAAAGCAGTAAAACAGTTAAAGAATAATAAGGCACCAGGGGAGGATGGTTTATTTCCGGAAATGTTTAAAGTGGAGGGGGATAGATTAATAATGATCTTGACCAAGCTATTCAATAAGATATGGGTGACGGGGTTACTACCATCAGTTTGGAAGAATGGTGTAATTGTTAAAGTTCCGAAGAAGGGGGACCTGAGTGAATGTGGTAATTGGAGGGGAATCTCTTTGTCACCGATAGCTTTGAAAGTTTTCAGTAGAGTGTTGTTAAATAGGTTGGAGCCGGTGGTTGAGGGTATTCTGAGGGATGAACAGGCTGGTTTTAGAAAGGGACGTGGTTGCAATGATCAGATCTTTATAGTTAGGCATTTGATGCAGCAAGTTAATGAAATGAGAGTACCGTTAAGTCTTTGTTTTGTTGATTTTGAAAAGGCTTTTGATAGTGTTTCGAGAGAGACTATAGGGAAGATCATGAGACATTATGGAATACCAGAGGAGTTTGTGAGGGTCATTATGAACATGCATGAGGACACATTTTGTAAAGTGATGGTTGATGGTTGTCTGAGTGATTCGTTTGAAGTCAAGTCCGGAGTAATTCAAGGTGGTGTTCTATCGCCTTTACTATTTATATTGGTCATTGATTAGATTATGAAACGCGTTGGAACAGAAACCGGTGCAGGTATACTTTGGGAAGAGAACAGGAAACTTTTGGATTTAGATTATGCAGATGATATAGTTTTGATTTGTGATGGACCAGAAGAGATGCAGAGAGTGTTGGACTGTTTGGTGAGTGAAGGTCGCAAGGTGGGTTTGGTTATTAATTGTGGATAAACTGAAATAATCAATATGAATATGGAAAATGCGCAGGAATGGTGTAATTGGAGGTATGGTTGTAAAGCAAGTTGATAGGTTTAAATATTTAGGTACTTATTTAGCCAAGGATGGTTCTTTGAACTTTGAATTCGAGGAAAGGTTAAAGAAGGCTAATCAGGCAATGGGAATGCTTAAAAATATTTGGAATAATAAAAATTTTTCTGTGCATACAAAAATCATACTTTATAAGGTAATGGTTAGGAGTATCTTAATTTATGGACACGAGTCTTGGTACAGCACAGTGACTATGGAAAATAAATTCTTGGTGTTTGAAAAAAAAAGCACTTAGAAGAATATTAGGAGTTAAGTGGTGGGAAAGGATACCAAATAGTAGAATTAGAGAAATAACGGGAGTGCAGCCGGTCGATGAATATGTTAGGTTCTCACGATGGAAGTGGCTAGGACATGTGTATAGGAGACAGGGAATAGTACGAGGTACACCAGGGTGGGTGGCACTTGGTAGGAGAGGTAGAGGAAGGCCAAAAGAGACGTGGGTGAGGACAATGAGACGGGAAGCTGGAGATGAGTGTTGGGGAGATCTTGAGGAGTTAGCACAAGATAGGATGTGGTGGTGTGAGTTCATCGAGGCCCTATGCATCCCCGAGGGTGCCAGAGGAAATTATATATATATATATATATATATATATATATATATATATATATATATATCCCTCATCCAATCCTACGTTGCCCAATGAGGAACGTAAGAGCCCGGGGCTAGGCAGTTGGTCCTGACATTTAAGATAATATATATATATATATATATATATATATATATATATATATATATATATATATATATATATATATATATATATATATATATATATATGAGAAGTCAAGTGCAATAGCAAAGCTTTCGCCAAAGTCCCGACAGGAGGATGGCCAGGAGTCTGAAAGATAGGTGAGAAGATCGACAGTGTAGCGTCCTTGCTGGAACCCATACTGCCAATCAGAAAGGATGTTGTGTTAGGATAGATAGTTTTAGAATTTCTTGATTAAGGATAGACTCGAAGACTTTTGAAACACAGGATGTTAAAGCAATTGGGCAATTGTTAAGGGGATGGGAATGGGCACCCTTCTTTGGGACTGACTGAAAGAGAGCAAACTTCCAGAAGATAAGGAAGGGTACAAGCTAATAGACAAAGGCAAAAGAGTTCGCCTAGGCAGATGTAAGCACAGAAGCACAGGTTTGAGGACAACAGGAGGGACCCCGTCAGGCCCATATGCCTTCTTAGTATTGAGGCAAATGATGGCAGGAAAGACATCAGTTGAAGGAGTTTTAACTCTTTTGCTCCAGGTGTTCTCAATATAGGATGGAACTGGGCATTTTCAAAAGTTAATAAAGAGGGGAACCCAGGGGTAGGGATCAATGAGCTTCGTGACTTTGAGCCGATAGGCAGAGGGCAGTATGCTTAATACACTTCCAGCACAATCCCTCACACAGGAACCCTGGAAGCTAATGGGTTAATATCAGCCATGAGGGAGACTGAGGACGGAAGCAATGGAAAAACAGCACTGGAGTCATCAAACATGAATTTGGAGAACATCTGAATGAAGAGTTCTGGTTTACCAGTAGAGCAAATAGCTACAGAGCCATCAGAGTGGAAAAGCTGAGGGAACAATGATGATTTAAGTTGCAAGAATGTTTTTTTGCAAGGTGCCAGGAGTGGGAAGAATTCGTGTTTGAGAATTCAGAGCATTTAGTACGAATGAAATCTTTTCTAAAGGGGCAAAGAACAGATTTAGTATGACTGCGGGCAGAAATACAAAGGATATGAGATTCAGGGGTATGATTGCTCCAGAAACGTTTTTGCTATAGGCCTTGTTGTGAACAGCATTAGAACAAGCGTCATTAAACCAAGCTTATTTTTGGCATTAGGCATATGTTTTTCAGAAAGGAATGTATGCTTCCATGTGCGAGAGAAAAACCTCCATAAAGCACAGGGCACTCTCAAATGGCTCTCAGCGAAGGAAACAATAATTATGCCAGGGAAAATCAAAGAAGTACTTCCTAAGGGCCTGCCAATCAGCAGCTCCAAAGTGACACAACCATTGTTTCTTGGGAGGACCCACAGGCCTTCCTGGAGCAAAAAGACAGGTAAAGATGATAAAATCTGTCTTTTGTTCTTCAGGTAGGGGGTTTCCAACTGCACCATCTCCTTGCGCGCACGTGACAGATGTCTGTTCATCACAATGGAAAGAGTGAGACTGATTCCAGGTTCCCACCTTTTTAGAAGCAACGCGACGCCATCGGTGGCAGGTGTTTGCTATAATGGTGACATGGGGGGATGCAGCCACTTTGACAGCTGTTCCAGAGTAGACTCACCACCCTAAACCTACCTCCCTTTCCTACATATTCTTTTTATCTGATTTTTGCAATCATTGCGTATACTTGTCAGTATGGAGAGTGGAAACTATTTGGCTTGCACAAATCTGACTGATTTTAGTTTTCCTGAAACCATATCATGGAGAGAAAAACTCTCGGAGAGAAGAAAGGGAGATCTTCCTAGTATCGAATGTATGATCCAAGACATTGTTCTTCTTTTTTCAGAAATTGTGGGAAACTTCGATAATTAATCTGAATAATAAGAAAATAAAAAAAGATGAAAAGGAAATGTTAAAGTGGTTTATTCAGAACATCAGTGCTGAAGAAGGTACTGGAACTCAGAATACATCATTATCACCATTATCATGATCATCATCATAATCATCATCATCATCATCTAATCCTGTGTTGCCTCATGAAGAGCTTAGGACCCTGGGGCTACACAAGTTGGTCTTGGCATGAGAGTGACCAGCCTCTCACATACCTGAGTGGCATTACGTGATCAGTAAACCCCAACTATCCCTTGGATATACACTTACACAGACTCAATCCGGTTGGAGTGCCTTAATTACTCACTAAACCACCAGGTGCCATAACTAGGTCATTTTTTTTTTATGCGAGGAAGAAGGAACCAAAGGCTGTGGGCCCGCAACTATTCTTCCTTCCAAGAGAAAAACAAAATACAGGAGAGATCCAAATTCAAGTTCCGATCATTTCGAGATGCCTGGACACACTGCGTTTGAAAGACGGGAGATCATACGATGCAGGAAATACAGACAGAGGGAGACAGTTCCAGAGCTGACCTGTTGCATAAATGAAGGACTGGGAGTAACGGTTAACTCTTGCATTAGAGAATTGGACAGAAAAAGGATGAGAGTTTGCTGCTAGACGGGTGCTACACGCCCATCGTAAAGGTGGAGGAATGCATGCAGACAGTTCAGAGGAGCAGTGACCATTGAAGTTGCGATAGAAAACAGATAAAGATGCAACAGTGCGGCAAAGAGACAGAGGTTGAAGGGAGTCAGTAAGAGGAGGAGAGTTAATGAGACGAAAAGCCTTTGACTCCACCCTACTGACAAGAGCTGTATGTGGGGAACCTCTCCACACATGATAGTTGTACTCCACACAGGGGCGAATAAAACCCGTGTATAGAGTCAGCAATTGTGCAGGGGTAAAGAAGGAATGGAATCGGCTTAGCACACCTAATCTCTTGGAAGCAGATATTACAATAGATGTAATATGATCTTTCCAAGATAAGTCTCGAGTAAACGAAACCCCAAGCATGGTCAACGATGATGCAGGATTAAGCTGAATATTATTAAACGTTAGTGAGTATACCTATGGAAGATTTTGTCGGGTTGATAGGTATAAAAACTGAGTCTTTGATGTATTAAAAACAACAAGATTATTTATACCCCAGTCAGAGATACGAACCAAGTCAGACATTAGGTGTGCCATAGCCTCATCCCTTGTTTGTTGAGGTAACTGCTGAGATGGACGTTGCGGGAACCGAATGGAAAGGTGAAGGGTGGAGTCATCAGCGTATGAGTGGATAGGGGATGTACAGCATAGGAGGTCATTGATGAATAAAAGGAAGAGAGTTGGTGATAGGACAAAGCCTGAGGAAAACGACTGTTGATAGATCGAGAAGAACGATGGCCGTCTACAACAGCGGCTATAGAACGACCAGAAAGAAAGCTAGAGATGAAGGCACAGATAGAAGGATAGAAACCGTAAGAGGGCAGTTTGGAAATTAAAGATTTATGTCAGACTCGATCGAAAGCCTTTGAGATGTCAAGTGCAATGACAAAGCTTTCGCCAAAGTCCCGAAAGGAGGATGAGCAGGAGTCTGAGAGGTAGGTGAGAAGATCGCAAGTGGAGCGTCCCTGACGGAACCCGTACTGAGGATCAGAAAGAAGGTTGTGATAGGAAAGATGCTTTAAAAATTTTCTCTTAAGAATTGACTCTAAAACTTTTGAGATACAGGATGTTAAAGCAATTGGACGATAGTTAGAGGGTTGGAAATGGTCAACCTTCTTTGGGACTTGCTGAACGAGAGCAAACTTCCAGCAAGAAGGAAAGGTTCAAGTTGATAGACAAAGGCGAAAGAGTTTACCTAGGCAAGGTGTAAGCACTGAAGTTTTCCTGGTGTACAGGAAGTCATCTGGCTTCTCACTCAGTGTAGAGTCACTCGTAGACAGAAGAAAGAGGAAAGAATGGAGGAAAGAAAGACAGAAGCTGAAGAAAGGACAGAAAGAAGTGCTGATCTCGGATAGTCGCCCGAGAGCAGCACTGCATCGAGTGAGTGAACTCAGAATGCAAAATTAATATAAGAACAAAAAAATGTAAGCACAGGGACGATGGCGGATTAAGAGAAAACTGTGCTTCATTCACACGCATTGCAAGTGGATACTGAAAAAAATATTTATTAAAGTGTGCTCTTGAGACAAAGAACCTTCTTCTAGCCTAGTTGAGCATCTTGAATATGACAGACTCTTTCCCTCCCTCACACTTTTCTGTCTCTTCCTCCACCTTTCCTGAGCTTTCCCTCCATCCACCACTATGTTTGTTAGGAATATATATACGTGGGTACTTTGTTTGTTTGTAAATCGCTGAAAAGATTAGTTAAAACAGGGATTATTTTTCTGGGTTGATGGCATTATACTCTATGCCGGTGGTCGATACCCAAACATCGGCCTTAAGAAAAAAAAAAAAAAAAAAAAATCTTATGGAAGTCCTCCATTCCCTCCGCACTTAAACTATCCCTCTCTCCCTATCTTTACCTGCTCCCTATCCACCCTTATTCTATCATTTCTCCCTTTCACTGTCCCTCTCATTTTCCCTTCTCCTTTCTCAGGCCCTCTCTCCCTCCCTCCCTTCTCGTTTTACCGGCCTTTCCTCCCACGCTCCCTCCCTCTCTCAATCTCTCTATCCTTGCACTGTCTCTCCTCCCCTCTCCCACTACCATCTTTCCTGTGCCCCTCGCCTTTAAGCGGTATTTTTTTCCTACACTTAATCTCAGCTCTAACTTCAGCCTTAATTATATTGCTTCCCGAAATCCTACTCTCAGACTCCATCAACTTCATCTTCACCCTGACGTTATACATCATCCTCATCTCCTCCACCCTTTGCTCATTTTCATGCGCCTTATGTTTCTCTTCATCCCACACCCATCTCCTCCATCCTTCCTTATTTATTCATTCTTGACTCTTGCTGTCTCCTCAGCACTTTCCTCTCAACCTTTCACCTCACTGTTAACCCAGAATCCCTTCAGTCTGATGACATATTTTTACCCTTTTTTTTTTTTTTTTTTTTTTTTTTAAGTGGAGGGTTTCGTGCTGGGGCTGACGTGGCTAAACCTCGGCAGGCCAGTTATATGCTTTGCTTGGATAAGGCCAAACGATTTTACAGCAAGTTTTTAGATGTGTATGCAATTAGCTAAAGGACCTCTGATTAGCATTTCAGCCAGTCGCGCACAGTAGGTCTTATTACTAGAGGCGCCGCCGCCGCCTGATCATAAAAAAAACTGAGTGATTGATGACCCTTCGGTGACACCTCATTCTACTAAATGTCACCACATACTTCATCATAAAGGCATACAAAATCCAGTCCTGCTTCACACGGTAACAGGGACTTTTTTCCACGAGTTCACCTACGAGGGTTTAAGCCCTTATCGCAGTGGTGTTACTGACGTAGGGACAGCTCCTAAACCCTGTCTCGTACCGTATATCATCCTGCTCAGGATCTTGATTTCTTCTCTCACATATCCGTTCGTTCTTTTCCATCCCCGGAAATCTAGTCCAGTTAATCATCTGATTTACCAATGTTCCTTGTTCTTCTCTCTTGCCAGCCTTTCCCTTCTTAACAAATATATATGTCTGTGGGTCATGACTTGCACAAGATAACAACGAAGCAGATATCTTTCTTCTTATGGTTGATGATTTGAACCTCTTCGATATGTTTTTGTCTTCTTTCCAATTCCTCCCTCTGTTTATCTTTCTTTACACTTCTAAATTAATGTATTGTGAGATTTCCACACCATAATGAGGAGCGCTACGATTTTCCGTACCTCCACGAAACCTTCCCGTGGGCTGAGTGTTAAGATTACTCTCTTCTGACCGCCGACGAATTTTATTATTATTATTTTAACTCTTGTTAGTGACGAAGAAATATAAAGCTGTATCTAACCTTTCGAGCAAAGAATCTGCCCAGTTTGAATAAAGCTCTAGACGTGATAAAAATATAATTTAGAATACATCGCTGTATTGCCAGATCGCTACTGAATTCACCTGTTGCTTTCCAACCTCACCCTTTCTCTTCACACTTAACTTCTTCCACCGCTTCCCACACTCTTCATTTTCTTTACCTTTACCTTTTATCATCCCACTTGCCATTCTCTTCATCCCACACAACAGCCTGCACCTTCTCCACCCTCTCCTTCATAGTTACTTCAGCACCACTTTCTCTCCACCTACGCCTCCTTTGGTTCCTACACTTGTGGACTTAGTTGGCTCCCGGAAATCTCTTCCATCCCGTCATGTTCCTGCAAATGTCATGTTATTGTTCTCTTGTTGGGTTATCGTGAAGACGATTTCGATATAAAGAAGGTATGAACAACATACACATAAATGTTAACCCTTTGTTGCTTTAGTTTTCTGGATAATGAAGTTTTGCGGCATAGAGCTTATCGTACCGTCCTTCGTGAGCCGGCACATAGTCACGAAACTCATTGCTTCCTCCCTCATTAAATTTGGAAAAAACATGTTGAGAGAGTATGGAGTTGTAATATGCAATAAGCTGCTATGTAGGAGATGTTAGGAACCTCCTTGGCTAACAAGAAGACAGCTCTACAGTATTTTATTGCCCCTAAATATCCTTTCCTTCACTTTTACTTTCACTTATTTGCAACTGCGTCTCCACTCCCATCTTTGCTTCCTGCATTCGCACCTTCTTATCCGACGGATTTTCTTATTATTATTTTATTTACCTGTTGTTAATGAACAGGAAAAATAAAGCTGTGTCTAACCTTTCGAGGTAGAAATCTTCCCATACTTAATAAAGCTCTTGAGATGACAAGAGTATAATGTAGAATACATTGTTAAGTTGCCAGAGATGAGAAATTTTCCTTGTTAATTCACCTGCACCTTTTCAACCTCACCCTGCCTCATCACACATACCCTTATCCACCCTTACCCACACTCATAAATTTCTTGGCAGTCTTTTCCTCATCCAGTACGCTTTTCTTATTTCCTCATATTCCCACTATTCACGTTTTTTCTTATAGACTTCACTAACTAGTTTAGGCCTATTTTCTGTCAGGTTCTTTCAGTCGTTTGTCTTGCCCTATTTTCTATGCTTCTTTTCTTCTCTTCCCTTTCCATTATCTTGGTTAGTTTTTCTGTCATACTGTGTGCCTCCTCTTCCCACCTCTGTTTCTCAGTTCTTTAATTGCACAGCTTCTCTTTCATGTTTTTTCTTGTAGCCTCTTTATTTTTTATTTATTTATACACCTTTATTACACTTCTCCTGGTTTCCCTTCCTCTTGTCCCTGTTCCTTACACGTCATTTACAGGCTACACTCTCTCTTTCTCTGCCTGCTAATGTACACCTCCAATCTTTTCCCTTAATCTCTTCTCCTTCCTTTTCCCTCATTTTTCTTGTTTATCCCTACTCCCAAACCTCACTTTACCGTTCGCCCTTACTCTCTTCCCCATCCCCCCCCCTCTCTCTCTCTCTCTCTCTCTTACTACTACTACTTGAGAGTCATTACTGTTGTGTACGTGAGAATACTAAGGCTCTTTGCAATACACATAAAGTGTTTACAACCTTGTTTTGAACATATTTTTACATATTTTTCTTCCACGCCATGATACATTTATTATGACCTAGTTTTCCCACACCAATCTCTCTTCAATACATTTTCCATTTTTTTTCCTGCCATTGCTTTATGTTATTTCTTCTTGTCTAAATTTTCACACATCCACCACCGAATACCTTCCAAACCATATCCCTTTTTTTTTTTTTTTTTTTTTCCCAAACACATTTTCATCCTTCCTTTCCCATTTGTCCCACAATACATTACGTCTGGGCGATTCACCTACTCTAGAATTAGGGCTGAATTATGAAACTCAGATTAACAAAAGGGCCATACATTATTTTACCTCTTTTTTTTTTCCCCCCCCTTTTACCAAACACCTATACAAAAAGAAGCAAGAAATTCATATACTATTTGTTTTTATATTATCCTTGAAATACGTAAATAAAAAAAAAAGCAAAACTGTTTTATTCTTGTTTATTTGTTTATTTTCATTCTTCTGAGTCGGTCAAAGGACCAAACAGAAACAACTCAAGGACAGGCTTAGGTCCTCGGGCTGTCAGTTGTATAGCCCCGCATTTCGAAGTCTTTTCAGAATATTTCTCTCTGTTTTTCTTATTGCTGTTTTTCTTCATCTCCTGCCAAGGTTTCACCCATGCATCACCAATGATTATTCGAAATAGCTTTTTTTTTTTTTCATCCCTACATATTTTAACTCCCCTTAACCCATCTTCCCCGTGATATTTCCAAACCTCATCAAGTATTCATCCATTTTTTTCCCCGTAATGTATTTCCTTCCCTCCCCCCTCCCCCTTGTTTTTCATACATCATACGAACTTTTTGACAAATCATTTCTCCAGTTTTGCTTCTTTTATCTTTCCTAATTCTTTCCATTTTCATTTTATTTTCTTATTATTCCGTCTATCCCTAAAAAATTTCATACTCTTCTATGCACTGTACTTTACCCTTCCTTACCGAGTCGTGTTATCACCAATATTTCTCTTTCTTGCTTACTTTCCCCGCATTTTCCTTTCTCTCTTATCCAGTTTTCACTACATTTTGTCTAATGCACAGTATAATATTTCTTATGATTTCCAAACCTGTATTGTATCCCTTCTTACCCAACTTTCACTAACCCTTTTCCTAGTTCTTTCTCCCTACCTTTGCATTTTATTCTTTGTTACTTTGTATATCATAAGATAATCGCTCAGAGCTTAACAATAGCAGATATTCGAAACTTCCTTGAAGGATAAAACAAATAATAATAAGATCCCTCAGGTATACAGCTTGTAGACCCGCCAGCTTCGCCGCCCAGGACAAGATCATTATAAAAAGAAAATGTCTTCTTTAGATTGGATGGGTTAAGGGAGACCCATCATCAATAAAATACTGTTGGAGCATTAAAAGAAAATGTTTTCAGGACTAACTTATCACTTAGACAATCGTACATGTGCCACCGCCCCTCTCTCCTCTATCATCTCAGCCACACCTGCCCCCACGCCTGTTACCAGTTTAGACTCGCCTGCCTCTCTCTTCATCACAATAGGACTAACTTTCTCCTCCATCCAAACATTGTCATCCCTCTTCTCTTCCTCCTCCTTCTCTTCTTCTGTAGGGTAGCTTGGTTCCTCCTCGTCGAGCAGATTAAGGATGCCTGTCTCCTCATTTTCCTTAGGGTAAAGACAATTCACTAAGTCAATTTCATATTCCTTTTCGGCATTAAGCTGTAGGAGTGGATTAAGCCTGTTCTCAAAGATGGTTGGTGAATTAGTTTCATACACATCTTTACTAAATTCGTTAGATAGATATAATGTACTTCTTCGGCCATCGCTTCTGAAAAACTAAGTCTCATATTATTAGATTTAATTTATACTTGGTACACACTTTCTCTGGCCTCCCTACATCCTTCCCTCCCTCCCTCCTTCCTTCCCCATCCTTCCCTCACTCCTTACCTTCTCCTAACCCTACCCACACCCATCTTTTTTTTTACCTTTTACCTTTTTTTTTTTTTTTTTTCCTCACTTGCCATATAATACACTTCTTCGATCATTGTTTCTGACAAAAACAAAGACTCATATCATTGTAAGATTTAATTTATACACTTAGTGCGACTTACAATTTTTTTTACTGATGATAAGTAGCCTACATAGGAGATAAAACACATACACATTAGTTACTTGAACGTGCAATTACTACCTCAGTGCCAACAGGTTGAAGCGTGCCAGCAAACCCATGCAAAATTGGCAAATAAGTTTGTTCCCATACAGTATCCACCCTCCCACCACGCCCTATGCCCGTAGGAATAATAATTTTTTCAAAGTCGTTACATCCCATGGCCAAAACAAGTTTCTTAATGCATGTCTTAAAATCATCAAGTATATTTTCACTGCCGTCTTTCTTCACACCCTCCACGTAGTGCATATCTTTGGACGTTTTCACTATTTCTGCAGCCAGTTCATTTGTTTCAAGGGGAGCGCCCCATTCAAACTGCACAACGAGAGCGATGAGGTAAGGTAAAGTTTCTTCTTCTGGCGGCTTCTGCACGATGATGGTCCCAGGTTCGTCCCTGTCCTCCCTCACAGCTCTAGCTAGATTGTATAGTCTCTTCCTTCCAGGGTAAGCATCTTCGTGAGGGTAGACGTTGTGAAGATCTCTAGCAATCCCGTAAGGCTCACATCCCACAGAATTAACACGATACACGAGGCATGTCTTTGAGCGCCTGAATTGCACATCAGCCAGTCGTCCATGCACGAACTTGAGTGGGTAGTACGCCATGTGTGCCGAGTAACTGAATTTACACGTACTTGCAAACGTTTTATACCCTGTCTTACCTATGGGCAGATGTAACATTTCCGTCTGACAGCTGCGAGACTGTCGGTTGCCGCACGTCATTAATATGGATACCACCCGCCTCTACTTTCTCTTTCTCTCTCTCAACTAACTGGGAGGACAGATGCAGTATCTTATTACTCCCTACAGTCCGGTGTCATACATAAGTTTTATTCTTGCTGCTGACAGACGATATTATACATTACTGAGTCATTTAGACTGGAAGAGATCAAAACACTAAATGCTACATTAACCTCATGAATAAGGTAACGTATTTTACTGGTTTATCCTTGTTACCTTCAGACCATTTTGATTACCGTATAGGAAACTTATTGTAGTGAAGGTTCAGTAAATCCTACATCTGGCTTCTGTTGATCGAAGTCTCTTTTTAAGATAGTAAAATTATCTGGGGGTTGCAATATAACAAAATATGTTACATCACTAGGTTCAACACTGAAACACACTCATCAATTTCTGCTGTTATTGTTATGAAATGTTTCAGAGATAAACGAAATACTAAGAAACTAAAATGGAAATGAAAAGAATTAGGAAATATAACAGGAACAAAACTGGAGAAATGTTTTGCCAAAAAGTTCTTGTGATGTATGAAAAAATGTGGGGGGGAGGGAGGGAAATACATTACGGGGAAAAAAATGGATGAATACTGGATGAGGTTTGGAAATATCAAAGGGAAGATGGGTTAAGGGGAATTAAAATAGTGAAGGAGTGAAAAAAAAAAAAAAAAAAAAACTATTTCGAATAATGTTTGGTGATGCATGGGTGAACGCTTGGCAGGAGATAAAGAAAAACAGCGATGAGGAAAACAGAGAGAAATGTATTGAAAAGACCTCGAAGTGCAGGGCTATACAACTGGCAGCCCGAGGACCTAATCATGTCCTTCAGTCGTTTTTGTTTGGTCCTTTGATAGACTCAGAAGAATGAATATAAACAAACAAGCATAAAACAAAGTTTTTTTTATTTACGTATTTCAAGGATAATGTAAAAGCAAATAATATGTGAATTTCTCGTTACTTTTTATGTATAAGTGTTTGGTAAAGCGAGAAAAAAAAAAAGGTAAAATAATGTATGGCCTCTTTGTTAATCAGTGTTTCATAATTCAGCCCCAGTTCTAGAGTAGGTGAATCGCCCAGACGTAATGTATTATGGGACAAATGGGAAAGGAAGGATGAAAACATGTTTGGGAAAAAAATAATGAGGATATGGTTTGTAAGGGATTCGGTGGTGGATGTGTGAAAATTTAGACAAGAAGAAATAACATAAAGCAATGGCAGGAAAAAAAAAAAAAAATGGAAAATGTATTGAAGAGAGATTGGTGTGGGAAAACTAGGTCAAAAGTAATGTAATATTGTGTGGGGGAAAAATATGTAAAAATGTGTTCAAAAGAAGGTTGTAAACACTTCATGTGTACATTGCAAAGAGCCTTAGTATTCTCACGTACACAACAGTAATGAGACTCTAGTAGTAGTAGTAGTAGTTGAGAGAGAGAGAGAGAGAGAGAGGGGGGGGGGATGGGGAAGAGAGTAAAGGCGAACGGTAAAGTGAGGTTTGGGAGTAGGGATAAACAAGAAAAATGAGGGAAAAGGAAGGAGAAGAGATTAAGGGAAAAGATTGGAGGTGTACATTAGCAGGCAGAGAAAGAGAGAGTGTAGCCTGTAAATGACGTGTAAGGAACAGGGACAAGAGGAAGGGAAACCAGGAGAAGTGTAATAAAGGTGTATAAATAAATAAAAAATAAAGAGGCTACAAGCATAAAAACATGAAAGAGAAGCTGTGCAATTAAAGAACTGAGAAACAGAGGTGGGAAGAGGAGGCACACAGTATGACAGAAAAACTAATCAAGATAATGGAAAGGGAAGAGAAGAAAAGAAGCATAGAAAATAGGGCAAGACAAACGACTGAAAGAACCTGACAGAAAATAGGCCTAAACTAGTTAGTGAAGTCTATAAGAAAAAACGTGAATAGTGGGAATATGAGGAAATAAGAAAAGCGTACTGGATGAGGAAAAGACTGCCAAGAAATTTATGAGTGTGGGTAAGGGTGGATAAGGGTATGTGTGATGAGGCAGGGTGAGGTTGAAAAGGTGCAGGTGAATTAACAAGGAAAATTTCTCATCTCTGGCAACTTAACAATGTATTCTACATTATACTCTTGTCATCTCAAGAGCTTTATTAAGTATGGGAAGATTTCTACCTCGAAAGGTTAGACACAGCTTTATTTTTCCTGTTCATTAACAACAGGTAAATAAAATAATAATAAGAAAATCCGTCGGATAAGAAGGTGCGAATGCAGGAAGCAAAGATGGGAGTGGAGACGCAGTTGCAAATAAGTGAAAGTAAAAGTGAAGGAAAGGATATTTAGGGGCAATAAAATACTGTAGAGCTGTCTTCTTGTTAGCCAAGGAGGTTCCTAACATCTCCTACATAGCAGCTTATTGCATATTACAACTCCATACTCTCTCAACATGTTTTTTCCAAATTTAATGAGGGAGGAAGCAATGAGTTTCGTGACTATGTGCCGGCTCACGAAGGACGGTACGATAAGCTCTATGCCGCAAAACTTCATTATCCAGAAAACTAAAGCAACAAAGGGTTAACATTTATGTGTATGTTGTTCATACCTTCTTTATATCGAAATCGTCTTCACGATAACCCAACAAGAGAACAATAACATGACATTTGCAGGAACATGACGGGATGGAAGAGATTTCCGGGAGCCAGCTAAGTCCACAAGTGTAGGAACCAAAGGAGGCGTAGGTGGAGAGAAAGTGGTGCTGAAGTAACTATGAAGGAGAGGGTGGAGAAGGTGCAGGCTGTTGTGTGGGATGAAGAGAATGGCAAGTGGGATGATAAAAGGTAAAGGTAAAGAAAATGAAGAGTGTGGGAAGCGGTGGAAGAAGTTAAGTGTGAAGAGAAAGGGTGAGGTTGGAAAGCAACAGGTGAATTCAGTAGCGATCTGGCAATACAGCGATGTATTCTAAATTATATTTTTATCACGTCTAGAGCTTTATTCAAACTGGGCAGATTCTTTGCTCGAAAGGTTAGATACAGCTTTATATTTCTTCGTCACTAACAAGAGTTAAAATAATAATAATAAAATTCGTCGGCGGTCAGAAGAGAATAATCTTAACACTCAGCCCACGGGAAGGTTTCGTGGAGTTTTTTTTTTTTTTATGCAAGGAAGAAAGAACCAAAGGCCATGAGCCCGCAATAACAGTTCCCTCCAAGAGAAAAACAAAATACAATAAAGAGCCAAATTCAAGATCCGATCATTTTGAGATGCCTGGACACACTGCTTTTGAAAGACTGGAGATCATAGGCTGCAGCAAATACAGACAGAGGGAGACAGTTCCAGAGATGACGTGTTGCATAAATGAAAGACTGGGAGTAACGGTTAACTCTTGCTTTAGAGAATTGGACAAAAAAGGGATGAGAGTTTGCTGCCAGACGGGTGCTACGCGCCCGTCGTAGAGGTGGAGGAATGCATGCAGACAGTTCAGAGGAGCAGTGACCATTAAAGTAGCGATAGAAAAGAGATAAAGATGCAACAGTGCGGCGAAGAGAGAGGTTGAAGGGAGTCAGTAAGAGGAGGAGAGTTAATGAGACGAAAAGCCTTTGACTCCACCCTATTGAGAAGAGCTGTATGGGGGGAGCCTCCCCACACATGAGAGTTGTACTCCACACAGGGGCGGATAAAACCCCTGTATAGAGTCAACAATTGTGCAGGGGTAAAGAAAGAGTGGATTCGGCTTAGCACACTCAATCTCTTGGAAGCAGATTTTACAAGAGATGTAATATGATCTTTCCAAGATACGTCTCGAGTAAATGAAACCTCAAGCATGTTCAAGGATGATGCAGGATTAAGCTGAATAGTATTAAACATTAATGGGTATACCTGTGAAAGATTTTGTCGGGTTGATAGGTATAAGAACGGAGTCTTAGATGCATTAAAAACAACCATATTATTTTTACCCTAGTCAGAGATACGAGCCAAATCAGATTAGGTGTGCCATAGCCTCATCCCTTGTTTGTTGAAGTAACTGTTGAGACTGGCGTTGCGGGAACCGAATGGAAAGGTGAAGGGTGGAGTCATCAGCGTATGAGTGGATAAGGTTAGATGTACAGCTTAGAAGGTCATTGATGAATAAAAGGAAGAGAGTTGGTGATAGGACAGAGCCCTGAGGAACACCACTGTTGATAGATCTAGAAGAACAATGGCCATCTACAACAGCGGCTATTGAACGACCAGAAAGGAAGCTAGAGATGAAGGCACAGATAGAAGGATAGAAACTGTAGGAGAGCAGTTTGGAAATTAAAGTATTATGCCAGACTCGATCGAAAGCCTTAGAGATGTCAAGCGCAATGGCAAAGGTTTCGCCAAAGTCCCGAAAGGAGGATGACCAGGAGTCTGAAAGGTAGGTGAGAAGATCGCCAGTGGAGTGTCCCTGACGGAACCCGTACTGACGATCAGAAAGAAGGTTCCGATAGGAAAGATGTCTTAAAATTTTTCTATTCAGAATTGACTCGAAAACTTTTGAAATACAGGACGTTAAAACAATTCGACGATAGTTGGAGGGTTGGGAGTGGTCACCCTTCTTTGGGACTGGTTGAATGAGAGCAAACTTCCAGCAAAAAGGAAAGGTACAAGTTGACAGACAAAGGCGAAAGAGTTTGCCTAGGCAGGGTGTAAACACAGGAGCACAGTTCTTGAGAACAACAGGAGGGACCCCAACAGGCCCATATGCCTTGTTAGTACTGAGGCTAGTGATGGCAGAAAATACATCAGCTGAAGAAATTTTAACGTTAGCCATGAAGAAGTCAGAGGGAGGAAGTGATGGAGGAACAGCACCAGAATCGTCTAAGGTGGAATTGGAGGAGAAAGTCTGTGTGAAGAGATCTGCTTTATCAGTAGAAGAAATAGCTACAGAACCATCAGAGTAGAAAAGAGGAGGGAAGGATGATGAGGTAAAGTTGTTAGAAAGGTTTTTGGCAAGGTGCCAGAAGGAGCGGGAAGAATTCGAGTTGGAGAGTTGAGAGCATTTAGTATGGATGAAATTATTCTTAGCAGAGCGAAGAACAGACTTATCACAATTCCGGGCAGAAACGTAAAGGTGATGTGTTTCAGGGGTGGGTTGGCTCCGGTACCTTTTGTAGGCCCTCTCTTTGTTGCGGACAGCATTAGAACAAGCGTGATTAAACCAAGGCTTTCTTGCATTAGTCAAAGGATATGAGAAAGGAATGTATGCTTTCAGGCCCGAGAGAATAACCTCCGTAATGCGCAAGGCACACTCAGATGGCTCACTGCCATGGAAGCAATAATCATTCTAGGGAAAATCAAAGAAGTACTGCCTGAGGGCCTCGCAATCAGCAGCTCCAAAGTGCCAGAAACGACGTTTCCCTGGAGGGTCCACGGGCCGTACCAGAGTGAAAGGACAGGTTAAGGTGATAAGGTTGTGATTGGAGGAGCCCAACGGAGAGAAAAGATTAACAGAGTAAGCAGAAGGATTAGTTATGAGGAAGAGGTCATGTATGTTGGAGCTCTCTCCAAGGTGGTCAGGGATACGGGTAGGGTGCTGTACAAGCTGCTCTAGGTCATTAAGGATAGAAAAGATGTAGGCTTGTTCACCAGGTGGATCAGTGAAAGGAGAGGAGAGCCAAAGGTGGTGGTGAACGTTGAAATCTCCTAGAATGGAGATTTCAGAGAAAGGGGAAATGGATAGAATGTGTTCCATCGTAGAAGTAAGATAGTCGAAGAATTTTTGATAGTCAGTAGAATTATGGGATAAGTAAACAGCACAGATATATATAATCAGAGATTGACAGGAAAGCCGAAGCCAGAGTGTGGAGAATTGAGAAGAATCAAGTTCAGGAACACGAGAGCCAGAGAAGTCGTTGCGTATATATACACAACAGCCACCTTTGGCTTTGAAATGAGTATAGAGAAAGTAGGAGGATACAGAAAAGGGTTTGCTGTCAGTTGCCTCAGACAGCTGAGTCTCAGTTAGAAAAAGAAGGTGAGGTTTAGAGGAGGAGAGGTGGTGCTCAACAGAGCAAAAGTTAGAGGAAAGGCCACGAATGTTGCAGAAATGAAGAATAAGAGAGTCAGACAGTGGTTCCAGGCACCTCGAGTCGTCACCTGGAGAAGGGCGGATGGTGGGGGCATTGATGGCCCCCCCCCCTGGGGACTCAGAGGCTTGGTGATGAGACGCCATAATTTTTTGAATTTTGGAAAAGGACGTGTAGTGTGTACTGTGCATGTAGTTTGGTGTAGATAGTTAGAGAAATTTGTACTGGAGAGCATGTTGGCCTACTCTCTGTGTAACTGAGACACTGAAAAAGTTCAGCAAAGGGGGATGGTCAGGAACTAGTCCTGAGGGCTGATGAAACGGGAGCTCCAGCACTCCCTGTCATCAGCTTTCCATCTACCTGGGGAGTACTGCCCTGCTCGACTGGTGGTACAGTCTACTCCCAGGTATGTAAAATCGTAGCTCTCCTCACTATGGTGTGGAAATCTCACAATACATTAGAAGTGTAAAGAAAGATAAACAGAGGGAGGAATTGGAAAGAAGACAAAAACATATCGAAGAGGTTCAAATCATCAACCATAAGAAGAAAGATATCTGCTTCGTTGTTATCTTGTGCAAGTCATGACCCACAGACATATATATTTGTTAAGAAGGGAAAGGCTGGCAAGAGAGCAGAACAAGGAACATTGGTAAATCAGATGATTAACTGGACTAGATTTCCGGGGATGGAAAAGAACGAACGGATATGTGAGAGAAGAAATCAAGATCCTGAGCAGGATGATATACGGTACGAGACAGGGTTTAGGAGCTGTCCCTACGTCAGTAACACCACTGCGATAAGGGCTTAAACCCTCGTAGGTGAACTCGTGGAAAAAAGTCCCTGTTACCGTGTGAAGCAGGACTGGATTTTGTATGCCTTTATGATGAAGTATGTGGTGACATTTAGTAGAATGAGGTGTCACCGAAGGGTCATCAATCACTCAGTTTTTTTTATGATCAGGCGGCGGCGGCGCCTCTAGTAATAAGAACTACTGTGCGCGACTGGCTGAAATGCTAATCAGAGGTCCTTTAGCTAATTGCATACACATCTAAAAACTTGCTGTAAAATCGTTTGGCCTTATCCAAGCAAAGCATATAACTGGCCTGCCGAGGTTTAGCCACGTCAGCCCCAGCACGAAACCCTCCACTTCAAAAAAAAAAAAAAAAAAAAAAAGGGTAAAAATATGTCATCAGACTGAAGGGATTCTGGGTTAACAGTGAGGTGAAAGGGTTGAGAGGAAAGTGCTGAGGAGACAGCATGAGTCAATAATGAATAAATAAGGAAGGATGGAGGAGATGGGTGTGGGATGAAGAGAAACATAAGGCGCATGAAAATGAGCAAAGGGTGGGGGAGATGAGGATGATGTATAACGTCAGGGTGAAGATGAAGTTGATGGAGTCTGAGAGTAGGATTTCGGGAAGCAATATAATTAAGGCTGAAGTTAGAGCTGAGATTAAGTGTAAGAAAAAAATACCGCTTAAAGGCAAGGGGCATAGGAAAGATGGAAGTGCGAGAAGGGAGGAGAGACAGTGCAAGGACAGAGAGATTGAGAGAGGGAGGGAGCGTGGGAGGAAAGGCCGGTACAACGAGAAGGGAGGGAGGGAGAGAGGGCCTGAGAAAGGAGAAGGGAAAATGAGAGGGACAGTGAAAGGGAGGAATGATAGAATAAGGGTGGTGGGGGAGCAGGTAAATGTAGGGAGGGAGGAAGGGATAGTTTAAGTGCGGAGGGAATGGAGGACTTCCATTTTTTTTTTTTTTTTTCAAGGGCAATATTTGGCTATCGATCACGTACATAGAATATAATGCCATCAACCCACAAAAATAATCCCTGTTTTAACTAATTCTTTTAGCGATTTACAAACAAAATACCCAAGTATATAAATTCCTAAAAAACATAATGGTGGATGGGGGGAAAGATCAGGAAAGGTGGAGGAAGAGACAGAAAAGTGTGAGGGAGGGAAAGAGTCTGTCATATTCACAATGTTCAACTAGGCTAGAAGAAGGTTCTTTGTCTCAAGAGCACACTTTAATAAATATTTTTTCATCTTACTAGTATCCACTTGCAATGCGCGAGTATGAAGCACAGTTTTCTCATAATCCGCCATCGTCCCTGTACTTACATTATTTCGTTCTTTCATTTGCATTCTGAGTTTAATCACTCATGCAGTGCTGCTCTCGGGCGACTATCCGAGATCAGCACTTCCTTCTTTCTGTTCTTTCTTCAGCTTCTGTCTTTCTTTCCTCCATTATTTCCTCTTCCTTCTGTCTACGGGTGACTCTACACTGAGTGACAAGCCAAATGGTTTCCTGTACCCCAGGAAACCATTTACTACGCTGGGTGGTAACCATATGACCTAATTATGGCACCTGGTGGTTTATTGAGTAATTCAGACGTTCCAACCGGATTGAGTCTGTGCAGGTGTATATCCAAGGGATAGTTGGGGTTTACTGATCACGTAATGCCACTCAGCGATGTGAGAGGCTGGTCACTCTCATCTTAAATGTCAGGACCAACTTGCGTAGCCCCGGGGTCCTACACTCTTCATGGTTTCAGGAAAACTAAAATCAGTCAGATTTGTACTAACGAAGTAGTTTCCACGGTCCATACTAACAAGTATTCGCAATGACTGCAAAAAGTAGATAAAAAGAATATGTAGGAATGGCAGGTAGAGCTATGGTGGTGACACCACTCTGGAGCAGCTGTCAAAGTGGTAGCGTCCCCCCACGCCACCGTTATAGTAAACATCTGCCATCGATGGCGTTGCGTTGCTTCTAAAAAGGCGGGAACCTGGAACCAGTCTCACTCTTTCCACTCTGATGAATAGACATGTCACATGCGCGCGAGGAGATAGGGTGGTGGGAAACCCCCTACCTGAAGAACAAAAGGCAGATCTTCGACGCCTTCAGCGGGAGAAAGCGTGTCCCTCGTCGTGGACTCTCAACAGAAAAAACACCCTGTGAGGATTCCGAACACCATCAGATCCTGAGTGGATTCCCGAGCCGGCAGGGGCCGGGCGCCCCTTGATATTCATCTGCAGAAGCATGTGTGTCCTGTGTGGAGTCCCGCACTGGCAGGAGTCATGTGCCCTGACGTGAGTGTAAGTTATCCTCTGTTCTCTATCAAATCTTATCCTATGCCACCACAGCCGAAGATGATCTGTGAAAAACAAAAAACGAAAAAATGAAAAAAAGGGCCTAATCCTCGTCCTACCCCCTCTTTCTCTCTCTCCTTTCATTTACACAACACGCATGAACCTGCAACCCGTCCTTCCATTCACACAACCTTTTCAATCTGGTTCTCCACACACACACATCCTCTACTTCCATAAACAAACACACACACTGACCCTTGCACCTGTCCCCTTCTACTCTTAGTCTATGCCACCACGGCCGAAAACACTCTGTACAAGCCAGATTCACTCTTGCACCTGTTCTTTCCTCGAACATTAACTCTCTCTTCTTCTGTAAACAAATACCTACCCTTCCACCTGTCCAATTCTACTCTTAGCCTATGCCACCACGACCGAAAACACTCTTGCACCTGTTCATCCTTCCGAACATTCACCCTTCCTCATTCCGTAAACAAACATTGACCCTGGCACCTGTTCTACGTCCTTCCACTTCTGCCCAAACCAATTCCTACCTGTCCACTTCTACTCTTAGCCTATGCCACCATGGCCAAAAACGCTCGTGCACCTGTTCTTCCTTCCGAACCTTCACTCTTCCTGCTTCCGTAAACAAACACTGACCCTTGCACCTGTCCATTTCTACTCCTAGACTATGTCACCACGGCCGAAAACGCTGTTGCACCTGTTCTTCCTTCCGACCCTTCGCCCTTCCTCCTTATGTAAAGAAACACTGATCCTTGCACCTGTCCACTTCTACTCTTAGCCTATGCCACCATGGCCGAAAACGCTCTTGCACCTGTTCATCCTTCCGAACCTTCGCCTTTCTTCCTTCCGTAAACAAACATTGACCTTTGCACCTGTTCCACGCCCTTCCACTTTCGCCCAAGCCAGTTCCTACCCCTCCTTCCTCTCAACCCAACTCGCCCTTGAACATGTTCTTCCTCCAGTCATTCACTCTGCACCTGTACTTCCGCTCAAACCAGTCAACTTCCATTCAAAACAATACCCTGCCCCCCCTTTCCCGGCTCCCAACCCCCCTTCCGCACAGATTACAAATTCGGACGTGGTGGCATAACTCACACTACTGAGGTTGTGATCGGAGGAGCCCAATGAAGAGGAAAAAGCAACAGAAAGGAAAGATGTATACATAATGTATGTATGTATTTTTTTTTTTTTTGAGAGGAAGAAGGAATAAAAGGCAAGAAGCCCACAAAACGATTCCTTCCAAGAAATAAAGAAACAATACAAAGAAGAGCCAACTTCAAGATTCGTTCATTTCAAGATGCCTGGACACACTGAATTTCAAAAACTGGAGATCATAGGAACTGAGAAATACAGACAAAGGGAGACAGTTCCAGAGTTGACCTGTTGCATAAACGAAGGACTGGGAGTAACGGTTAACTCTTGCATTAGAAAGCTGGACAGAAAAGGGATGAGAGTTTGTTGCTAGACGGGTGCTACGTACCCATTGTAGAAGTGGAGGAATGCAAGCAGATAGTTCAGAGGAGCAGTGATCATGGAAGTAGCGACAGAAAAGAGATAAAGAGGCAACAGAGCAGCGAAGAGACAGAGGTTGAAGGGAGCCAGTAAGAGATGGAGAGTTAATGAGACAAAAAGTCTTTGACTCCATCCTACTGAGATCAGTTGTATGTGGGGAGCCTCCCAACACATGATATTTGTACTCCACACAGGGGTGAATAAAACCTGTGTATAAAGTCAACAGTTGTGCAGGGGTAAAGAAGGTTTGGAGTCGGCTTAGCACACCTAATCTCCTGGAAGCAGGTTTTACAAGAGATGTAATATGATCTTTCCAAGATAAATCCCGAGAGAATGAAACTCCAAGCATGTTCAAGGATGAAGCAGGATTGAGCTGGATATTATTAAACATTAGTCGATACTCCTGTGGAAGATATGGCCGGGTTGCTTGGTGTAAGAACTGAGTCTTTGATGCATTAAAAACAAGATTACTTTTATCTCAGTCAGAGATACGAGCCAAGTCAGACATTGGGAGTGCTATAGCCTCATCCCTTGATTGTTGAAGTAACTGCTGGGATGGATGTTGTGGGAACCGAATGGAAGGGTGAAGGGTGGAATCATCAGCGTACCAGTGGATAGGGTTAGATGTACATCTTAGGTCATTGATGAATAAAAGGAAGAGACCTGGTGATAGGACAGAGCCCTGGGGAAAACCACTGTTGATAGATCTAGGAGAAAAACGATGACCGTCTACACCAGCGGCTATAGAGCGACCAGAAAAGAAGCTAGAGATGAAGGCACGGATAGAGGAATAGAAACAGTAAGAGGGCAGTTTGGAAATTGAAGATTTATGCCAGAACCAATCGAAAGCCTTTGAGATGTCAAGCGCAATGGTAAAGCTTTTGCCAAAGTACCAAAAGGAGGATGACCAGGAGTCTGAGAGGTAGATGAGAAGATCGCCAGTGGAGGGTCCCTGACGGAACACATTCTGATGATCAGAAAGAAGGTTGTGACAGGAAAGATGCTTTATAATTGTTCTATTAGGAATAGACTTGAAAACTTTAAGACACAGGATGTTAAAGCAATTGGATGAATGTTAGAGGGCTGGGAATGGTCACCCTTCTTTGGGACTAGCTATATTAGAGTAAACGTCCAGCAAGAAGGAAAGGTACCAGTTGAATGACAGAGGCAAAAGAGTTTTCCTAGGCAGGGTGTAAGCACGGAAGCACAGTTCTTGAGGACAACAGGAGGGACTCCATCAGGACCATATACCTTGTTAGTACTGACGCCAGTGATGTTAGAAAATACATCAGCTGAAGAAATTTTAATTTCAGCCATTAGGAAGTCTGAGGAGGGAAGTGATGGATAAACAGCACGGGAATCGTCTAATATGGAATTGGAGGAGAAAAAATCTGCTTTATCAGAAGAAGAAATAACTACAGAGCCATCAGAGTAGACAAGAGGAGGGAAGGATGATGAGGTAAAGTTGTTAGAAAGGTTTTTGACAAGGTGCCAGAAGGAGCGGGATGAATTCGAATTGGAGAGCTGAGAGCATTTAGTACGGTTGAAATTATTTTTAGCAGAGCAAAGAATAGACTTAGCATGATTCCCAGCAGAAACATAAAAAAGGCTGTGATTCAGGGGTGGGTTGGCTCTGGAACCTTTAATAGGCCCTTTCCTTGTTGTGGACAGCATTAGAAAAAGCATGATTAAACCAAGGCTTTCTTGTATTAGTCAAAGGATATGAGAAAGGAATGTATGTTTCCATGTCAGAGAGAATAACCTCCATAATGCGCAAGGCACACTCAGATGGCTTCCGGCCATGGAAGCAATAATCATTCCAGGGACAATCAAAGAGGCACTGCCTGATGGCCTCCCAGTCTGTAGCTCCAATGTGCCACAGTCGACATTTCATTGGAAGGTCCACAGACTGTATTGGAGCAAGAGGACAGGTTAAGGTAATAAGGTTGTGATCAGAGGAGCCCAACGGAGAGAAAAGATTAAGAGTGCAAACAGAAGGATTAGCTGTGACGAAGAAGTCAAGTACAGTATGTTGGAGCCCTCTCCAAAATCATCAGGGATACAAGTAGCGTGCTGTACAAGCTGCTCTAGGTCATTAACCCTTCCGTGGCCATTGGTCTGGAATTTCCTGTACACCCCAGGCCGACGTGGGGGCCATTTTCTGAAGTTTCAAAAGTTGATTTTCTTTTTCCTTGCCATACTGAAGAGAAAGTTCAGACGAACCTAACTGCAAATCCCAGCTTCCTAGACCCATTATGTGGCTTCTAATGTAGCACGAAAGAAGCAGAAATATTGGCAACCGATATCTGCCTCCCAGAGGCGCTGCTGCAGTGCAACTTTGCAGGTGTTGTTATTGTTTTTTACCCCCAAAAGAATGAGAATGCTGCTGAAATGTTGTGTATATATGAGATGTGATGATATCGAATGATTTCAGTACATAGTATATTAGGAATGGCTGGAAAAAATAATATTATGAATACTTTTTCACCTTTTTTATATAATATATGTTTATGGTAGTTTCTGGTTACTATTAACGTTATCGTTGTGCCCATGCTTGGAAAAGGGAGTGAAAGGGTTGAGTTTTCAGTCATAAATGAGAAAATTCCCTGACCTTTGAGGCTTGGCTTTCCCATGGGAGATGAAAGTGGAGGGTCAGCTCCAATTAGCAATACTGAAGCTGAGTCGCAACTTCCAGCTCCCACACCATGTACATGGCTAAAAATGAAATCGAAATGCACTTTCAAAACTATGAATAAGTTTAATTATTTAGAATACAATGATAAAGCAGAAATAAATACGTTTACAGACGGGGGAAAACAAATTTTTTTTCCTATTTTACCTTGTTATGCCACAAATAATGTTGCTTTCTCGTAAACAAGGTGGTTGTGTGTGTTTTGCAAAGGAGGAAAAAGATAATATATTCTCTCTGGGTCGAGATAATGGGTGTAACTATGTGATTTTAGGCATGGCCACGAGTTACGGCAGCGGGTGGTGAGCTGACAGATGATATGTGAGAGGGTGAAGGGAAAGTCAGTCTCATATCCTATATATTCATTCACTTCCCGAAAGTTTTCAAAGTTTTCCACAAGTCACACTGCATCGATTGGTCCAAACCATTACAACAGTCCTGAGCAAACAGGTAAAGATACGAAGACAACAATGTATTTTTCACTTATTTTCATGTATTTTTTGTTTGTGCCTGTATTAATTCATAATCGTAAACAGGTGGTTCTGTGTGTTTTGCAAGAGAGGACAAAGATGATATTTTCTGCCTGGGTCGAGATAATGGGTGTAGTTGTCCTTGTTTAGGCATGGCCGGGAGTGAAAAATCGAAAATCTACTCATCACAGCAGAAGACTCTGAACTGCTTGATGGGGTGTATGGGAGTGTAGTGTAGGTCAGCCTGAAGACGTTCAGAACTTTCGTTCACTTCCCCAAAATTTTTGCAGTTTTTTGTAAGCCACGCTCAAACGACGCCTGCAGCCATTTATCGACTAAATGTCATTCGATAACGGCGGCCACTGAGTGACTTAGGATAGAAAAGACTTAGGTTTGTTCACCAGGTGCATCAGTGAAAGGAAAGGAGAGCCAAAGATGGTGATGAACATTGAAATCTCCCAGAATGGAGATTTCGGTGAAAAGAGAAATGGATACAATGTGTTCTATCGTAGAAGTAAGACAGTTGAAGAATTTTTTATAGTGAGTAGACATAGGGGATAAGTAAACAGTGCAGATATACTTAGTCAGAGAATGACAGGAGAGCCAAAGCCAGAGAGTAGAGAATTCAGAAGAATCAAGTTCAGTAACAAGAGAGCAAGATAAGTCGTTGCGTATATACACACAACAGTCACCTTTGGCTTTCAAATGAGTATAGGGAAAGTAGAAGGATACAGAAAAGGGTTTGCTCTCAGTTGCCTCAGACAGCTTCGTCTCAGTTAAAAACAGGAGGTGAGGTTTAGAGGAGGAAAAGTGGTGTTCAACAGAGAGAAAGTTAGAGGATAGACCGTGAATGCTGCAGAAATGAAGAAGTGAGTCAGACTTTGGTTCAAGGCAGCTCGTAGTATCGTCACCGGGAGAGGGGCGGTTGGTTAAGGCATTTATGGTCCCTCCTCCCCAGGGGGACTCTGCGGCATGGTTTCGGTGCGCCATTTTCATTTTTGTTTAAATTTGAAAAGGAAGTGTAGTGTGCACTGTGCATGTAGTTTAGTGTTGACAGTTAGAGAAACATGTACTGGAGAGCATGCTGGCCTCTTCTCTGTGTTTGTGAAACACTGAAAAGGTTCAGCAAAGGGGGATGGTCAGGAACTACTCCCAAGGGCTGATGAAACGGGAGCTCCAGCTCTCCCTGTCATCAGCTTTCCACCCACCCTGCGAGTACTTCCCTGCCTGACTGGTGCTACAGTCTACTCTTGCTTAACCCGAGGCGTCCCATCGACGTATGACTATGTTGCAAGTTTATGTAACTGCCAGTCCCGTCGATGTACTGGTATGTCGCTCAACTCCAAGGTTCATAATTTGCACATTTTTCAAATCTCACGCTTGATTTTGGGTAGGTAGGGTCGTGCGACCTTTCCCTACCTGCCACCAGGTGGGGACTCTCAGTGACCCCGCACAACCCGTGCTCAGCCTCAGCTCGGTCACTCACCTGTTAGCAGTGACCCAGGTCAGACATGGCGCACAGAGGTCTCTCAGAGGAGGAAATTCAAGCCACCCTGGATGCCCTCACAGGCGACAGTGATTCTCCCCTCGATGACAAGGTGATGGACAAGGATAATGTCCAACCAGAGGAGGAGGAAACTAGCAGCAGTGATGAGGATGTCCCCTCCCCCAGGAAGCGGCGCTACGTGACCTATCGTTCTGCTAGAGAGGGCCAGCCTGCACCAAAACAACGTGCAACAACTTCTCGGCAGCCCCTACGTGACGTGGAGCCCGAATTAAAGGACGAGGACGAGGACGGAGCCATGAGACGTGCTGCCACGTGGTACGGCAGCAAGATTATCAAGCATCGTGGCCCCAAGCACACAGCACGTCGTACTAGCAGGTATGGGTCTAGTGTTTTGTTTAGGGAGGGCGGAAGTGGCATGGAGGGAGTAGGGAGTGAAATCGAAAGTTCTGGGGTGATCATTGAAAGTGAGAGTGGTGGGAGTGAGTCATTGACCTCCCGTAGTGGTGTGAGGCGGCGGGGCATATCACGTGGGGCAGTGAGGGTGCATGGTGAATCACGTGGTGTGGTGATGGAGTGGGAAGGTGAGGATGAGCCATTCCCCAGCACGTCTTATGCTCCCCAATATTCCCGGACTTCCTCCCCACAGCCCCCTGATGTTCCCCAAGGCTGTAAGGGTAAGGGAAAGGGGAAGGGTAAAGGCCAAGGGAAGAGGAGTGCGAGTGGGGAAGCCCTCCGCACTGCTCCTCCCCAAGAGAAAGGTCATAGCGAGTGCACTGAATAAGAAGATGTGCGCAAAACTTATGCTAAATATCATCGTAATGAATGAAAGCAGCTGAAAACATTTACATACAGTCAAAAATGATAAAATGTCATTGAAACATTATTATCTATCTATCTATCTATTGCCAGACGCCTCAATCCCGTTTGGGGTGGCCACAAACAAATCGCCTCCAAGTCGCCCTGTCCCCCGCCATTTCACTCCCCTGCTCCCAACTCACACCCCCCTCTCTCATATACCTCTCCACCCCATCTCTCCATCTCATCCTCGGCCTCCCCCTCCCTCTTTCCCCCTACACCTCACTCACATACACTCTCTTCGTCAGTCTTTCACCCTCCATCCTCTCCACATGGCCAAACCACCTCAGTGTGTTCCTCATAACGCTTCCTATCACATCCACATCAACACCACAACGCTCCTTTATATCCTCATTCGTCAGCCTGTCTCTCCATGTGACTCCACAAGCTCCTCTTAAATAACTCATTTCCACTGCTCTCACTCTTGACTTGTGTCCTTCCAACAACGTCCAAGCTTCACTTCCGTACGTTAGAGTTAGTATCACAATACTGTCATGTAATAACTTTTTCACTTCCCTGCTCACTTCCCTGTTTCTTATCACTGCTTTCAAAGAACCAGCAACCTTTCTTCCCTGCTGTACCCTTTCAAGCACTTCACCCTCCAAACCTCCATCCTTACTCATCACACTACCCAAGAACTTAAACGTACTCACATTTTCCAATTCCTCACCATCCAACACTTTATCACTGTACCACAGAGGCTCATAAATATATATATATATATATATATATATATATATATATATATATATATATATATATATATACACACACACACACACACACACACATATATATATATATATATATATATATATATATATATATATATATATATATATATATGTAACTTGTAGGAGGCGGTCAGAATCTGATGGTCCGAAACACCACTGCTACCAAATGTAACTTGCAATACTTTGGTGATAGAAACTCCGTGTACAAACAGCTAGATACGGAGTTTATTACGAGCTCACAGTAAAATAGTCTGTCCTTCTTGAGTGCTCAGAACTGACGCAATAACGCCTTCGCCCAGGCTTGGGCTCTGGGAAAGCGTGCTAGGTCAGCAAGTTTAGTGGGGGCAGTATGCATTGGGGGGGAACATATACATCGGGGGTAGACAGATTGTGGAGGGGGTACATATAGACAGACAGATAGATAGATAGATAGATAGATATAGATATAGATAGATAGATAGATAAATAGATAGATATATTACCTAGATAGATAGATAGATAATATATAGGTATATAAATATATGTAGTATATAATGTACTACATCTCTCTCTCTCTCTCTCTCTCTCTATGTATATATGTATGTACTGTATATATGTATGTGTAGAGAGAGAGAGAGAGAGAGGGACAGAGACTGTATATATATATATATATATATATATATATATATATATATATATATATATATATATATATATATATATATACCCCTCGTCAGGCAGGGATACTGCCTGGCCCCTAACGCCCCCCACGCCTTTGTCTCGCCAACTCACCTGTTAGCGGTAACCTGGCCAGTAAAGACATTTCTCGCCACGGTCTCTTCAATGACGAAACTCAGGGCGAAAGTTATTCCCAAGATCGACGACAAAGGAAGAAACAAGTCAGAGGAAGAAACACGCAGAAGTGATGAGTTGATAACATCATAGAGGAAGGTGAGCTATGCTGATGTTTTTGGTGAATGAAACAATGCTTATATCACCAATATTATTGTCTGAAAACTAATATACTCTTGTACTACATATAAATTTGTACCAAATAAATAAATATCTTACTTTTTATGAGTGGTTTGGAATAGTTACTCCTCCCATAGAAAATGATTTCATTGGAGCATGGCCCACTGAAGACGGTAGCAGGTATTCAGAGGGACACCTGTATAATGCAATTATAAGCTCAGCTGACCACTTTTATGGCCATTTTCCAATGCTTCTCATAAAAAGTGGAGGTTTTAGCAAAAAAAAAAAAAAAAAAAAATCGAAAATCTGCTGGGATGGGGGGGGGGGGGATCAATGGTGAAACATCGGTCGGAATGCGGCGGGTTAAATCTGGAGATGAACACTACCAATGTAGAGGGCTTTGGAATTTTGACTGCCGGAAATCGCGTATCAATGTATAACAGTACCCCATCCCTCACTGCATTACTTCTCTCACCTAAAAATGTTTTAACCTTGTATGTACTGTGCTAAAAATATCTCTTTTTTTGGGCCATGAGTCTGTTACCCCCATTACATGGTACTCTTGAACAAGAAAATTAAACTCTATATCACAAACTTTATTCTCACAACTACACACATTCACTGTTGAAGCCTTAATGTCCATTAGTCTCTCTTCGATTTTTTTATGTCTACACTGACTCTTCCAGAGGCATTGTATGGTGATTTCTTCTATTTGCATCATCAATGAGACGACCGAGACGACAAGAACCAACCGAGTACAAGTGGAAACCATCACGTGCAAATAGAGCCCGCTGCTTTTAAAAAATATTTTAGGTGTTGATGAACTCAAATCTCTCCTGTAAACAGATACTTGATACGATGATTCAAGTTAAAAGGTTTAAAATAGAAGACATTGATTCCATCAGTCATAGGGAGAACACCTGAAATAAGAATGTTATTAGTCTTTTCTCTGTAAAACAGTCATCAGCTTGAACTTGTTCAGGTTGGTTCCTGCATGCATGACTACGAAACTTTCATTAGTTGTGCCCTCTGTAACTGTGTTTACTGCCTCGGTTATATCATCAGTGCCGGCACCTGGAATACAATATCGCTTTCTTTTAATTGGTGCTCTGCCACAAGACTCCCCAAGCTGTCCATGAATAATTGAGTCCCCCACCAGCCGAACCTCACGAATCCCTTCTTCAGTGGTGGTTAAAATCTGAAATATGCATCCCGTCCTTGTCATCCTCGCACCATTTCATACCGGCAGGAAATTGTCCTGTTTTGATGGGTTTCAGCAGAAGGAGGGGAGGCAACATCAATGACTCCTTGGTCAATATAGGTCCTTGACTGAAGAGTCTTGCTCCCGTCCACACTGTTCCTGACGTTGCTAGCAACAAACTCCTCTAGTGTATCACTTCTGCAGGTAAGAATGTTGATTTTGTCAGAAACTTAGGAAAGCTAAGTTCCCATACTTAATTTTTTCCAAAAGAAGCTTCATGTTATCAAACGATTCCTTCCTGTTTGCTACGTGAGCCAGAGGAACAGAGGGGAACTTATTTCCCTTGTGGAGTAGAACCATTTTCAAGCTTACTTTTGATAAATCAGTAAACAAGCGCCACTCATCGGTGTTATGTTTGTGGCCAAGTGCCTCCGTAACAGAAAGATCATCATAGCAAAACACCAGACCATCATCAAGGGAGAAAAATTGTTTGAAAACATCATGGCGATTACGATAACAAAAAACTTTAGTTCTTTCAGGAGAAGATCCAGCCCTTTAACCTAGAACCCAATAGTTTGGCTGGCTTCTCATACAAATTAAAGTCACGGACAATTTCATTAAGATCTCCTTGACTCAGCAAATGTGATTTACTTGATGAACTGCTGCTTCAAATGTTGGATCCATATTGTCCTCTTCTTGGTCGACACTCTCGTCACCAGATTCACCATCACTCACTGTCATGTTTCTTGGAGGCTTTGGCATTGGTAATTCCTGATTGTGAGGTACTGGCCATATAGCAGATGGTAAAATAGGATATTGAACAGTATGCTTGGATTTTGATGTTATGCCATCCATACCTGTTAGGCAGAAGTAGCATTCTGATGCGTGATTTTTGGGTTCTCTCCAAACCATAGGAATAGTAAAAGGTATACGGCATGAACTTTTGCACATGCTTTGACAAGCCTGACACATGTGACACAACAAAAACTGGGGGTCCAACTTTTATCCTGATCACCAACTTTACAATCAAAGCAATGCTCATAGCATTTTTTTATGAGTGTGAAAGAACGTTTTTGCATTGTGAATGTTAATTCACTGCAGATGTAGCAACACAATTCGAACTATTTACACAGTTTCTCGGCAATATAATGGTCGATGGGGTATCAGCGCAACACTTGAATACACAAAAGCACAACCTGTTAACAGAATGGAAAAGATACTGTTTACATACTCAGTTCTAGCCTGCAACTGACATAGAACTACTACCCAGGAGTGAGCAGGACCACTATGTCCCGTCGTGTTTCTGCAGGCCCTATGTGACTCATTTATCTAGGCATCTGTTTTCAAAAAGGAGCTAGTGCACTTCACATACAATAAAGTTATCTGAGTTTGTAAAACTTTTTGCTTGAAATGCTTCGTAGAGCACTGGCACCTAACAAACCATATGAAATGATACGCAATTATAGTTGGAAAAAAAAAGAAAAAAAGGAAAAACTATGGGTGACAAATTTTGAAAACATAATTGGGTTCAGTGTGGAAAATACATAACAAATATATAATATTTTCCATGGGACAAATTAAATCTTTGTTGACTAGTGTAATAAGTGTGTGTGTGTGTGCATATATACAGTATATATATATATATATATATATATATATATATATATATATATATATATATATATATATATATATATATATTGTTATGAAGGGAGATTTGCCAATTAGGTAGCCGAGATCTTTCGAGACGTTGTTGTTGTTGATGATTCCTCAATTCGAGGAGACCGGGCCTTCCTGTAGCCCGGTTGCTGGTGGTTTTCTTGAGTAAAGGTAAGGGGGAAGACAGGGCCTGGGGAATGCCCAGCACACACGCCCTGTCTCCTGGCTGAGTTGCGGTGTGTGTGTCTTTCGAGACGTTTCTGGTACCTTAAGTTCGGTACGAGTCAGAGTTGCCAGTTAGCCTGCTGTTTGTGAGCATAGTTATTTCGTAAGTTAAACATTCATTTATTTGTGCTCTTTTTCTCTATAATGTTTGATTTAAGTGATTGCTTGTTAAATTATGTAATTTAAGTTCGTATGGTTAATGATTTAGAGTGTTATGTAATGTGAGAACTCTAGCATGTTTTGATGTCTCGTTGTTGGTAACTGTTGTTGCTAGGGGCTGATTCAAGACAGTATGTCCTAGAATGTCGGAGAAGTGGACGTTTCTAGAACAATGCAAGCTTATATCAGGATGGGGTAGAGATTATAACAAGTTTAGTGAGGTGTCAAGTCAGTCTGGAGTTTAGTCGGGTTTCAGGTCAGTTTGTGTGAAGTGCAGTCGGTGTCAGTGAAGATTGTATAATTTTGGTACTTGTGAAAACAGTGGAAAACAGTGAAGGGTTATTGAAGTTTGTGTATCATTGGAACTTGAGAAGACAGTGAAGTGTATTAAGTGTAATTACTGTCAGTGAAGATTATTTTCAGTACTTGTGTAATAATTGAAGTGTTAGCAAGTATTAAGTGTACTGTGTTAAACATTAAGTGTAACTGCAAGCTATAAAGTGTGTATAGCTCCAGTGCTTGTGAGAACAGTGAAGTTGAAAAGCATTAAGTGGAATTATTTGGAAAATAAAGACAGTGAACTTTAAGGAGCCAGTGTTTATTTTCGCCTTAGCGAATCTTGTGTACTGCACACCTAAAGGCTGACCATAAGAACAACAACTCACTGGGCAACGTTCTTCCTGTACTGTACTACTGCTGTTGGAGCCTGTGGCAGTGTGGGGACTGGGATGTAACAATATATATATATATATATATATATATATATATATATATATATATATATATATATATATATATATATATATATATATAACAGAATGGAGGAAGGAAGAACAAATGAATTAAAAAAAAAAAATCCATACACCAGATTACTGGTGTCCTCTGTTCATAAAATATCTGTAACAGCTAGACTTGAACAGCTGTGGGTTGTAATTTGGAGGGAATCAACTCTGGAGAAGCGAGTTCCAGAGAGATGCAGTTCGGGGAATGAAAGAATTCTGATAGGCAGAAGCTCTGCAATATGGCTGAGTGACATTCCAGTCATGATCGCTACCAGATGCCCAAGTAGCACAAAGGAAGGCATGGAGAGGTGGCACCATGGACGCAACTTCGTCTGAGCATTTGCCAAAAAAATATCTGTAAAATAATGCAAGGGAGGCAACATTCCTTCTTTCTTGCAGGGGAGGTAGTTTATTTGTAATGGCAGGGTTGTTAATGATTCTAACAGCTTTGTTCTGAATTTTGTCTAGTTGTTTTAATGCAACCTCTCCACATCCATTCCACAAGGGTGAGCAATAATCAAGCTGAGAGCGCACATTCATTCATTGCCAGACACCATGTACCCCAAATGGGGTGGCCAATTGCTTAGAGTTAATTGTTTTACAGGGAGGGGCACTAATCCTCCACCAACCTCACTTGACACGTATGACTCTTATAAATTATAGCTAACTGCTCATCAGCGAAGAAGTTACGGACTCTGTACAATAATCTAAGTTTCTTTGAGGCGGTTTTAGCAAGTGATCTAACATGAGAGGTCCAGCTGAGGGCATTGTTAAGTGAGACGCCAAGAATTTCAGTACTTTTGGAGATGGGAATATTAGCAGCACTGAAGTTAGTGTACGAATCTGGCAATATCTGTCTATTTGTAAACTGTATATATTTAGTTTTACTAGCATTAAAAGAGACAAGGTTGTTTTGTACCCATTCACTGATCGTAGATAGATCTTGATTTATGGAGATGGCTGTACTGATTTGAGAGGTAGAGATATTAGACTCTGTAAATGGGTACCTGAGTGTGAATGAACTATGTAGTGTTGAGTCATCTGCATATGAGTGAATGGGATTGTGGGTGACAGATAAGAGATCATTAATATGAACCAGGAATATGGTTGGCGCCAGAACTGATCCCTGCAGCACGCTAGCGTTAATTGAGTGGAAATTGGCATATACATCATCTACTTTTACTCTTATCTTCCTGTCACTAAGATATGAAGAAATCAAAGGAACAAAAGACGTTAGTCCATAGCAATGGAGTTTGGACAGCAGGGAACGGTGCCATACTCTGTCGAAGGCTTTAGAAATATCAAGAGCTACTGCATGAGTTTCTCCATGTAGATCAATTGATTGATGGATGGTATGAGTTACGAGATTAAATATGTCAATGGTGGATCTTTCGTGGCGAAAACCATATTGTCTATCACTAATTAAGTTGTTGGATTCAAGATGTTTAACAATGTGGTTATTAATTAAAGTTTCAAATACCTTACCAAGAGAAGATGTTATAACTATTGGTCTGTAATCAGAGGGGTCAGACGAACTTGCTTTCTTCGGAACTGGGTGGATATTGGCTTGTTTCCATGAATTTGGGAATAAAAAAGTACGTATGCATAGTCTGAATAATTTAGTTAGAACAGAGGCAACTTCAGGAGAATGCTTTTTCAAAACAATTGGCTGAATTCCATCTGGACCTGGAGCTTTCTTGGTAAGTAAATTGTCTATAATGGATTTAATGTATCTTGTCTGTATTTTAAGTGGGGCAGTTTCGGGAGAGTCAAGTTCTAGTACTGGGACATTCTGGCTGGTATCATCTATGGTAGAGTTTCTGGCGAATGTACTGGCAAAGGAATCTGCTTTCCCACGTGGGTCATTTGTAATGTAGCCATCTGAAGATTTTAGTGGGGGAATGGAAGATGACTTGTTAAAGTTATTTCTAAAAGAATTAAGAGTTGACCAGAATATTCTACTGTCATTTGGGCTGTTAAGTAGTTTTAATGTTTGTTTTTGAAGAAAGTTTGATTTAGCTAGATTTAACCCGAGACGTCCCGTCGACGTATGGGTACGTTGCAACACTTTGCATTTGCCAGTCCTGTCGACGTACTGGTACGTTTTGCAATTGCAAGGTCCCTAAATTGCACAATTTTCAATTTTCGGGAGTGATTTTTCGTACGTATACACGGGACACCTTCTATTCCTCTACAAGATGCCAAGCAGGGACAATGCCTTACACTGCATAATCTCCCCCCTCCCCCGCACGCCATTGTCTTAGCAATTCACCTGTTACCAGTGACCTGGCCAATAAAGACATTCAGGGCGAGAGTGATTCCCCAATCGATGACAATGTGGAGGACAAAGTTTACATAGCATTAGAGGAAGAAACAGTCAGAAATGATGATCAGGTAATGTGGCAAAAGAAGGTCAGAAATGGTGATGAGTTAGTGAGTGAAACAATGCTTATAATGCCTATATTACTGTTTGAAAACCAATATACTCTCATACTAAATATAAATTCGTACCAAATAAATAAATAAATACTGTTTAGGAGTGGTGTGGAATAGTTATTCTCCCATAGAACTCGTTTTCTTTGCAGCCACCCTGATAGAAAACCCTGTAAGGTAAGGAGGTACTCCTATCTGTATTGAGTATTTTAAACCTCAGGTGAGCGATTTCTCTATGAATTTTCGATGTTTCTCATCAAAAGTGGAGGTTTTAGCCAAAAAAAAAAAAATTCAAAAAATGGTCGGACTGGGGGGTGTCGGAGGTGCGAAAGTGGTCGGGACGTGACGGGTTAATACAGGTTTTGCATGATTTTCTAGCGATTTTAAATTGGGAGGGTGATTCAGATGTTTTTTTTATTTTAGGTAAGAGTTATATGCTAATGACTTTTGGGCTGTTGCCCTGGCACAGTTGCCATCAAACCATTTTAGAGAGTTTGATCTTTTAGTGAACTGTTGACTTCATAGAGGTAGGAGTAGGTAGAGGCGGCATAAGGGTTTAACTAAGGGTAGGTCAGTGAAGCCGACAGACCTGACTCGACCAACATGGCGGCGACCCCTTTGACAGCTGTCTGACTTGGTTCTGCTAACTAGGCGCAAGTGTTTTCTTAATTGCAAACAGAAAAAAATATGTATTATCTTTATTTATTTATTTATCTACATTTGCATACTAACCTAAAAGGATATAGAAACAACCATTTATACATTTGAGACTTTATATGGCAACAAATTATTTACTCAAGCTTTATTCATAAACCACTAAACAGTACTACCTTATTCATAGCAGTTCCTACTCTTGACATTTTTTAAGGCAATATTTCTTGCTGTAAAGTGCTTTCCTGCATAGGAATACCGCACTTGTAAATATGCCTCTGTAATTCACTCTAAAGATACTCACCAGTGAAATGTAATGGATGGGTCAGATTTCTTATCTCCTCTTTCTTTACACCCAAATGCGGCACAGGTGGTGGGCATTTTTGGAGACTTAGGTTATTTGATGGTGAGTTACAACTTAGGACAGAACGTCTCACACCCACAGCTGAACTACAACTAAAACCAGAGGTAGAATGAAGTCTACTTTGATTCTGGCATTCTCCCTGAGGAATACCAGGTGGACACACAGCTGGAAGTATTAAAGGCTTAATAATCTCAAGGATTAGGACTCTTACCTCTATGTGCACAGCCATAGAGGTAGAAGTGCACAGCAATCTTCTTCAAGTCAGGTAGGTGTTGCCGTGACCTCTTGACTTGACCAATATGGCCGTTTGACAGTTCTCTGGCTTCACCGGAGCCTTCTCACGCCGCCTCTACCCTAATCCTACCTCTATGGTTGACTTGGTACGAATAAATCCATACCAGCTAGTATTAAGTCGCAAATTTGGGACTGTAGAATTGTGATTACTAGAGAAGAAAGACTGCCATGGAATGTCAGCAAGATAATTTCTAAATCCATCCCAGTTTGCCCTAACGAAATGCCATCGGGTCACCCTGACAGGTTCAGAACAGGGAGGTGTGGGAAGGTTAACTAGTGAGGCTTTGATGAGATTGTGGTCAGAGGATCCAGGTGGTGACAGTACCTCTATCCTGTATTGATCTGCATCATTTGTCAAGAATAAATCCAAGAGATGGGTATTATGGTCAGGATTATCAGGTATTCTGATTGGTTGCTTTACCACCTGGGTGATATTAAACGATTCTGCAAAGAGCTCGCACTCTAGACCAGCGTCATCAGTCCTGACAGAATGCAATAACCATTCAACATTATGTATGTTAAAATCACCCAAAAATGGTAATTTCAGTGCTAAGGTTAAGGTTACTCACCTGAGTGGATATGGAATCAAATACACTGGGTTCCAAAGAAGCATTAGGGGAGCGAAAAACTACCCAAATATATTTGGTAATATTTTGACAATTTAGTTTATATATATATATATATATATATATATATATATATATATATATATATATACAGTAATCTTCCCAATACCTGATGTAATACACCAAAGGCATGTCAGGAAGTGGGTTTGTCCAGATACTGGGACCCTTGATGAGACAATGAGTAGCAGAAGAACCTCAGTATCTCACGACTAGCCGGGGTGGAGGGATGTGCAGCTGTCAGTCGTCCCTTTAAACAAGCCATTTTTCCCCATCCCACCCGAGGCAGAAGCCATTATTGAAATATTGTGATTGTACAGTGTTATTGACTATAATGTGAAGTGATTGTGTCTATGGAACATAGATATATTGTTTGTTAAGCATTGGGGCCCGTTTTCAGCCTTTAGGCCTAGAGGCAGGAGTGTGGTTTGTTATAATGGGGTTTCCACTCTGTTTCACCCAGCCCGTAAATGATGTGAGAATTTTACCTTTATAGCGAAGCCAACACTTATATTTTGTGAAACATATAGTGCCTGGATTAGTGAAATAACTGACTTACCATAGCAGGCATTACATATGCCGTAAAGATATGCCATAGTTGCTATGGAAACAAGCAGTCACGTACACCATAGAGTCAGGAAGGGAATAATAGAGGAGATTGGGATGGAATCATGTGATAGTGTTTTATATTGCACATGGTTTAGTGTGAAACATATGTATAAAGTAGTGCAGCAAGTGTTCACCGAGAAATATTGCATGCATTGACTGACTTAGCTCAAACCTAACACAAGTATCAGAGACAACAAATACACCACACAGTCACAGACTTCAGTGAAGAGGTATTGTACCAATCACAGACAGTGCTATATTGCATATGGTTTATTGTAAAACAAAAAAATAAAATAGTGCAGTGAGTATTCACTGAGAAATATTGTATGCATTGACTGACTTAGCGAAAACATAGCGCAAGTGTCAGAGAAAAGAAATTTGCCACAGCCATATATATATATATATATATATATATATATATATATATATATATATATATATGGCTGTGGCATATACAACCACACACACACACACACACACACACACATATATATATATATATATATATATATATATATGTACGTGCAGTGAATGTTCGTAGAAAAATCTATTGCATGCATCGCATGTGTTTTAGGCAAATGTATCTCAAGGAGAGAAGAAAATATGCCACAGCCAAAGACACACACACACACGCACACACACTCACCCACCCACCCACACACACACACGCTCACACAGACACTGGGAATCAGAGAGAGCAGACGTGCGACGTCGGTGCTCCGTACTGAGCCAGCACGGCCAGTGGCATTACCTAAATTAGTATCTTTATATGAGTCAAGCTCTGTACCAGGTTAGACTAAATGATTTTTCATTATTAAAAGAAAAAAAAAAAAGTTTAAACAAGACTTGTTCAAACAGAAAAGAGAACCGAGAGGCGAAAGAATGCGCTCAGTTAGCTGAGGTTTGTTTAGACTACAGCTGCACAGGGAATATAAGCACATGTACTCTGTTCTTTTAGTATTGCAAAATGGACACATACTCTAGTAAAGCATATTTGGAAAAGAAAAAGGATAAAGGTAGAAAGCAAGATGATGATTTCTACCAAGAACTTGGTTGAAGTGGAGACTCACAATAGACTGGTTGAACGTGTACACAAACTGGAAATGGCTTTCAAAAATGAAATTGATGAAATAAAGAAGCAGATGCACTTGCAAAAGGAAGAAATAGAAAAACTAGGAAGGGAGGCCAACAAGAAAGACACAACCATCAGTGAACTAACAGTGGAATTGAGTACACTTAGGAAGAAAATGAGTGAAATGGCAAGTACAGTAGTCAATCACGAGAGTGTTATGGAAGAGTTCAAAAATGATACAGAGACAATTAGGCATGCAAGCAATCTGATAGACCAGAGCAGTGATATTGAGGAGAAGATAACAAATGTGAATGAAGCTGTGCAAAGCTATAAAAATGATGTGGAAACCACGTATGCTGAAATGGTGAAAATAAAGAAAGACTTAGAAACGAGTGTGGAGGAAAAAAACATTAAATAGGAAGTGAAAAGAATAATCCAAAACAATCCAAAGTTAGTCAGAGATTCAGTAGATATAAACAAATCTATAGTAATCACTGGTATAGAAGAGGAAGAAGTAAAAAACAAGATCACAAGAGACAAAAAGGAGATGGCAAATGTAATGAGCTTACTTAAAGAAGTATCAGAGGAAATCTGTAGTAAAGACATAGAGGAACACAAAAGGTTAGGGAAATACGAGAAAAGCAAGACAAGACCTCTAAAGTGACTTTCCAGAGTGTCAACACTGTGGAGGAGATACTAAAAAATGCAAAGAATCTTATGGAAAAAGAGAAGTTCAAAAATGTATGGATAAAAAGATGCCTAACACAAGAGGAACTGGAATTACTGAAAGAGAAGAGGGAGGAAACAAAAACAAAAAATGAGGGAAGATCAGAAGAGGAGAACACATTTTTTTACAAAGTAATAGGATTGCAGGTACGAAAGTGGTACACAAACAGGAGGGAATAAAAAGGAGGAAGGTAGTAGAACCATGTCATGACAAGTATATAAACAAGATGATAAAGTTGATGTACTCAAATGTGGATGGAATGGTATCTAAATTACTAGAGATGAATGATTATGTCAGAGTAAATTAACCACAAATAATATGCCTAACTGAAACAAAATTAACACCAAGGATATCCAGTGACATACTAAACTTAGAGGAATACAATATATGGAGAAGAGACATAAATTTAAAAAAAGGAGGAGGAATTATAATATTAACTAAGAAAAATCTAAAGGTCAATGAAATAAAACTAGATATACCATCACAAGTAGAATTGATTGCAGTAGAGATCAACACATCAGAAGGGAAAGTAATTGTAGCCAATTTGTACATACCACCCAGATCAAATACATGGGAAAGAGACGAATATGAGGACCTGGCAGAGAGTACAATTCAGAGTTTAAGATCATTACTACATAAAATGGAAGAGAAATCGGAAAGAATTATACTAATTGGAGATTTTAATACAAATATTAATTGGAATACTCTATATATAATTAGCCAAGAAAGCTGTTGGGACCAAAAGCTCCTGGATCTCGTGCTAGAGTTTTTCCTAACGCAACATGTGAGGGAAACCACCAGAAAAAGAGGACTCGATGTACCTTCAATGCTAGATCTAATATTTACTCGGCAAGAAAATGATATTGACAGTTTAATATATCACCCTCCACTCGGCAAAAGCGATCATGCAGTACTAAATTACAACTTCAGGATAGCGTATGACATAGTTAACAGCAATGAAAGTTACAAAAAGAACCTAAACTATAAAAAGGGAAATTATCAAGACCTAAAGAAGTATTTCTTAGAAGTTGATTGGGAAAATGAGCTTAGAGGACAATATTTAAATGCTGTATATAACAAATTCTGTGAATTTTATGAAATAGGAGTCCAGAAGTACATCCCACTGTACAAAGAAGCAGATAAGAAAATACAGAAATGGTTCAATACAGAATGTAAAAGTTCAAAAGAAAGAAGAGATTTGTTGTGGAATAGATACAGAAGACACAATAGTGAAAGGGCGTATAATAATTACAAACAGGCAAGAAATGATTATACAAGAATAAGGAGGGAAGCCCAAAAACAGTTTGAGGAGGATATAATAAATAAAAGTAGTGATCAACCAAAGCTGTTTTACAGCTACATCAGAAGCAAAACCAAAGTAAAAGATATAATACAATCCATTACGGACGAGGGAATCACTTATACACAAGAGAAAGATATTTGTGAAGCACTAAATAAGAATTTCCAATTAGTTTTTACAGAAGAAAAAAAATTTGAGAGGGACTATGTGGAACATGCATGTCCACACATACTACCAGATATACAAATAGCAGAAAAAGTAATACAGGAGGAGTTAAGTAAATAAGACAGAGGAAAAGCAAGTGGTCCTGATGAAATTTCATGTTGGGTACTACGAGAATAAGCAAAGGAATTACGTAAACCATTATTTTTAATTTTCAAGAAATCCTTGAGTCAAGGTAAACTACCTGATATTTGGAAGAAAGCAAATATTGTCCCCTTATTCAAGAAAGGAAATAGACAAAATCCACTCAACTACCGACCAGTATCACTGACCAGTGTTGTAAGCAAGGTATTAGAAAAGCATATAAGAAAAGCTTGGGTAAATCATCTAGAAGAACAAAGTTTGATAACAGAAAGACAGTTTAGTTTCAGAAAAGGAAAATCATGTGTTACAAATCTGTTGAGCTACTATGACAGAGTAACAAACACAATACAGGAAAGAGAAGGATGGGTGGACAGTATCTATTTAGATTTCAAGAAAGCATTTGACACAGTACCACACCAAAGACTTTTATGGAAACTGTACCATCAAGGAGGAATTCGAGGCAAACTGTTTTGTTGGATGCAAGATTTTCTCATAAAAAGAAAAATGAGAACAGTACTAAGAGGAAACTACTCATCATGGAAAGAAGTGACTAGTGGAGTACCACAGGGTTCAGTTCTGGCACCAATCATGTTTTTAGTGTATATAAATGATATAAACAGTAACACTGGAAATGAGAGCTATCTGAATACGTTTGCAGATGATGCAAAAATACAAAGGAGAACTGCTAACACAGACTCTTGTAAAGAGCTACAAGAAGAATTAAATAAACTTCATGAATGGAGTAATACATGGCAAATGGAATTCAATGTGGACAAGTGTCATGTAATCAAGTTTGGTAAAAGTGGAAAAAGACCTGATTGGGATTATAAGTTAGGAAATAAAACCCTATACACATCAGAAAGAGAGAAGGACCTAGGTGTGATTATCAATAACAGACTATCTCCGGCTGACCACATCAGCGAGAAGGTACGGAACATGTATACACTGCTTGCAAATATGAGAATAGCATTCACATACATAAATGAAGACATGCTAAGAAGGATAATAACATCATTCATTAGACTAACCCTGGAATATGCATTAGTAGTCTGGAGTCCTCATCTCAAAAAACACACAGACAAGATTCAAAAAGTTCAAAGGGCCGCTACAAGATGGATACCAAGCTTAAGGGACCTAAGCTACGAAGAAAGACTAAATAAACTGCATCTACCAACACTACAGGAGAGAAGGAAAAGAGGTGACATGATAATGCTATATAAGTGCATATCAGGGAAGGAGAAAATAGACATAAATGATTACCTAACATATGGAGAAGCATCAGCAAGAGGACACTGCAAAAAACTGCATAAGAAGAGAAGTGATAAAGACATAAGGAAATTCAGTTTCCCAAACAGAGCAATTGATCAATGGAATGCACTACCGAATGAAATAGTGTGTGCCAAAACAATTCACAAATTTAAGGATATGTACGATAAATATGGTTTAAGACACGGGACAGTACGAGCTTGACTCATTCCTGTAAAGATTTAATTAGGTAAGGATTAGGTAAGAACACTATGTAACTCCTCATCTTCCAACAATCCTTCAAGCTTCTGCCAGCATCTCAACACCTCTGGAGGAAGCGAGTTATCCGTATTTTGTTGATTTGTATATTGACCTATTTCTATAGTTCTAGATTTTTTACACAAATTTTGTTTTTTACCTACACACATATGAGATGCAAGAAAGTTCAGCTTCAGTATTAGTACCTAACAAAAAGGCTAGGGGTCATGTCGAGTTTCTGAGAGCAGTATCAAAAACCTTATGATGCTTTATGTATATACTTTGAGTAAAAAAGGAAAATAATAAAACCTAACGAGCAAAAATATGTAGGTGTGGGTGAGGCAGGGAAAGAATGTTCTTATCTCTTCTGTGGGGGAGGAGGAGTACTCTACGTTTGTCGTCCAATTACTCCAAAACTATTGAATCTATCGATTTCCCATAAGAACCATGATAAAGATCAGTGAATTCTACGTATGTTCAGGACATAACAATATACTATCTCTGACGAAAAGATGGGAATATAATGATTATTGTGCGTGGATCACGAAAGTGACACACAGCTGTGAGTACCCAGTCATTTTGGGCAATTTACTTGAAAACTATGAGGCGTATCGAAACCAGGGATGCTCATGAGAAAGCTCATGAAATTCTGCATAATATTATGCAATAAAAACGTAAGGTGTGTGAGAAAAGTTCGTCTTAAAAGCTCACTGAATTTTTTTCAAAAATGGCTTTCAGTTTTTGTCTCTTTTCTCGAAAACTACAAGTCGTATCACAACCGGATTTTCTCATTAGAAAGCTGATGAAACTCTTTATCAAAACTTCTAATATCATTTTCCTGTTTGATGGAAAGTATTCGAATGGTGATGTTGGGAACTGAAACTGATGTAGCAAAATGTTTATTCACGGCCGCCTGTTTTATTCGTGTTTTCCTGTTTTTTTTGTGGTGCTTATCAGCTAGAACAAACATCATCGAATAAGATGAGATACGTTTCATGGCAGTATATTGATGTTTGGGTGGCGAAAATAAGGCGAGAATATGTATTATTTGCCATGCTGGCAGCTGGGCTGGGTGGCCAGGCGGATAAAATTGTGCGCCAGAAAACTTACCAAAACTTATCATGCATGAGAGGGTAAAACTCTACTCACACAAATAAGGGACATAAAGCATGAAATAAATGAAAAGGAACCAGAGAATGTTGAATTAGAAGTGGCCACCTCTAAGGCTCTGGCAATGGTGAAAATGCTCTTGAAGCGCACACAGTAATCCAGTGTTGTGCCTCACTAAATTCTTTGCACTGTGAGTTTTAACTGGCACTGTACTTTTTGTTCTTAATTGCACCGTGCCAGTTTCAACTGCCAGTTTGCACTCCACACTTAATCCTTTGCACTCTAAATTGTAATTTCTTAACACTGCACAAACTTCGCTTCACCGTGAAGACAAGTATGCAAAATAACCGCAGGAGATATGAAAGGAGCAACAGTGAGTACTTTCTTATATTACATCTTCAGAGTAAGACAGAAAGGTAAAGAGTAAAGGTCTTTTATGCCCACCCACAACAGGGAGTGACACACAGAACAAAGGATGACCTGAATTAAAACTGATCGATACACAGAACAATAGGTACCTGACTTTCTTCCTTAGAGATGCACCTGAGAAAAGGGGGTAAATACTGCTGCTTAATTTAAGACCTAGTGTAGAGGATTAATGCCAGGTGTATCCCACACAGGTGTGACTGTACTACCAGGAGACTACAATGAACAATCAGGTATTAGTCTGGAGGGAGACGACAATGAACAATCAGATATTAGTTGGAGGATACTTCATTAAAATGAATTCAGTTAACAAAGTATCACACATAAAATGACCATAGCTCATGCTTACATTCTTTTCATTTGTGCCAGAAATTAGGCAAGATTCTATCACATTTCTGTTATCAAAGCTTTTTGATCTTGCTAGAATCTTAGAGCCTACCCAGTCAAGTTGGTGATCACTGGATGTTTTGTGCTGAAATAAACAGCCCAAAAGAGTAGTGGTTTATGGTGTATATTCCAATTTCCACTCAATTAACGCCGGCGTGCCACAGAGATCAGTTCTGGCGCCAACCCTGTTCCTGGTTCATTTTAATGATCACTTATCTGTCACCCACAAACCCATCCATTCAAATGCAAATGACTCGACACTTCACAGTTCATTCACACTCAAACACCCATTTACAAAGTCTAATATCTCTAACTCTCAACTCGGTACAGACATCTCCATAAATCAAGATTTATCTAAGATTACTGAATGGGGACAAATCAACCTTGTTTCATTTAATGCTAGTAAAACCAAACATATACAAATTACTAATGGTCAGATATTGCCGGATTCGTATATTACCTTCAATGCTACTAATAATCCCATCTCCAAAAGTATTGAAATGATCGGTGTCTCACTGAACAATGCCCTCAGCTTTACCTCTCATGTCTGATCACTTGCTAAAACCGCCTCATAGAAACTTGGATTATTGTACAGAGTCCGTAACTTCTTCACTGACGATCAGTTAGTTATAATTTACAAGAGGCATGTGCCCTCTCAGCTTGAAGATTGTTCGCCCTTGTGGAATAGATGTTGAGAAGTTGCAATAAAATAACTAGACAAAATTAAGAACAAGGTTGTTGAAATTATTAATAAACCTGCTAACATAAATAAACTATCTCCCCTACAAGTAAGAAGGAATTTGCCTCCCTTGCATTATTTTACAGATATTTATACGGCAAATGCTCAGACGAAGTTGCGTCCATTGTGCCACCTCTCCATGCCTTCCAGCATGCTACACGGGCATCTGGTAGTGCTCATGACTGGAATGTCACACAGCCATATTGCAGAACTTCTGCCTATCAGAATTCTTTTATTCCCCGAACTGTATATATCTGGAACTCGCTTCCGCAGACTTGTTTCCCTCCAGACTTCAACCTACAGCCGTTCAGGTCCAACTGTTACAGATGCTTTATGAATGGAGGACGCCAGTACTCTAGTGTATGGATTGTTTTTTATTCATTTGTTTTTCCTTCCTCTGTTCTGCATTATTAAAATAAATAAAATCGTTTGGAGTTATAATGTCAACGTTGACGTGATTGTGAGAGGACTAATTTTTCAGATACTGGCTGTTATGATTAAGGTTAATTTTGCACGAAATATTTAGGCTGGAAGATAATACACGAGTTTCAAGTTATGTTCACTCGCACCAAAAAGTATCGATGCACACATGACGCAAAGCAATTTGAGACACGGACGATGGCTACTGGGAACTGAACAACGATATTTTCCCCATGCTGATAAACTTGCTCTCTCGAGGATCAACATATGGCTTGTTCATGACATTTTCTAGTCCGTATTGTTACTGTATGTATAGCAAAGTAGTTACAAATAAATCTTACCGAGAATTCATGAGCCATAATGGTCATTTCAGATATCTTCGTGCCTTACCTGCGCGATACTTTTTGGTGTGACTGTACAGTCATATAAAAAACTCAGTTCACCTCCCTCACCTCCTTTTTACTGTTGTATTTGTAGATGTTTGACAGAGACGCAATGGACAAATGTGCATAATATCATAGATGAATGATAATACACCTCGATCCGTAATGTCACAATCAATACAGTACAGTAATATACAATACCATTCATTAATGAGGCAAAGGCAGAAGAGCGAATGAACTTTAGTTGTTAAACTGTCACTATGTTAATCGCCTACGATTCACTTTTGGCTGAATCTGGCCTCGTGTGAAACAATATTCTCATGAGAGAAGTATTGGTCAAAGTATTAGCTTATTTTTTTTCTTTTCAATCTCATGAAAATCGTCCGGTGGGAAGTGGAATATTTACTACCATGCCTGAGTTAATGCTGGCTATATAAACTTTTAAACTTTCATGACCTCTTCTTGGTTGTGTAAAATCAGTAGACTGATTTTGAATACTGTTCCTCAACCCAGGGGCGGATCGAGGAATACTTCTGTGGTGTTGCCCATATCACTTTCCAGAGCAATGAGGGTTTGGCATCTTCTTTCTCTCAACCAACTAAGTATGGTTTACATGTCAATATTTTATATGCGAGAAATAAACATGACAGCCAGTGAAACATAGTCTGTGTATATAAGGTACTGTATGCTAATCTACAGTGTTACAAAGCAGGGGTGTTGCCAGAGCAGCATGAACAGCACCCAAGGATCCACCTATGTTACTAACTATAAGGTTAATATTTCAGAATATGGTTATTATACCTGTAATAATGGTTGGTGCGGTACAGTTGCAGACAAAACATTGAATCCAGTTTTCAGCGGAAAGACTGTGAAGCTCATACAACATATTTTGTAAGGTTAGTTGTTTCGAAGATCTTATCACTTAATTTTAAAAGTTATCATTCATTTTTTTAGTTTATCTTTATGATGTGGGTCAGTATTGATGTCTGTAATTGGACATCACGGATTACCGGTACTTATTTAGGAAAGGGGTGAATAAGTTTCGAGTTATGAATCTAGAGCACCTCTCTTTCGGAAAATGGATTATTTGGCCATGTGAAAAGAATGGAGAATGAGAGACTGACTGTGATATTTAAGTGGGTGAAGTGCAGGGTGGCGGAGGGAGGAGGAGACGCAGGATGAGATCGAAGAATGGTGTAATCTTTGTTTCATTCTTCCAGTATTCAAAATTATTTTGCAATTAAGGGAGACTTTTCAACCTGTAAAAGATGGATACAACCTTCTAAAACCTTTTCAGTAAAGGTAGGGCAGATATGAGGCTCTTAGCCGCGGTGCTCATGTCTATAACATCTACGTTTTTGCCGCACTGTTGAATTTTTGTTTCCTTTCTATCGCAATTTCAATGATCACTGCTGCTCTGAACTATCTGCTTGCATCCCTCCACAACTGAGGCGGGCGCGTAGCACCCGTCTGGCAGAAAACTCTCATCGCTTTCATGTCCAGTTCTCTGATGCAAGATTTGACCGTTACACCTAGTCCTTCATGTCTGCAACATGTCAGTTCTGCATTTCCTACTGACTATGAGCCCCAGTCTCATAAACCCAGTGTGTCCAGGCATCTCGAAATGACTTATCTGAATTTGGCTCTGTTACTTTTTTTTTGTCTTTAAGGAAACAATCGTACGGTCTTTTAGTCTTTTTTTTTTTTTTTCTGCTTGCTTAAAAAAAAGGTTGCTTTGAGGCTGTGGGGGATTTTTTTACCCAATATACTGGGATACAAGGTCACTGCATCATCCAGGTTACTACTTATCTCCACTAGGTGTTACTCTGTGTACTAATTTAATCTACCAACCTACAAAGGGTGTATGGACACCAGAGTCCAGTGACGCGTACTGTCCGCATTGGATTCGAATCCTTGCGCCAATGGGCCGGCAGTTTCGCAGACAGCAATGCTAACTCCTCTGCCACCTCGGCATACCTCTTAACTCCTACAGTCCGATGACATATTTTGCATGATTATAGCTACCATCAGACAAGGTTATTCTACGTAGGTAAAACATCTGATGTGGGAGTCAGTGAAGGCGATGTCAAACACCATCAGTTCGGGAAATCTATCCTAATGTGGATAAAATCGTTTGGTGATGTCAAGAGAACAATAAAAGAGAACGTCATCACTGAAGAGGGTAAGCTACGGAACAGCACTTGGTTGTGGCCAAATAAAATAAACAAATCTGGATAGGAATCACTAAAGTCTTGAGTTACGAGCATAGTGAGGAAAAGTGTTCCCATAATTACCCTTTCTGTCCAATCCTTGCTGTTGACGTTAATTTCAATGAAGGTAAAAAACTGACCCCAGCAATAAAATATCTGTTGGAGGCGCTAGGAGAATGCTATTAAGGATGGAATAATTGAAACGAAAGATTATAATTTGTTCACATTTCGAGGAGGGAATTGACCCCCGGCTCAATTTTTATCCGTCACATAACCAATGAGCCAAGACTACTACGTTATGCGGGCATTTTCTAGGTCATTACGTGGTCTGATAGAACAATAACCAATGGACGGGAGGGATAGACTATAATAGTAGTAGATTTTAAAAAATGCGAAGACAACTTGGTTTATGAGAGCTATGGTGTTGTTGTGAATGCTATACACTTTTAACACTAACTTGTACTAAAATTGCCATCTGTTCATCTTCAGTGCTGAGATGTAGTAAAAGATTAGTACTAGAATATAATTACGAGCGGGCACTGTTTAATATCAGTAAGGTTTGGAAATAAGCAGCTCGATCCGGCCTGGCCCGACCCGACCGTCAGAAGCTAATAACTTTGCGCCTACGCGAAGCAGAGTTTAAATTCTTTCTGTATGTGAGACATTCGTTCAAAAAACTTTGTTAGCTAAAGAGTCATCCATAAAGGCGTAGGAACCCCTTGGAATCTCGAGTTTTCTGAGAGGATGTGTGTGTGTGTGTGTGTGTGTGTGTGTGTGTGTGTGTATGTGTGTGTGTGTTTCGGTTTCTGTGTGGATGAATGTGAATGTCTATCGTTCCAGTACATTTTTTATTGTTCAGCCACTATCTTGAAGAAGTAATATATCAGAGGGAAACTGTGATAACATGGCGCTCGTTCGCTCATCACGCGCTCACAAACAGCATATTACTGGTGCTAGTGATGAAGAAGTGCTATGCATAGAAGGCTGATCCATAGCAGTGTATTTTTGTACCACTGAACAATATGAAATAAGCCAAAAAAAGAACGCAAATTTAGGCCAGTGTAAGGGGGAAGGGAATGAAAATGCTGCTGAATCAGATCAACAGAACATACCTGTACAACGTTAGAGTTAGAGTGAATAACGACATTAAACCCAATAAAAGAATGTTCGAAACTCGAGAAACTTTCCGCAATAGTTTATAGGCTAACACCTACTCTATTATAATACTGAGCAATACCTTTGCCGCGGCTGTAGAAAATGAGAGTCCGATGATTGATTTTATATCTGATAATTATTAGTCTGTAAGAGTCTAGTGAAGAGAAATCGTACAATAACATGCTTGCGTGTTTTGGGGGTCAGTTTTCCCTTAAGGTTGATTAATGCGCCAGGACTACACGAGATATTAAGGCAGGCGATTGAGTTTTGGCCGAATAACAAAAATCGTTAGAATACGAACCTCAGTAGTCAGTTTACATTTTCTTTATTATAATGACATATAAAAAAAGAATAGGAGTAAATCAAGTCTCCAATCTGACCGGCCTGACAACGTAGGGAGGCTCTCTAGCACCTTTTCCTTAGTGTTTTATTAGATAAGGGGTCATCTGAAGAACCTACTCTGTACGTTTGTCTCTCACTAACTATTTTGGGAAGCGAGATGCTTCACTCACATAGGCTGTAGCGACTGCAGCGACGGCACAGCATACTACACCAAAATAAACCTCCCAAACTGCACTAAGAACTCCTGTATCTAAAACCTTTGTACAAATTTTTTCCCCAGAATACAGTATCACTCCTTCTGCATAATGCTTCAGTCGTATTTTGTTTTTGATATCATTATAGGATTTTATTAATATTGTAAGAGTACAACAGTTCTCCAGTAAAATTAGTAATGTTGGTGGCGGACCAGACCTATCAGCCTCATGCAAACAATCACACCAGCAGGGTTATTCTTGGAAGTGAACCAATGTTCCCTTTTGGATGTTAGCGATTTGCCGCAGCGAATCACGGGGATGATTGTGGAAGTCTGATTACTAGACGGACACCCAGTTTAAAGGGGCACCAAAGTAAGCTCTATATCGCCTCGTTGTTTAGATAAATGGTTACCACCCACAGTTGCAAATAGTTTCGGGGTTACGGGAAACCGTCACGTTTGACACTCGGTTAGGCGTCACTTGAGGAAGCAACAGACAACACTACATCAGTTGAATGGTTGATGGTCGACACTATGTACCATTACCACAGAACTGTTGTTAAGTGATTAATTGTTTCTATCTATCCATCCATCCATCTACCTGTCTATCTATCAGTCTATATATATATATATATATATATATATATATATATATATATATATATATATATATATATATTATGTGCTATTTGTATAATATATTGTATTTATTATATGCATTATAAATATTATAATTATACGGTAGCTAGTATGTGTTTAATTGCAGGCTCTATGCCTTGTATATGCCAGTTTTCATGTAAGTTGGATCAGGCATTCATACCTTGTTAACATACAGTACATATTTTCACACACACACACACACACACACACACACACACACACACACATCATTACAACAGATATGCACTCAACGTCGCTCTTTTCCGAGTCAAAATGGATAAATGAAAGCAACATTTTTTTTTTTTTTTTGAAATCCTTAGAAATTAACGTAGTTTGAGAATGTTGCATTAATATACTCCGAAATTGAGGCTCTTATGATTTAATCACGTTCCTTGTATCTACCTATGCATGAATGTATGCTATCAGTATAGCAGATGAATGATCTCATTAGGATCAAAATCGGTGTATGCACTGTGTGTGTGTGTGTGTGTGTGTGTGTGTGTGTGTGTGTGTGTGTGTGTGTGTGTGTGGAAGAAGCCATTCGATACGTTGCAGATGGATCAGAGGTCAAGGTTGTAAGTCATTGCACTTACACTCACGGAGATAGATTGGATGTTATGTTTTAATTGTTATGGGTTTGTGTTCTCTCTCTCTCTCTCTCTCTCTCTCTCTCTCTCTCTCTCTTTCTCTCTCTCTATCTCTCTCTCTCTCTCTATCTATCTATCTATCTTTCTGTTGTTTACCTGAATGAGCAAAACAGTTTTAATCGGTCTTAACCAAACTTGGTGGACAGACTGAAGGGTAGACAATGAGTAAACTTGAAAATTTTTTAATAAGTCAGTTATGGTCTGAGGAAAAAGCTATTGATTTCTTATTAATCAAACGTAGGGGAAGATTTGAGGGTAATGCAAGAATGATTTAACTTGAAAACATTCAGTCGAAGGTCGTCATTAGATAAAGTCAAATTTGTATCAGAGTTTGTATTTGTTGGCAAAATATTTCAGCTCTGATATGATTTAAAGGAAACTTGGTAGAAGGCATGGGGATCTTCCAAAGATTTTTTTTTTTTTTTACCCTTTTTCAAATAATAGATCAAACATCAAGGTCACAGGGTAGGGGCAGCTTAAACAGTTTTTATTAGACTTATACCAAACTTTGTCACAGGGAACTGTCAAAGACCAATACAGCAAGATCATCATTTTTTATCTGATGTGAACCGAATTGGTGGATGGAATTAAAGATTGTACAAGAACGAAGAGGTTGAGTTTAAGAACAACTTGAGAAAGGTCAGGGGCACAGGACAATGTTAAAGGCTGTCCCACGTGCCTGTGTGTAAACAAACTTATTTTTCTTAGTTTATGACCTAGACTAAGGTTGGCGGATGTGTTGATTATGAACCTAGAGGCTGGTCAATTGTTTTTGTAAATAACAGTTCAAAGTTAAGGCCAAATGCATGGTTTATTCATTTTTTCCGTTGTAAATTATTCTTTGTGGAACAGCTGAGGTTAACACAGGGCTATTCTGTTCTTAGACGAATTAATCAAAGGTCCAGATTAGTGGACAAAGTATGCTCACACGGTTTTGATTTGATCTGAAGCAAACATTCTGGAAGTGTTAAGGGATAGGCACGAGTGAAGTGCTTCGTTTTTCAGGAATGGGTCGAACGCCAAGTCACAGGGCCAAGTCAAGCCCATAGAATTGTCGGTGGTCGTGGGTGATGCAGTGTGACCAATTATATTTGTTTATGTATGTATTTATGAACTGCATGTAAGAATGCATTTATTTATTTCATGACTTATCCATGTATCTTTTTTCACTGTGTTGTCCCAAAAATGTCCAAACTGATTTTGACAAAACTTGGCGAATACATTATGTGTGGGGATGAATAGAAGTGATTCGATTTTGTTGCACATCGCTCAGATGTTAAGATCAAGTGTCATGTCACTGTGCTGTCTAGGCATAGTTATGTATTATCCTCCGTGCAGTTTTTAATTATTTACAATCATATGTTTCCATAGGGATTGGATGTTGTAACTGGGATATAAGGTTTTCGAAATTTATTGTTTGTTGCTGAATATGTGCATTGCTCAAGGTCAGTCAGCAGTTACAGACGAAATGAAATTGGGAGACGGTACTGTAATAATTAACATGAACAACAGGTTATTGAGAAAGATGTTCACCATCATGATATATATATATATATATATATATATATATATATATATATATATATATATATATATATATATATATATATATATATGTAGAGTGTACAATAAGCAGTGGAAGATCAGTCCATTCAGGGGTGAAGATCCAGTGTTGTGTGAGCAGAATTTTTCCGGGCGGAATTCCTTTTTCTGTTGACAGTAAACCGCTCAGTAAGTACCTCCATTAAGAAAACCATCCCGGCCAACATAAGGCCTATCAGGAGCAACATCAGACACCCCTGAACGTGAGCTATTGTTAAACTCATGCTGTTGCTTTCGTTGTGACCTTCCGCTGTTGCGTCAGACTTCTGTTGCTCAGCTTCCTGTTGCTTTGCTCTGCTCTCCCAGGTTAGTTTCCGCAATGTCTCCTTCCTCCACTGTTCGTATATTCCAGCCTGGGGAAAATATACTAGTTAAGCCTTTTTCTGCGTGAGGATCGTCGTATCTGAATAAGACAGTTTCTAGGAGCCAGAATATGATACTGATGAAATGGTTGTTTTTGTCTGAGGGTAGACCCCATTCCATTTTTTTAATTTAACGATGCCGATTTCAGAATCAGCTGGAGCTTGTTGCTGTAACATTCTTGAAAACCTAAATTAACACAGGTGACCCTTCATAATCTGAAATCTCTCAAAAATTTATGGAAATGAATATTATAATAGCTTTTACACGTTGAAAGCCGTGGGTAACAGCAAGAGTCAGATATGACTTACGGGAGAACGGGGGAGACTGTTTCATTGTCCGGCAGTTCTGGTTTGCAGTCTTTGACCTGGCTTTAATATTTTGTTTTGGAACTCAACTGATGTGAATTACAAAAGGCTCAAGATAACGCCGAAATTTTTCTTTAGGACTGGGATGACAGATGAACATTATTAGTGGAAGACATTTGCAGTAAATTCTACGAGTTCACCTGGTAAGTTTAATTGAAATCCATCAAATAGCCTTTGGTTTAAAGCCAGTTTGAACACACACACACACACACACACACACACACACACACACACACACACACATGTACAATTTATACTATACAGTATATTTACAAATCAATAGAGAAAACAAACATGTATATATATATATATATATATATATATATATATATATATATATATATATATATATATAAAATCTCTCCTATACACACACACACACACACACACTTTTTTTTTTTTGCCTATCGACCATTGGGGCCGAGGCCCCTGGTCATTAAGGCAATTATATATATATATATATATATATATATATATATATATATATATATATATATATATATATATATATATATATATATATATATATATATATATATTGATACATATACACATATACAGTATATACAAACATATACCTGTATATATACATACATACATACATACACATCCATGCATATGAACATACAGACTTTCATGCACACGTACATATATATATATATATATATATATATATATATATATATATATATATATATATATATATATATAATAATTTGTATTTTATTATTTTTTTGTATTTTTATTTATTATTATTATTTTTTTATATTTTTTATTTTTACCTTACATTATGAACAAAAATGTCTAATCTAAAGAACCTGAAACTAATAACCATACTGACAAATCGCTAACCTATACTAAATCCTAAAGAGACAAATAACTAAACCTACACTAGTGGTAAAAATACCTCGACCAAGAGAACACCATAGACTGCAGATATATAATGCCTTTCTACATTACATACCTGCACTCATCACCTGGTGACTCTCAGTCGAGGCACAATCTTTTATAGGGGACATCAATATATGAAAGGCAACCAGACGAGTCATGAACATTTCCATATACGTCAGCTGTCAGCCCAAATTAGAATAACTTAAGCAAGATGTTATAATATATTTACATAATATGTACAAAAAGTGAAGAACGTCGCCCAACAGACCACCATCGACTGCAAGCGCCCAGTACCTTTCTACAGTATATTGCACACTTGCACTCATCAGCTGGTGACTGTCAGTCGAGGAACTGGGTTTAATGTAGGGAACATCAATATTAGAAATAGATCAGTGGGAGGAGGAACTGTTTCAAATATATCAACTGTCAGTTCTAATTAATAGTACAATATATACATATTTACGGTTGTTAAAAACAATAATCATAGAGTAAAAAAGTCACATCACTCTGATCAGTCAGGTCTCTCTCAAGAAAGCCATCAACTTATCAGTGATAACAATGTCTCCATCACCCAGGATGGTGGTAAGGGTGAAGGGGACTTCTCCTGCGCCACAGTAATTTATAAGTGAAGCACGTTCACGTTCGTCATAAGATGATCCACCGGTATACATGGAGAGTAATGAGGAGGATGGATGGTGAACTTGTTGAACGAAAGGCAATGATAGACTACGTGTGTGTGGATGAGCGAATGAGAAGACAAGTGTTGGATGCAAGGGAGTGGAGAGGGTGGGGGAATGGAGTCTCGGACCATCACTTAGTGATGGCCAAGGTAGAGCTGCAAAGAAAGTGGTTGAGGAGGCGAAGGGGAAGACAGGAGGAAGCAGCTCCTGTGAGAAGAGTGGAGAAATTGCAAGATAGTGAGAAAAGGACAGAGTATAAGAGCATAGTGGAAGAAAGATTGGGAAGGTATGAGCTAGAGCAGATGGAAGGGGTGGAAGACGTATGTAAGATATTCACGGAAGAGATAAGCGCAGCGTGTGAGGCGGTTTGTGGAGTGAGGAGGAGATGCAAGGGTGTGCAAGGGACAGCATGGTGGAATGATGAGGTGAAACGAGCTGTGGAACAAAAGAAGAAGGCATATGGTGAATGGTTGGCGAGTAGAGGTAGGGGAGAAGATGAGAGAGAGAAGAGAGAGGTATATGTGAGCAGGAGAAGGGAGGTTAAGAGACTGGTGAAGGAGAGTAAGAAGAAAGTGGATGAAGAGTTTGGGAGGAATCTGAGTGTGAAATGGAGGGAGAGTAAGAAATTGTTTTGGAAGGAGGTAAAGAAAGTAAGGCAGTGTGAAAGGGTGAAATAGTAGGGGAGTGAAAGATAGGAATAATAGATTGTTGGTGGAGAAGAGAGAGAAATTGAGGAGATGGAAGGAGCACTTTGAGGATTTGTTGAATGTAGAGAGTGAGAGCAGTGTGAGTATAAGTGGTTGGGGAATGGCTGGGAGAAGAAGAGATGAGAGGAGGGAGGAAGAGATCAGTAGGTCGGAAGTAGTGGAAGTGATGAAGAAGATTAAGCTGGGAAAGGCCCCAGGAATTGATGGAGTGTGTGGTGAAATGCTTAGGTATGGGGGTGAGATTGTTGTGGAGTGGATATGGAAGTTGTGTAGATTGGCTTGGGAAGAGGGAAGGGTTCCAGAGGACTGGAAATCAGGTATAATTGTTCCTCTGTACAAAGGAAAAGGGGAGAGAGAAGTATGTGGTAACCATAGGGGTATTTGCCTTCTTAGTGTGACTGGTAAAATATATGGTAGAATACTCATTGATAGGGTTAGGCATATGACAGAGGAGTTAGTGGGAGAAGAACAAGGGGGATTTAGGAAGGGAAAAGGGTGTGTAGATTAGATATTTGTTCTAAGATGTGTAGTGGAGAAGTATCTAGAGAAGGGAAGGAAAGTGTATGCTGCCTTCATGGACTTGGAGAAAGCTTATGACAGAATAGATAGGCAAGGTATGTGGAAGGTATTAAGAATATATGGAGTGGAGGGGAAATTGTTGAGTGCTGTGAAGAGTATGTACGAGGGAGCTAGGGCTACGGTGCGAGTGGATGGTGAGCTGAGTGAGTTCTTTGATCTCTATGTGGGACTGAAACAGGGGTGTGTAATGTCTCCATGGCTGTTTAATATATATATGGATGGGGTTGTAAAGGAGGTACAAGGTAGGGCAGTGGATGTGGGGGTGGCCCTAATGAATGAGGGTGAGATTTGGAAGCTTCCGGTGTTGCTGTTTGCTGATGATACAGTATTGTTGAGTGAAGATGAATGGGAGTTGCAAGGTTTGGTGAATGAATTTGGGACAGTGTGTAGGAGGAGGAAGCTGAAAGTTAATGTAAACAAAAGTAAAGTTATGGTGTTTGAGAGGAATGAAGTCACAGAGTGTGAAGTGAGGTTGGATGGTGAGGATATGGAGAATGTGAGTGCATTCAAGTACTTGGGTAGTGTGATGAGTAAGGATGGAACTTTGGGGGATGAAGTACATGAAAGGGTACAGCAGGGAAGAAAGGTTGTTGGTACACTGAAAGCAGTGATGAGAAATAGGGAGGTGAGTATGGAAGTTAAGAAGTCACTGCATGATGGTATTGTGATCCCTACCCTGACGTATGGAAGCGAGGCGTGGACATTGCAAGAGGGGAACAAGTCAAGAGTGAGAGCAGTGGAAATGAGTTACTTGAGAGGAGCATGTGGAGTGACGTGGAGGGACAGGTTGACGAATGAAGAAGTGAAGGAACGTTGTGGGGTAGATGTGGATGTGGTTGAAAAGATTAGGAGAAATACACTGAGGTGGTTTGGACATGTGGAGAGAATGGAGAATGAAAGACTGACTAAGAGGGTGTATGTAGGTGAGGTGGAGGGAGGGAGAGGGAGGGGTAGACCGAGGTTGAGGTGGAGGGATGGAGTTGAGAGGTATATGAGGGAGGGGGGGGTGAGTTGGGGGGAGGGGAGTCAAATGGTGGGTGACAGAGTGACTTGGAGGCGTTTTGTCTGCGGCCACCCTTTGCGGGATTAGGGCATCAGGCTATAGATAGATAGATAGACGTTCACGAATAAATCGTCGACAGCGCAGGATATGACTGATAGATAACACTGCATCACGGATGTCACAGTGTGGTGGGAATCGTCTTTCCACATAAAGTTTCATGTGCGTTAATATGGTGGCATTAAGCTGTAATCGCGCCAGGACTTTTTTCTCAAGACGACTGGGACGGTTGGCAGTGTTCCGGTCACCTAGGTACGGCTTACACATTCGAATATTTAGTCTGATCCACTGACCTTGCCACAGAAGATTAATTGATTTCTTTCCGAGTGAGAGACTCGACCGTAAATCACGAGGAACGTCCCAATTCTCGTCGAGCTCTACAGCCGACTTTGCAAGTAAGTCAGCCTGCTTATTGCCGTAGATGCGACAATGACCAGGCACGCAGATCAGCGTGAATGACTTGTTGCATGAATGCAGCTTAATAACAATGCAGCCCTGGATCGAATGCGAGTCCGTAGTGCAAGATGCGATTGCCTGAAGGGCTGATTTTGAGTCTGAAAATATGACAAATGAGTCATGCTAAGAATTTAGAGCATAATCTATGGCTTTGTCAAAAAGTTCGGAGGTAAACACAAATGTATGAGTCGGCAACTGATACCTGAGGACACATTCAGTCAACCACACACTAGCACCCACACATTCACTCGACTTGGAGCCGTCGGTGTACATTTGATGGGACCCCAAGTGACGAATGATGATATTACGAAACATGTGGTGGACCTCCGACTCTGGCACCTTGGTCTTTGGTGCTGGGAGCCATGATACATCAACAATAAAGCCGGGTGGCTCCCAAGATGCTATATTTTTAAACATCAACTTGTCACAGTCACTGAGGTCCACACCAAGCTCCTGAGTTAATAAGTGGAGGCGAATGGCAAGTGGCTGACGCACCCCCCCGCAGAAGATGGTGGTATTGACGCAGGGGGGTACAGGCCACATTGCCAATAGTACTTTTCCTCGACATTCTGAGTCCATAGGATCAAGCCAGATGGTCAGGGCGAATACGGAGGGGAGGCACATTCTCCTCCACTTCCATACGAGCTACACGGATACACCAGACAGCTCCAAGACACATTCGCAAACATTTATTCTGCAACACATCCAATCCCTTCAGCGTGGCATCGGATGCCGAGCCATACACCTGTGCGTCATAGTCTAGCTTCGATCGAATAAGAGACTTATACACCATTAATAAAGATTTTCTGTTGGCACCCCATGTAGTACCCGCTAGGTACTTGAGGACATTTACTGGTTTATCACAACAAGCAAACAAATTATTAACATGAATTTTGAAGGTCAAACGACAATCAAAATGTATTCCCAAAAACTTTACAGAATTTTGAAAAGGTACCGCCTGATTATCCAAAGTTAAGCACAAAGTAGGTACGTTACGAGTCGTAAAAACTATAGCGGCACACTTAGGAACGGAAAACTTATATCCCCACTGCAAGGCCCATTGGTGGACGGAGTCAAGGGCTGCTTGAATCCGCCCAGCCGAAAATTGTGCATTATGTGAAGAGTGCCACATTGCACAATCGTCAGCATAGAGTGATTACCGTATTTAAGATTCCTCGGGGTGGGAGCTGATAACAGAATATCATTGATCATAATACTAAATAAAGTGGGACTAAGCACACTTCCCTGCAGCACCCCGTTTTCCTGGATAAATATATCCGATGTTACATTACGGGGCAATTTGACAGAGAAAGTCCTGTCCCTTAAAAAATTTGAAATAAAAATAGACAAATTTCCTCTCAAACCATAAGCACAGAGCATCATTAGTATACCGTGTCACCATGTCATGTCATAGGCTTCATGGATGTCCAAAAACACCCTTATCATGAATTCTTTATTAGCAGACACCTCTGCAATACAATGCTCCAAATTCATTAAATGATATAGTGAACTTCTGTATTTACGGAAGCCACATTGTTGATCATTTAACAAATTCTTCGACTCTAAAACAAAAAGAAACCTATTATTAACCATATGTTCCATGACCTTACAGAGACAAGAAGTCAACACAATAGGACGAAATGAAGTGGGATTCATAAGACGACCAGCCTCTTTGGGTATCGGTATGACGTGCGTGAAGTGCCATGAGTTTGGGAACGTTCGAAATGCCCAAATCTCATTGTACAATGCTAACATCTTAATCAGGCTGTCCTGATTAAGATGCTGGATCATACTGTACGTGATGGTGTCAGGTCCAGGGCTGGTGTCTTTACAGGATTTAAGGGCAAAGAGCAGTTCATCTAGCATAAACTCTTGGTTGTACGGGGAGTCTATGTCTTCTGTGGCAAAGTCTATAAACTGTAGCTCAGCCGTGCATTTATGATGTTGGAAACGCAGATCATAATTGGCTGAGTTACTTGCATGAGAAAAACTCCTGGCGAGGATGTTAGCAACATCCACGGGCTCGTCATAGATTGTGTTGTTCACCTGCAGGGTGGTAACAGGAAAGTATGGGCCTTTATTATTTAATATTCTTATAGTGGACCAGACATTACTTAATGGTGTAGTATGAGTCACCGTGGACACAAAGGACCGCCAGGAGTCACGTTTGGCCCTTCTTATTATTCTCCTTGCCTCAGCCTGTGCCTGTTTGTATGCAATAAAATTTTCTTCAGTGGGCTGACTATCAAAAATCCTGTATCTCCTATTGCATGTCCTTAATGCTTGATGGCAATCCGGCATCCACCAATGTGCTCTATGCTTTGCATGAACTGTAGAAGTCTTGGGAATAGCAGCCTCAGATGCGTGTAATATGGATTTGGTTAAATTTTTGACCTTAACATCTATGGTCTCCCCAGATGTATCTAAATTGTCGATCCTTGAGAAGGATCCCCAATCTGCTTTCTTATAGTTAAATTTTGGAGGTGGAGGGTCCGAATCGATGTCACGTATATAAGAAAGACAGATGGGTAAATGATCACTTCCCAAGGAGTAATCATAAGGGTCTCATGAGAAATCTTTATGTATACCAGAGGAGGTCAGAGATAAGTCAATGGCCAAAAAGTTACCAGTACGATCATCTACACGAGTCGCTCTACCATTGTTCAGAAGACAGAGGTTGGACTGTAGTAATAGGTTGGCTACTTGCTCCCCACAACCATCGATCCTCAAGCTACCCCAGTGATAGTGATTGGCGTCAAAGTCGCCCAACACTAACTTATTTCCAGGCAGATGTTCAAATAGTGAATTTAAAGCATCACTATCAATGAGGCCATGTGGAGGACAGTACAGAGAACAAATAGAGAGATACGTGTTATTAAACTTTACTCTGCATGTAACAGCTTTCAGTGAAAAATTTAGAATCACTTCCGTTTGTGGGTGTGATTTGTGCGTGTATATGGCAACTCAATGACCTTCATATCTTGTATACGAATGGTAGTGTTGGAACTGTGGAGGATCAGGATGACCCTCTAGGCATGTCTCCTGTAAACAAACGTCTGGCCTGTGTAGGGAAAGCAAGATTGCTATATTTCGTAACTTATTCCCAACACCGCTACAATTCCACTGTAATATAGTGAAAGCGACGGTTTAAGATTTACGAGGGTGGCCAGTGCTCTTAGTTTTTTTATGCTGCCCGCCAACAGGCGAGTGGCTACCAGAGGGCCTTTCCCGGTGCTTGCTGACGGAAACCTCCATATTTTCATCAATAACTAGGCTCCCAGATTCCACCGAGGAAGAGCTACCCTTTCTCTCCCTCGCTGGACTAGGAGCAGGAGGAACATGAGGACGTGACTGTTTGGTGAGGATGGTCAGATTAATCTTATCAGACTTGTCGGACTTCGATTTTGGCTGCACCGACTGCAAAGGAGCAGCGGCAGCCTGAGAGTAGGAAGTAGCAACAGGGATGTCTGTAAGAGAGTTGGAGCGTACAGGGGGTCTAGACTGAGAGCTAGGGCGAGTGGCATGAGGAGAAAAGGTAAGGTCAGTTTGTGTCTCCACGGTGCACATCATGGGACGGGACACAACCGCCGATGTATAGGTGATATTAGGTTTGGGAGTTGCATGCAACTCCTTCACCTTCTTCCTAGCATCGTAGAAGGAAATGCCCTCTGTCGCTTTCACTGTGCAGACTTCCTTCTCCTTCCACTTGCGACAAACCCTCAAGGAAGTGGAGTGAGCATCCTTGCAGTGAAAGCAGCACTCAGTCTCAGATGAACAGTTGTCAGCAGAGTGACCTACAGCCGCGCACTTGCCACACATGAAATTGGAAGCCCGACAAATCTTTTCGTGGTGTCCATAGAGCTGACATTTTTGAGCAACGAAGGGGATTGGGAATGTACAGTCTGACATTGATTATTTCATATCCTACTTTCACATTATTAGGTAGAGATACTTTTCCAAAAGTCAAGACTACTGTGGCAGTCTTCGTCCTTATGCCTTCCTGGAAACGAGTTATAAAGTGGGCATCAATGACATCTTGCTGAGCAAGTTCCTCTATGATCTCTTCCTCACTCATTACCATGGGATCCCTGCAAGTGATAACACCCATGCAGGTATTCATGAGGATTGGGATCTTGGCCTCGACATCATAGCAGTGAAATTTGTGCAGCTTCAGCAAGTCCTTAACCTGAGAGGAGTTGAGAGTCTTTAGTAGGAGGTCTCCATTTGTAAGTATTTTCACTTGTTCTAACTCACCGACACACCCGTCAATCACCTTCTTGATCATGAAGGGATTGAGGCTGAACAGGGGAGTAGAACCAACCACATGAATAAGCACGAACGAGGCGTTCTTGATATTTATGACTAGAGGGGCACGTGTCATGGGCCGTTCAGTCTGGGGGCAGTCTGTGCGTTGAACAGTCGGGAGTCAGTCAGGACTACCTCTCCCCCTGAAAGGGGGGGAGGCAGCAGGGGTGTCCGCCATAGTGACCACTTTCCCCTCACGGGGGAAGTGGGAAGAAAGAGAGGAACGAGCAAGGGACAGAGCACCTGGGAAAGAGACACCTAGTCTGAGATTACCCTCTCAAACCACTCTCAGGAGGACACGCCTGTGTGTGACTCACACCCCAGAGCGATTAGTGGGGGGTACACTCCAGAGGTGAGTAATCAAAGGCAATCTCAGTAAGTAGATATAGACACCTACTATATCTCTAGTGAGGGTAGGGAGGAATATGAGAACTAGCTATCCTAACTTTTATTGTCGGTATTTACAAAACTAGTGCCGGTGAGGCAGCCCTGCAAAGCTAGAGAGGAGCACAACGAGAAGCACGTCTACACCCTTCACGACCATGCATAAAAGTCCTCAGTCACGGACAATTTATCTATATATATACCTAGGCTGCTTCTCCCAAGGAGAGGAAGGTAGCTGAGACAGGACGACACACTCCCAATTTACTCATCCACTCAAACACATTCATTCGCATCTTATAGTCCCAAGAAGGAGAAGGGACAGATCCTCACTGCACCACACCGCATGAGGGTCAACTGCGCGTGCAATCAGTGACATCCACAGCAGGGCCCGACAGCAGAGCTGGTTTACACCTGCCACATAATAATGGACCCATCCCATTACCCGCACCTGACCTGATCAGTACATCAGACATAATACGGGAGAATATCCCATCAGGGCTGCATCATCATTTATTCATTCACAAATTCTCTCCATTCATTTCTAAGACACACAGCCACTCTTCCTTGCTCAACAAATATCCCTCTCACATCCAATGCTCTCTTCACACTGCCCATCCATCCTATTCTTGGACTTCCTCTCAGCCTTACACCTCTCACCTCTGGTCTAGTTATCTTTTTCATCAATTGCTCACTGTCCATTCTTTCCATATGCCCAAACCATCGCAACACCCTCTGCTCAACTCGATCAGCCATATCCTGAACAACTTCAGGTCTCCTTCTCACTTCTTCATTTCTCACTCGATCCGTACACGTCACTCGACACATACTCCTCAGACACTTCATCTCCATTACATTCAAACTTTTCCTCTCTGCTACACCCATATTCCATGTTTCAGACCCATATAACGCTGTCGGTACCACAATACCCTCATAAAGCGTTCTCTTTACATCCATTCTAAGCGAACGACATCTAAACAATATTTTCATTTCTCCCAGCACCTTTCTTAATTCATTTATTTTAAACTTCACTTATACATCTATTCTTCCATCCACAGCAACATGTGACCCTTAATACTTAAAACCCGGTCTCCTCAAGCAACTCACGATTCAAAACTATATTCATCCTCCTACCATCTACCAACCTCATACACTTTATCACTACTCTTATTCTCATTTACTTCCAATTTTCTCCTCTCACACACCCTTCCAAACTCCTCTACAAACTGTCTCAATCTCTTTTCTGAATCAGCCACCAATGCAGTATCATCTGGAAACAAAAGCTGTTTCAGATTCCACTCTTTGCAATCAACATTCACCAGACTCAGACCTCCACCTAACAATCTTGCAATCACCTCCCTTACAGCACCATCCATATAAATATTAAACAACCAAGGTGACATCACACATCCCTCCCGCAGCCCCACTCCCACGGAGAACCAATCACTCACAGTATTTCCCACTCTTACACACCCTCTACTATTTACGTAAAAACTCTACACTCTTTTTAGTACCCTACCATCAAGTCCATACAATCTTAAAACAGTCCACAAAGCCTCCCTATCAATTCTATCATTCGCTTTCCCTAAATCCATAAATGCCCAAAACACATCCTTACCTTTCACTGAATACTTTTCACACACCTGTCTCACACCAAACACCTGATCCATGCATCCCCTCCCTCTCCTAAAGCCACACTGCTCATCACCAATCACTCCCTCTGTACCCTCTCTAATTCTCTTAATTAACACTCCGTCATATACCATACCTACAACAGTCAACAGACTTATACCCCTAAAGCTAGTACATCCATGCTTATCACCCTTGCCTTATACAATGGGACCACACAAGCACTTGCCCAGTCAACTGGCACCATACCTTGCACAAAACACACATTCAACAATCTTACCAACCAGTCAACAATAGTCGCTCCACTACCTTTCATGCATTCCAAAGTACAGTCATCCATGCCTGCACCTTTCCCTGTTTTCATCACCTTTACTGCCTTCTGCACTTCCGCCATCGTGATCAAAGAATCATTCAACTCTCCCAACACATTTATTCCTTGCACGCTTCCATTTGCCACTATCTCAGCCTCCCTTTCCTCCTCTACATTTAACAATCTTTGAAAATTCTCCCGCCCATCTCTTCTTAACTGCATCCATCTCAATTAACATCCTTGCATCCTCTGCTTTTACTCTCCCTTTCGCACCCTTTTCACTTTCTTCCAAAGCATTTTCTTATTCTGTTGAAAATTCTCAGTCAACCGCCTACCCCACCTCTCATCTGCTGCCACTTTAGCATTACGCACAGCCCTTCTCGCCCTATTCCTCTTTTCCTTATACCTCTCATGTGACACCTCATCCTTCCTCTGTAGCCACACTTCATATGCACGTCCCTTCTCAGCCACAGCCATACTTACTTCCTTGCACCACCATTCACATCCCTTTCGTACACCACCAGCCACTCGTCTCACACCACACACATCTTCTGGATGCCCCACCACAGCACTTGTAAATAACTGCCATTTCTCATCCACACTGCAGTTCTCCTGATCTTTCATTGTGTTCCACTCATCTTTCAATTTCTCCTGATACTCTATCATTTTCTCTCTTTTATCCAACTCACTCACTTTCAACACCTCCCTGCCACACCTAATTCTTCTAGCTCTGTCCCATCTCTTACCTACACTCAACTTTCCCTCCACCAGGATGTGGTCAGACATACCTCCACCCTCCCCTCTCAAAACTCTTACATCCAACAATCTTCCTATTACATTCCTGTACACAACCACATAGCCCATCAATGCTCTATCAACAATCCTTCCACCCTCCTGTCTCACCCATGTATACATACAAATATCTTTCTTCTCAAACAAGGTATTTCCAATCACCATCTCTCACTCAGTGCACATCCCTATTATTTGTTCCCCATTCTCATTTCTTCCAGGCACACCATGCATACCAACTACAATTGATACATTTCCCACTCTAGCATTCAGATCTCCCATCATTATCACATTCACATTCGCTCCAAAACTCTGAAGACACTCATCAACATCATTCCAGAATGACTACCTCTGTTCTTCATCCCTTTCACTACCTGGCCCATATGCACTCACAAACACCCACAACTCACGTTCAGATTTCGCTCTCACCCACGTCAGTCTCGATGACACCTCCTTTCATTGAATCACACACTGCTGTACTTCCGGGCTCACTAACATGGCCACACCCTCTCTTGCTCTTCCTTTATCAACACCTGGCAATCTTTCATTCAAACTTAGTCTCACCTTTCCCTTTCATCTTTGTTTTAACCAAAGCTAGCACATCCAACTTTCTTCTCACAGACATGCTCCCAATCTTCTCCCTTTTAGCCTCAATCGTACTCCATCCACGCACATTCATAGACCCAGTCTTCAGGGTACGGGGATAACTCAATCCCCCATCCCTTACTGTGGCCTGTCTCTTTTTAGGAACTAAATAATCTGAGGAGGCGGTCCCTAGACCCCTGACCCCGCCCCTTTTTAGTTGCCTGTGACGACACGCAGGGAATACGGTGGAAGAATTCTTCCTAACACAACCTGGTCGTAAAGTAATAGTACCACCTCATAGTACGACCTCATTGTGTCCCCCCCGCCCGTGGGGGGGGGGCAATTTATAATATGTAATATATACCGTATACACATAAATAAGTACAGAAATATAGGTAGATAGATAGACAGATGGATAAATAAATATATTAATAGCTAGATAGATGGATAGATAGACAAATAGATAGATAGATTGACAAATAGATCGATAGGTAGATATAGGTAGACAGAGATATAGAAATATGGATGAAGATATAGATGTACGTATATAATATATATATATATATATATATATATATATATATATATATATATATATATATATATATATATCCATTTCACACACGCACACAAACATATATCTATATCTATAGTTACCTATCACTCTATCCATACAGATAGATAGATAGATATGCACACACACACACATACACACACACACACACACACACAAACACACACATACACACACACACACGCACACACACACACACACACACACACACAACATGTGAGGGAAACCACCAGAAAAAGAGGACTTGATGTACCTTCAGTGCTAGATCTAATATTTACAAGGCAAGAAAATGATATTGACAGTTTAATATATCACCCTCCACTCGGCAAAAGCGATCATGCAGTACTAAATTATAACTTCAGGATAGCATATGACATAGTAAACAGCAATGATAGTTACAAAAAGAGCCTAAACTATAAAAAGGGAAATTATTAAGACCTCAAGAAGTATTTCTTAGAAGTTGATTGGAAAAATGAGCTTAGAGGACAAGATTTAAATGCTGTATATAAAAATTTTTGCGAATTTTATGAAATAGGAGTCCAGAAGTACATCCCACAGCACAAAGAAGCAGATAAGAAAATACAGAAATGGTTCAATACAGAATGTAAAAAATCAAAAGAAAGAAGAGATTTGTTGTGGAATAGATACAGAAGACACAATAGTGAAAGGGCGTATAATAATTACAAACAGGCAAGAAACGACTATACAAGAATAAGGAGGGAAGCCCAAAAACAGTTTGAGGAGGATATAATAAATAAAAGTAGTGATCAACCAAAGCTGTTTTACAGCTATATCAGAAGCAAAACTAAAGTAAAAGATATAATACAATCCATTACGGACGAGGGAATCACTTATACACAAGAGAAAGATATCTGTGAAGCACTAAATAAGAATTTCCAATTAGTTTTTACAGAAGAAAAAAATTTTGAGAGGGACTATGTGGAACACGCATGTCCACACATACTACCAGATATACAAATAGCAGAAAAAGTAATACAGGAGGAGTTAAGTAGATTAGACAGAGGAAAAGCAAGTGGTCCTGATGAAATTTCATGTTGGGTATTACGAGAATGTGCAAAGGAGTTATGTAAACCATTATTTTTAATTTTCAAGAAATCCTTGAGTCAAGGTAAACTACCTGATATTTGGAAAAAAGCAAATATTGTCCCCTTATTCAAGAAAGGAAATAGACAAAATCCACTCAACTACCGACCAGTATCACTGACCAGTGTTGTAAGCAAGATATTAGAAAAACTTATAAGAAAAGCTTGGGTAAATCATCTAGAAGAACACAGTATGATAACAGAAAGACAGTTTGGTTTCAGAAAAGGAAAATCATGTGTTACTAATCTGTTGAGCTACTATGACAGAGTAACAAACACACTACAGGAAAGGGAAGGATGGGTGGACAGTATCTATTTAGATTTCAAGAAAGCTTTTGACACAGTACCACACCAAAGACTTTTATGGAAACTGTACCATCAAGGAGGAATTCGAGGCAAACTGTTTTGTTGGATGCAAGACTTTCTCATAAAAAGAGAAATGAGAACAGTACTAAGAGGAAACTACTCATCATGGAAAGAAGTGACTAGTGGAGTACCACAGGGTTCAGTGCTGGCACCAATCATGTTTTTAGTGTATATAAATGATATAAACAGTAACACTGGAAATGAGAGCTATCTGAATATGTTTGCAGATGATGCAAAAATACAAAGGAGAATTACTAACACAGACTCTTGTAAAGAGCTACAAGAAGAGTTAAATAAACTTCATGAATGGAGTAGTACATGGCAAATGGAATTCAATGTGGACAAGTGTCATGTAATCAAGTTTGGTAAAAGTGGAAAAAGACCTGATTGGGATTATAAGTTAGGAAATAAAACCCTATACACATCAGAAAGAGAGAAAGACCTAGGTATGATTATCAATAACAGACTATCTCCGGCTGACCACATCAGCGAGAAGGTACGGAACATGTATACACTGCTTGCAAATATGAGAATAGCATTCACATACATAAATGAAGACATGCTAAGAAGGATAATAACATCATTCATTAGACCAACCCTGGAATATGCATCAGTAGTCTGGAGTCCTCATCTCAAAAAGCACATAGACAAGATTGAAAAAGTTCAAAGGGCCGCTACAAGATGGATACCAAGCTTAAGGGACCTAAGCTACGAAGAAAGACTAAATAAACTGAATCTACCAACACTACAAGAGAGAAGGAAAAGAGGTGACATGATAATGCTATATAAATGCATATCAGGAAAGGAGAAAATAGACATAAATGATTACTTAACATATGGAGAAGCATCAGCAAGAGGACACTGCAAAAAACTGCATAAGAAGAGAGGTGATAATGACGTAAGGAAATTCAGTTTCCCAAACTGAGCAATTGATCAATGGAATGCACTACCGAATGAAATAGTGTGTGCCAAAACAATTCACAAATTTAAGGATATGTACGATAAATATGGTTTAAGACACGGGACAGTACGAGCTTGACTCATTCCTGTAAAGATACAATTAGGTAAGAACAATTAGGTAAGAACACACACACACACACACACACATATATATATATATATATATATATATATATATATATATATATATATATATATATATATACCGCCAAATGTTTTGAAAAAGTGTTCCCCTGAACTTGCCTCTGTTCTAGCTAAATTATTTAGACTATGCATACGTACTTCTTCATTCCCAAGTCCATGGAAAGAAGCCAATATCCACCTAATTCCGAAGAAAGAAGTTCCTCTGATCCCTCTGATTACAGACCAATAGCTGTCACATCTTCTCTTGGTAAGGTATTTGAAACCTTAATTAATAAGCACATTGTTAAACATCTTGAATCCAACATCTTAATTAGTGATAGACAATATGGTTTTTGCCACGAAAGATCTACCATTGACATACTCAGTCTCCTGACTCATACCATCTATCAAATCATTGACCTACAATGAATGTAAAAGAAAAGACAAAAGTGACTGTGAAACTGATGAATGTATATCACCTGCGGATGATAGTGATGCAGGTCTCTCCTACATACAAACCTGTGAGGTAACGGATTGTAAGAAAGAAGTGTTTTCCTCATGCCACATTTGCAACAGCTCATTATGCCGCTACTATTTTACAAATAAGGGGCCATGTATGTCTGATCATAGGATTCACGTGACTAAAATCTCGAAAAAGAAGAGAAAGTTAGCTTCCACACATCAAGAAAAGGTATGCCCACAAATGACTAAAGTGCCTGAAGACTTTCCTGTGGAAAGATCTCAGACAGAGGACGGATCACTGCCTCGCAAAGTGAAAAGAGGAAATAAAAAAAACAAGCTCATGATAAGAGGCTAGAAGGTAATGAATATGTTAGCCCTAAAAGTGGAAAAACTGTTCCAGCCAGAATTGTCGTGAAAGGTAGATGCAATGGAGTATCATGCAGCAAATTAGGGAAAGCATGTCCACATTTTCTGATGAAGAAAGGCTGGACATCAACCGGGCTTTTTACATTCGGTATGGTAAAGTTGAACAAGTGAAGATCAAAACTGTGAAAGGCCATGACTCAAGAAGATCGGCATCCTATTACTATTCCTTGCCAAGGAGCGGGCAAACTTCTCCTGTGTGTAAAACAGTGTTTCTCAACACTTAATATTTCAGAGAAGAATCTACGAACAGGCTTGAAAAAGAAGTTGGCATTAAGTACAGTTGAGAAAGAGTAGAGAGGAGGTAGACATGACCGTCTTCAGGAAGAAGATGAACAGAGAAGAGATGGGATCAAGGAACATATAGACAAGTTTCCTAGAATGGAATCTCACTACTGCAGATCAAAGTCCACACGAGACTATTTACACTCAGATCTGAACAAGAAGAAAGTGTATGACATGTTTGTGACCGAATATTCGCCAAAGGGAATATCAGCAAGCTACACCATGTACTGTGGTTCTGAAGTCTCTGAACATTTCGTTTCATAACCCAAAGAAAGACCAATGCAAGATATGAGAACATTATAGAAAGGGGGATAGTGAGAAAAAGAAAGAACTTTTGTGTATGTATGAAGAACATAATAAGGAAAAAGATGCAGTAAGGGAGAAAAAATATCAAGCAAAAAACAACACAAAGAGTAATGTAGAAGTGGCAGTATTCGACCTCCAACAGGTCATTTACTTGCCAAAGACAAATGATAATCATTCTATAAGAGAAGACTGTCAAATATAATTTTACTATTTATGAACTAAAATCTATGGCTTGCCACGGTTATACATGGTATGAAGGACAGTCTGAGAGAGGATCATCAGAAATTGCAACATGCATAAGCACATGCCTTGAAAATTGGAACACTGCTGGGATCAAAGAAGAAATATTGTTTGCAGATGGCTGTCCTGGCCAAAGCAAGAATTCCGTTATACAGTAGCAGCCATGCTTTTACACTCGGTACATAACCTGGGAAACATTGAAAGGATCAGGCTACTATATTTTGAGGCCTACCATGGCCAAAATGAAGGAGACTCTGCACACAGTGACATTAGCAGTGCCACTGAAAGTGCCGGTGATCTGTTTGTGCCTTCCTAACTAATCCCAGTTTTCCGTCTTGCAGAAAGAACCCAAACTCTGTCCACACACTCCAATCCCCTGACTTCAAACACTACAAGAAACTGGCAAATGATCTTCGTGTAATCTCAATCAGACAAGATGATCAGGGACATGATGTTGCCTGGACTGATATGAGGGAGGTGATGGTACAAAAGACTGATAGGGATAAGCTTTGCTTCAAAGCTAGTCATCAGGTAGAATCCTACAGGTCCATCACATTGAAACATCGATGGCTATCCGAGATTGACTGCAAAATGCCACCAAAATTGTATTCAAAACCTCCAAAGATTTCCAAAGAGAAATATGATGATTTGCTGTCATTTTGCAAGGGCCCCTTACCAACGGTTAGAGTATCAGTATACATCAGTTTCTTTGAGTCTCTACCTCATTGTAGTTAACTTACTTAGCTATAGCAGGTAAGTACGGTGGCCTACTTTTCCTATTTCAAATAGTACTAAACTTAGTTTAGTTGATTACATTAATTACAATTGATGTGATATGCGTACTATTTTGACCCTCTGAAGCTGGGAGCCGTTTTTATCATGATAATTTTGCAGATAGTAGAAAATTTAGTTTAGTTTTTCAGTTATGCTGTAATCAATAGATAATTAATTATGTCTAGTTACTTAACTACATTTTCTTGTGATTGGAAGTACCTGTTATCATTTCAAGAATCATTTTCTTTTGGTTCTATGGTAATAGTTTGAAAGAAATGATGAAGATGATGATGATTATGTAGTTTATACTCATTACCAAAACTTAACAACATTTTCTTGTGACTGGAAGTACCTGTTGTCATTTTAAGAATTATTTTCTTTGACATATAATAAACAATAAAGAACCTTGAGGCGTATCTCACTGATTACCTTATATAGGTGCAGTTGTGTTGGATCTTTCATAAAGATACAAATAGGCGTATCTGTGGCGTAACTAAAGTTTCCCTTATCAGTAGAAAGTTATCTCACAGGACGAACTGGCATATCATCTTTACCCCCCTTAAAATCCCCTTAAACTCAATAAATGGAAAAAATGCTTATAAATCTTTAGAACTAAAACCTTTCAGCTATTTACAGGCTTTAAGACATTGGAATTATCTTTAACATCAACTGAATGGTAGCATGATATATTTTGGTAAAAATTTTAACTGGCTCTCCTGGAAAATCAAAAAAATCGACATACTGTACGACCATTCGTCTCGGTAGGGATATATATATATATATATATATATATATATATATATATATATATATATATATATATATATATATAATCTCTCTCCCTTTCTCTCTCACAATGGCTGATGATCATTATATATATATATATATATATATATATATATATATATATATATATATATATATATATATATATATATATATGTATATGTATATATATATATATATATATATATATATATATATATATATATATATATATATATATATATATATATATATAATGATCATCAGCCATTGTGGTCCACTGCAGGACCGGCCTATCCATAACGAAGTGAGGACGTTACAGTCAATTGAACTGTACCAAGTGGCTTAGGCTGTCTGGTAGAGACTGTATGTAGGGTGAGAAGTGATTGTAAGTGTGACTTTAGTGTTGTAGTGGCTTTGGATGTGTGTAAGTCTGTGAGGCAATTGTAATCAGCCCACGCAAACCGACTGGGTACAAGCATACTTTATAGAACGTGACACTGGCACCTCTTATGTCCGCCAAAGCAGTACCTGGCTGGGTGAACACTCCCATAGTTTATTAATCTGGCGGGGTGTGAACCCTGGTTCATCCATGTACAACAGCACATTAAACCACTGTACCACAGAGGCTCCATATATATCATCATCATCATCATTACCAGCCATTACATGTCTACGCTGAACAAAGGCCTCCCCCAGCCTTCTCCATGAATTCCTTGACTGAACCAATCTTTGCCTCGTTTTTCCTGCAAATTTCTTTATCTCATCCCTCCACTTCCAGTCTGGCCTTTTTCTGCTACGCTTACAATCTCTTGGTGTCCAGTCAGTCAACCTCTTGCTCCATCTATTATCCCTTATTCTTGCTAAATGGCTTGCCCACCTCCATTTCTGTTCTTTTATAACTTCCATAATATCCTTGACTTTAGTCTGCTCTCTCACCCAAGTTGATCTTTTCCTGTCTCTTAAAGATATTCATAACACTGACCTTTCCATTGCTCTCTGAGAACGAATTAGTTCATTTTCCATCGATTTTGTCAGTTTCCAAGTCTCACAACCATACGTCACAGCTGGAATTATACATTCGTTATATACTTTTCGTTTCATACAAACTGGCAAGCTACATTTCATAATGTCCCTATGTTTACCGAAAACTTTCCATTCAATTGTGTTGCGTCTTTTTATTTCGCTATCATTATCTTTCGTTAATTTTAGTATTTGTCCCAGGTAATTGTATTCCTCGACGTCTCCAAGAATTTCTCCACTTATTCTGATGATGCTCTTCGGTGTTTGAGGATTAAACATTACTTTAGTTTTACTCTGGTTCATCTTTAGCCCTACTTTGAGACTTTCCCTGTTCAGGTCATTTAACTTTTCTTGCAATGCCTCCGCTGTTTCTGAGATAAGGACAATGTCATCTGCAAATCTTGAATGGTTTAGCTTTTCTCCATCTATGTTCACTCCTTTGTTTTCCCAGTCTAGCTTTCTGAAAATACTTTCTAGGCATGCTGTAAATAACTTTGGTGAAATTGTATCTCCCTGATGGACACCCTTCTCAATCTTAATTTTCTCTGAGTCCTTACGTGATTTAACTGTAGCAGTTCCCTCTTTATATATGTTTTCGAGCAGTTTTACAATGTTCTCATTCACTCTTTGTTCTCGCAATGAATTTATAATTGCTATGTGCTCCACTGAGTCGAAAGCCTTTTCGTAATCAACAAAACCTTAGCACAGTGGTTTACTGTATTTTGTAGTTTTCTCAGTTAGCTGATTCACTGTGTGTAGATCATCAGTAGTCGAGTACCCGCTTCGAAATCCTGCCTGTTCACGAGGTTGGTTTTCCTCCAAATTTGTAGTTATTCTGTTGGTAAGAACTTTAGTGAAGAGTTTGTAAATGACTGATAGCAAGCTAATGGGTCGATAGTTAGTAAGGTCTTTTTTGTAAAGTAAAATAACTATTGCATTATACCATGTTTTGGGAATTTTCTTCCTTTTTATACATTGAGTAAATAAAGTGAGCAAGCCTAGTTTGTACTTCTACTCCTGCATCCAATAGTAAATCTGCTACTATTCCATCTTCTCCAGGAGCTTTCCTTCTTTTCGCATTTTTGAGAGAATTATTTATTTCATCTGGTGTTACCTCTGGTATTTCACTTGTGTCAACTGAAAAGTTAGCTGTTGGTTAGTTGATGCATACAGTTCTTTGTAAAATTCTTCAACTCTCTTCAACATTTTATCTCTGCATTTAATTCTTTCACCGTTTTTGTCATATATATATATATATATATATATATATATATATATATATATATATATATATATATATATATAAGCATTAGTATAGAACTCATAAACACAAGGTACAGGAAGTAGTGTCTGCTGAAGACATACATAGTTTCTCACTAGGAATGTCAATTTACGTAATTTATATCCACAGCCTTGTTGTCCCAGACCATGAAGAATCCTTAACCATATGATGTATTTTAAACTTCCTCGTAGTCCAGACGACCAAGAATTTCATGACATATTGAAACACGTGGAGTAACCAGCCGTAGTCAGTTAGTCCACGTGGATGGAAATCTACCAGACATTACATCACACACACACACACACACACACACACACACACACACACACACACATCCTCTCCTAGCTGTATATAATGTCGGAAAGATTCCTTTCAGATGAGAGAAAGGGAAGAGAAGGTCAAGGGAGAAGATCCGACACTAGGGTCATGCTACACTGTAACTCAGTATTCTGTGTGCAATAAATTTCGCAACCCAAGTGATGTAACTCACCTCGTTGACACTACGTCTCACTACTTTATTCTGGCTGAGGTCAGCGATCCATAATTGATTTTCCTATCTTTTTACAAGTACCTAAGACCACGATATCGAGACTGGTGGCAAGCGGTATTAACGAACCAACTGCGATAAAATATGCCACTCGAGATTGGTGAACAGTAGTAAACTACGACAAACTACGCCTTACGAGTTTATACTACGATATCTACCTCACTACGTGCACCGAAAGTGGTGGTGAGCTGTAAATAAGGCCGATTAACATCTCAGTCAAAGCAATCTGCGACTCCTCTACAAGGAACAATCAGCAATTAAACAAACAGGACTCGCCCCTGACCACCTCAACCACAACTCCACGATCTACGAGAATCAGTAGCAGTGATAAATTACGTCTATCAGCAACTCTACAAGCCTGCAAGTTAATCTCAACAAGCAAGGAAAATCAAACACTACAAGTTAAGAAGAAGAACAAACAACAATAAGGAAGAGTGGGAAAGGAGCAAGTACATCTACTAAGAGTGCTGACCAAGCACGGTGATGTATCAGCACATCTGACCTCCATTCCTGCCTCCTCCAACCTCCATCACCCTCCACCACAACCTCCACCTTCTCCAACACTACCACCACCACCACCATCTTCCCCACCACAACTACTGGAGTGAGGCAGCTACTCAGCAGTGTGTCATCATTAGCTGAATGGGGACAACGATTCCGAGTGCTGACGCAGCCATACCAGGACCCTGACCTACCACATTCAAGCACTACCGACACATTTCAGCCATCATTACTATCAGCAGCAGCAGCACCCTAGACAATATTCCCACCATAGTTTAATACCAGTGAGTCAAACATTTACTCCTTTAGTCTAAGAGTACTACTTCATTTACTTACAACCTTACGTACATACACAGTGATAGACAAGATCCTTACATCAAGATATAATACATACATATGGAAATCTAGTAAAACCAGAGAATCAAAATATAAGTACACATGTATCCTTTATATTACAGTGACAAGGAAAATCAAGTGAAAATTACACACACACATGGAGCTGGCAACAGTGTGCTATACTCAACCACACCCATTAGTACTTGCAACCCATACCTAAAGATGAATTTAAAAATGGGCAAACATATCAAGTTGACTTCACAACCTTTGGAGGACTATAGTATCAAGTAATGTGTGGTACAAGCGAAATTAAGTGAATACTGTACATACTGTAAATATTATTTATCTAATTTTTTACTGAATAACAAAATATGGGTTACATATAATATCATCTTAATTCAAACTGTGCAACATAACTAAGCTAATACACCTGTGGTGTCTCACATAACTAAGCTAATACAACTATGGTGTCTTACATAACTAAGCTAATACAAATATGGTGTCTCACATAGCTAAGCTAATACACCTGTGGTGTCTCACATAACTAAGCTAATACAACTATGGTGTCTCAGCTAATACACCTATCGTGTTTCACATAATTAAGCTAATACACCTATGGTGTCCCACATAATTAAGCCAATACACCTATGGTGTCTCAAATGAACAACTACATCAAATATGGCTGAGTCATAATATGATTGTATTGCTATTATTGTATTAATTTTATACATGTCATTTATATAGCTACAATGACCACGCTTGTGATTAATGCAGTTATGTTACATTTCCTACAATTATGTAACTGCAAACGATAGCATTACTACAATTATGTTACAGTTGCTACAATTATGTAACTACAAATGATTGCATTACCTTGCATTACTGCAATTACATTACATATCCTACAATTGTGTAACTACAAACGATAGCATTACAACAATTATGTTACAGTTGCTACAATTATGTAACTGCAAACACTTGCATTACCTTGCATTACTGCAATTATGTTACATTTCCTGCAATTATGTAACTACAAACGATAGCATTACTACAATTATATTACAGCTGCTACTGTTATGTAACTATAAACGATAGCATTACTACAATTATGTTACAGTTGCTACAATTATGTAACTACAATTTTATGACCAACACAATTATGTAACAGTTACATTAACAATAGGTAACTACAGTTTTATGGGCAAAACAATTATGTACCAGTTGAATTAACCAAATGTAACTTTTATGTAACTTTAACTGCAGTTATGGCCAACACAATTACGTAACAGGTGCAGTAACACTATGTTATGTTACAGTCACACTTAAGTAACAGTTGCATTAAAATGATATAACTACAATAGCATTAACACGATGTAACTGCAATTGTACAATATTCATACAATTATGTAACTTTTCCAATATTATGTATTTCATTTCATTAGCTTACAAGATTACTGTAATGTGTATATACATGTACTAATATGTTATAACAATATCTACTGTCGTTGGTACGACAATGGGCGTGACTGAGCGATATGTAGACATTATATAGGCATTATGTAGACATTAGATTAGATCTCATAAACACAAGGTACAGGAAGTAGTGTCTGCTGGAGAAATACACAGTTTCTCGCTAGGAATGTCAGTTCACATAATGTACAGCCACATCCTTGTTGTCCCAGACCATCAAGAATCCTTAACCATATGATGTACAGTATCTCATACTTCCTCATAGTCCAGATGACAAAGAATTTCATGACGTATTCAAACAGGTGGAATAACCAGCCCTAGTCAGTTAGTCCACGTGGACGGAAATCTACCAGACATTACAATACACACACATCCTCTCCGAGCTGTATAATACCTTCAGATGAGAGAAGGGGAAGAGAAGGGCTAGAGAGAAGGTCCGACACTAGGGTCACACTCCGCTATACTGTCACTCACTCTTATAACTGTGTGCAATAAACTTCATAACCCAAGAGTACTGAGGTCTACTACTTTATTCTGGCTGAGCTTATCGATCCATAATCGATTTCCCTGTCTCCCTGCAAGTACCTAAGACCATGCTATCTATCTATCTATCTATCTATCTATCTATCTATATATATATATATATATATATATATATATATATATATGAGAGAGAGAGAGAGAGAGAGAGAGAGAGAGAGAGAGAGAGAGAGAGATCCTTGTTTTAGACTTGCATCCACCTCACTGATAATTCAAAGGAACCATCAGAATCCACTTTATTATCACAGACTTCCATGACACATATACCAATCTTTCATTTCAAGATTATAATTTTTCTTCCATTACACCATCTAATTTTTTTCCTTTACGCAGTGTACTTCCATCTGGCCGTTTTTCTCATTACAAAAGAAAATTGTCACCCAGACATTTTCCTGAACTTCTGTAACCCATAAGTTATTTATATTTAGACAAAACTTTCTTGACCAAAAAAATAAAGAACCAAGTTATTTATTTTCTACACCCGAGCACGCTATGCGAAAAAGAGCGTTATGAATTGATCGAAGTGTGTGTGTGTGTGTGTGTGTGTGTGTGTAATTTTTAACAAAGTTACCCAAACAGTTTTTAGTTGATTTTAATCAAATTTGGCGTACGGGTAGGATAACTATGGATTTTCTAAATTAATTTTGTGAACAGCAGCTCACAGGTAAAGATAACAGGGCTGTCATAACTTTACCCAGCACAAACAACGTAAAATTTTTTTTTTTCCGATTGAAAAGAAACTTGGTGGAAGGTTCAGGATAATGAAAGCACAGAGCAATGTCAAAATACGACCCCTGTGTCTGAATAAAATAACTAAAACCGTATTGGTCACATCTGGCCCAAACTTAGTGTAAGGGTTGAAGATCGGCCAAAATGTTGACCTACTGCTTTTAAAACAACAGGACAAAGGTCAGGGTCACATGGCAAGGTTAGTTTGTTAATTGTATCCGATTAATTGGAGACTTTGTGGAAATTTTTAGGATCTGGATGGTATAAGGATTCTCAATTTTGGAAAAATCAATCAAAAGTCACGGTAACATGGAAAGGACCAATGACAACGTTACAATGGTTGATCTCAGATTTTCTGGACCAATCTTGGTGAAGGGTTAGGAGTCAGTGAAGAAGTATGTATTCTAAGTTTGAGTACAACTGGTCACGGGAAGACATGGTGGGCAAAGTAGGCTATATTGTTCGGGTCATAGACCAGTTGCTGGGTGAGGTCGATGCCCTCTGAGTGTTCCTTCATATTTTAGTATTATAGACTAACAACCTTTAACTAATATCCCATTCAATAAAAGAAATAAACATAATTGCACTGAAAGGTTAATGAAGACCTATCACTCCAGCTGTATGGAAAGGGTCATATACAGTATATAAGCTCTTATCCATTAATTATATTCTTTAGTGAACACACAGACATATCAGCCAATAATTTTAGCTTTCTCTAAAGTGAGCTATATGAAACGGAGATTTTCGTGCCATTATACGTCATCACCTCTTAAAATTATATGTTTGCTTTTCACTACGAAACACGTAGCTTGATTATACTTCAAAATCTATCCAGTTACATCTTACTCACCTCCACTACAGCCGTAATAATTCTGTCTAGAGCACCCTTGTATGGTGCATCATGTGGTATAGGCCAGGCTATCATATAAATAACGAATCTTTCCCTCCCTGTATACAGTGGTACCATTCCATCGGCTTCCATATAGTGTCTGACAATCATCCGCTGCAGGTTCGGACAGGAGTTGACATGTGCACGTCTGAAATATTCCATGTACTAATTATTATTTTGTGGAACACTCATCTCAGAACTACTAAAACCACTGATAGGCAGAGCCTCAAACAACAGTATTTACATCCTGGTAGGGCAAACTGATTTGCTTTAGGTAAATCAGCTACAAACACTTTAAAACTAGTGAAAATCAACCATACCCCCTTGAATACCACTGTCCCAGGGCCTTACCTGACATAGATATTTCAGGTGTATGAAAAGTGTTAAGCAAAAGGTAAGGATGTGTTTTGGACGTTTATGGATTTAGAGAAAGCGTATGATAGAAAGCGTTAGGAGAAACACGTTGAGGTGGTTTGGCCATGTGGAGAGGATGGAGAGTGAGAGACTAAAGAGGAGAGTGTATGTGAGGTGGAGGGGGAGAGAGGGAGGGGAAGGCCAAGGATGAGATGGAGGGATGGAGTGGAGAGGTATATGAGGAAGGGGGGTGTGAGCTGGAAGCAGGGCAATGAAATGGCGGGGGACAGGGCGACGAGAAGGCGATTTGTTTGTAGGCCACCCCGTACGGGATTAAGGCGTCTGGCAAAGATAGATAGATAGACAGTATGACAGAACTGAAAGAGAGGCTTTGTGGACTATTTTAAGATTGTATGGACTTGATGGTAGGTTACTAAAAGGTGTGAAAAGTTTTTATGTAAATAGTAGAGCGTGTGTAAAAGTGGGAAATACTATGAGTGATTGGTTTCCCGTGAGAGTGAGGCTGCGGCAGGGATGTGTGATGTCGCCTTGGTTGTTTAGTATTTATATGGATGGTGTTGTAAGGGAGGTGAATGCAAGGGTGTTAGGTGGAGGTCTGAGTCTGGTGAATGTTGCTGGTGGAGAGTGGAATCTGAATCAGCTGCTGTTTGCGGATGATACTGCACTGGTGGCTGATTCAGAGGAGCGATTGAAGCAGTTGGCAGAAGAGTTTGGAAAGGTGTATGAAAGGAGGAAATTGAAAGTAAATGAGAATAAGAGTAAAGTGATGAAGTGTACGAGATTGGTGGATGGTAGAAGGATGAAGATAATTTTGAATGGCGAGTTGCTTGAGGAGATTGGGTGTTTTAAGTATTTAGGGTCACATGTTGCTGTGGATGGAAGAATACATGTATAAGTGAAGTTTAGAATGAATGAAGTAGGAAAGGCTATGCTGGGAGGAATGAAAAAAGTGTTTAGATGTCGTTCACTTAGAATGGATGTGAAGAGAAGGCTGTATGAGGGCGTTGTGGTACCAACTGCATTACATGGGGCTGAAACATGGAATATGGATGTAGCAGAGAGGAAAAGTTAGACTGTAATGGAGATGAGGTGTGTGAGGAGTTATGTGTGGAGTGACACGTATGGATAGAGTGAGAAATGATGAAGTGCGAAGGAGAACTAGTTGTTCGGGACATGGTTGATCGAGTTGAGCAGAGGGTATTGCGATGGTTTGGGCATATGGAGAGAATGGATAATGAACGTTTGGTGAAAAAGATAACTAGATCTGATGTGAGAGGTGCAAGGCTGAGAGGAAGACCATGAATAGGATGTATGAACAATGTGAAGAGAGCGTTGGACGCGAGAGGGATGTCTGTTGTGCAAGGAAGAGTGGCTGTGCGTGATAGAAATGACTGGAGAGAATTTGTGAATGAATAAATGATGATGCAGCCTTGATGGGATATTCTCCTGCATTTGGTCTGATCAGCTGATCAGGTCAGGTGCAGATAAGGATATGGATCCATTATGATGCGGCAGAGGTAAACCAGCTTTGCTGTCGGGCCCTGCTGCGGATGTCACTAACTGCACTGCGCAGTTGACCCTCGTGCTGTGTGGTGCGGTGAGGATCTGTCTCTTCTTCACTTGGGGCTAAGATGCGAATGAATGTGTTTGAGTGGATGAGTAAACTGGGAGTGAGTCCTCCTGTCTCGGCTACTCCCCTTTCCTTGGGGGAAGCAGCCCAGGTATATAGATAAATAGAATTCTTTCCACTTTATTTAAACTTTTAAGTGAACAGTGGTAGGTTGGACAAGTATTTTCCGCAGTGGTTAGCCACAACAGTAATTACAAAACCGTGTAAGGAATACTTTAACATTGCTTAGTCAACAGGTCATGTTACAACTTGGCTGGGGAGGAGAATTTCTGAGTATAATATTGACTTTATAAGATACACAGATATTGAAACCTAAGTCCGACGTCATCCAGTGAGACATTAGGATATTATTCAGTGCATATAAAGGTCAAAAACTTGTTACTAATGCACGAGTTTGTAAAACAGCCATGGTTCACGATTACGACATCCACATGCCTCCCTGTTCAGCTTACTTTTTCCTTATACCAATACCTTTGGGTAACGAAACATAATGTTGTAGTTTTAGGAAACGCTTTTATTTTTATAGAAATCATCAGTGTTTAATTAATGTACCTGATAAATATCTAAACGTATAAAACTGTCACACTGAGAGAGAGAGAGAGAGAGAGAGAGAGAGAGAGAGAGAGAGAGAGAGAGAGAGAGAGAGAGAGATAATGTACCTGATAAATATCTAAACGTCTAAAACTGTCACATTGAGAGAGCGAGAGAGAGAGAGAGAGAGAGAGAGAGAGAGAGAGAGAGAGAGAGAGAGAGAGAGAGAGAGAGAGAGATAGGACACAGGGAAGGATGAGATGTAGAAAAGATGAGATGTAGGGTGAGAGGGGTGCATTCACCATTGGGTAACGTGTATAGTAAAAGAGCTCTTGGTATATTTTTTCAAACATGAGACAGGGATGTGGATAGACAGACAGACAGAGAATTAAAGGACGAAAAACTTTATTAAAGTGATAGTGTGAGGAAGAGGGATGAGTAAAGGCGTGCTTTGACAGATGAGTGGCATGGATAAGTGAAAATCTGTGCCCCTGCACTGGGGAGTCTCAAACATGGCCTTTTAAACATTTTCATTAATTCATATATATATATATATATATATATATATATATATATATATATATATATATATATATATATATAATTCATCATCATCATCATCCGGACCTCCTTTTCCATCCTAGGGCAGGGTGAGGAGTAGCAATGTCCAGACAGCCCAAATTTGCCCAGTCCCATGGACCATGCTTCCATTCACTCATCATTCAAGCCCCCGGAGTCCTGGCTCTATCGGATATACCAAAAACATTCACCATGTTCTGTAGCTTCACATAAACGTATGCGATTGATTCAATCCGGACGCTGCCACGTTAAAAAGGGTTTCCAAATCCTTGATCATGCACTTCTTCTCACAGCATTCATCCAGCCAGCTCGATTTCTTGTCAGTTCCCTAACCTCACCGACTTCCAAATCTCTCCTTCCTCAAACACTCATCCACCTTATCTCTCCACCTCCTTGGCCTACCTCGCCTCCTCCCTTCTTGAAATTCGCTCAAATATACCTTTTTCACCAATCTATTGTCATCCATTCTCTCCACATGACCATACCCTCTCAGTACACTCTCTTCGATTCTGGTGTCCACCGACTTCCTCACTCCACGTCCTTCATGAATCACATTATTTCGTATCCTCTCCACCCTTTTTACTTCACATACATTTTCCAGCAGTCCCATCTCCACTGCTCCTAATCTTGGCTTTTAATTTTCATACCACACCATAGTCTCACATCCATATGTTAAAGTTGGCACTAACACTTCTTCACATAAGCTTCGTGCAGCTGCAACATTCAAGCCTCTATTTCTTACCAAGGCCTTCATTGCACCAGCTACCTTTCTTCCTTGAGTCACTCTACTTTCAACTTCTTTTGCACATGTTCCTCTTTTTTCCGTCACTGTACCCAGATGTTTGAACTCTCTCAATAATTCCAGTCTCTCTCCATTCACTGCAACATCGCAATGGGAGTCACCTTCTCTCTCAGTAACCATTACTTTACTCTTTTCTATATTTACTCTGAAGGCACGACGCTCACAGATCTTAGCAAAACTCCGCACTAGCCTGCCAAGTTCTTGTCCGATATTTGCAAGCAGTACTGCATCATCAGCATACAACAAATTTGACATATTCTATCCATCACCATTCATTACCAACGCCATCGCTCTCTCCATTACTCATGTTTTTACTTCTCTCATCATCCCATCCATATACAGTATATCCTGAACAACCACGAGGACATCACACAACCTTGTCGAACGCCCAGACCGATCTTGAACCATTCACTTAGATGCCCTTTAACCCTTACACATGCTTGACTACCATCATAAAAACTCTTGACGGCGCCTAGCAGTTTACTATCTACACCGTGCATGCGCAAAACTTTCCACAATCCTTCTCTGTCCACTTTGTCTTATGCTTCTCTGCTATCTGTCTTACTGCAAATATTTGATCCACACAGCCTTTGCCACCCCTAAAGCCACCCTGTTCATCAAACACTAGAACTTCTGATATCTCTCTTACTTTCTCTGTAATAATTCTTCCATATACTTTCCCTACCACACTCAATAAACTTATGCCGCGATAATTCTTGCACTCACTTCCCTCACCTGTATTATTGTTACCAATCACAGCCTTTTTCCACTCTGCATGCACAGTTTTACTCATCCATGCCTTCTTACGTATCTCCAACATGCACTGTATTCCACTCTCTCCACTACACTTAAGCACTCTGCATACACCTCATCAATCGCAGCTGCTTTCCCATTTTTCAACCGCTTCACAGCACTCTTCACCTCTGCGAGTGTCACGTTTCCTGGTACTGCATTCCTTCTCTGCACATCCCCCAAACCAATCACGTTTACGGCCGCTCTGCTCACTCTATTCTTATTCATCAGTCTTTCAAAATATTCTTTCCATCTGGTCCTTACTTCATCCCCATGGGTAAATGATCTACCACCTACATCCTTCACACCATCACATATCTTTCCGCTTTCACTTCTACATTTCCACACCTCTTTCCAGAATAACTTCCTATTTTCAGAGTAGTTCACATTCATTTTTCTTCCTAGATCATCATTCTCCTCCTTCTTTTTCCTCTTCACTAGTCTTTTTACGTGCTTCTTGCACTCAGTATATTCAGTTATTTCAACTGAACCCCTGTCCTGTAACCACTTTAGCCACTTCTTCCTCATTTCCTCCACCACTCTCTTAACCTCCTCATCCCACCATGCCGTACCTTTCTTCTTTGTTGTTACCCTTGCCACACCGCACACCACTTTAGCATTCCCAACTAAGCAATCTCTATATGCATTTCACAGGCTGTCCAGATCCATTTCGTTCTAATTTAATGATTCTAACTCCTCCTCTACTTTGGTCCTGTATTCATTTGTCATTTCTTTGATCCTCAGCTTTTCAACTTTCAGTTTTCTCCCTGTCTGCTCCTCTCTCTCCTGATCCACACCACTCCTCTCAGCTTGATCTTGCATACCACAATCATATGATCTGACAGACCTCCACATCGTCCTCTGCTGGCCCTCGTATCGGCAACCATTCCCATAATCGACCTCTCTACGAGCTTCTTTCAACACTATCCCCGTTCCCTCTATACCATGTATATTTATGTGCATCTTTGTGTTTGAAATATGAGTTACAAATGCACAACCTCCTCTCCTGACAAGTATCCTTTAGTCGCTTCCCATTATCATTTTCTCCTGGTACTCCATAACAACCCATTAAGTCATCCTCAGGACCAGAGCCTACTCTTCCATTCATATCCCCCATTACTATCACTTTATAGCTCCTGGGCATTTCTCCCACTACTTCATCCAGCTCATCCCAAAACCTGTCTTTCTCTCACTCCTGTCTTCACACAGTGCATGTGCTACAATACAATTACTGCTACTTTCACCCTCTCAAACTTGAACTTGACATACATACACCTCGAGCTGACACATTTGTAGTTTCTCATTCCACTCTGCCACACCTCATTCTTCAACAAAGTAACTCCTTCCTTGCATCTTCCTCGCCCATTCTTTCCTGAACTTACACATTTCACACTCTCCCACTCCTCCACTTCACAACCTTTCATCTTCATGTCACACAATGCCATCACGGCATATCTCGCACTCTTGAACACATTCACCACTTCCACTCTACTGCTCTCCTCATTCACACCTCTCACATTCCACATGGTCATGCAAATCTGCCCATTTGGTTGGAGCCATGGTCATGCAGTGGGCCCTCCAAGACTCTCTGAAATGACTGCCATGATTAAGTGATTTTGGATAGGTGAATCGGGGGAATACTCAACCCTTCTAGAAACCCCAGTTATATGGTTACCACCCAGCAAAATTAATGGTTTGCTGGGTACATAAAGCCATATGGCTTGTCACTTAGTGTAGAGATCATATGGCATCTCTACAGTGAGTGAGTGGATGATGGGCGGCCCAATCGATCTATATACTTATTTCATATAAGTGGTACAGTGGTAAAGTGTGCTTTTTCAAACACTGGAGAACCAGGGTTTGCACTCCACCAGGGTAATAAACTTTTAGAGCGTTCCCCCGGCCACATACTGCTTTGGCGGACATAAGGGATGCTGTGGTTGAACTAGTGTTGCATACTATAAAGTATGCTTGCACCCAGTCGGCTTGCACAGGCTGATTACACTTGGTTCACAGACTAAATATACATCCAAAGCCACTCCAACACTACAATCACACTTACAAGCTCTTCTCACCCTACATACAATCTCTACCAGACAGCCTAAGCCACTTGGTACAGATACATAGGCTGTATCGTCCCCAGTTCGGTCGGGATAGGCCGGTCCTGCAGTGGATTCACAAACGGCTGATGATGATGATGATGATGTTAATGATATATATATATATATATATATATATATATATATATATATATATATATGTGTGTGTGTGTGTGTGTGTGTGTGTGTGTGTGTGTGTTCTTACCTTTTTGTTCTTACCTAAATGTAACTTTACAGGAATGAACCAAGCTCGTACTTCCCGTGTTTTGACCCATTTTTATCATGCATCATAAATGTTTTTAAATTTATGAATTGTTTGGCACACACTATTTCATTTGGTAGTGCATTCCACTGATCAACTGCTCTATTTGGGAAACTGGATTTTCTTACGTCTTTATCACCTCTCTTTTTGTACAGTTTCCTTCAATGTCCTCTTAATGTTTCTTCCCCATGGGTTATATGCTGATTTAAGTCTATTTTCCCTTTTCCTATGATGCATTTATATAACATAATCATGTCTCCTCTTTTCCTTCTCTCCTCTATTGCTGGTAGATTTAATTTTTCGAATCGTTCTTCATAGTTTATGCCCCTTAAACGTTGTGCACGTTTTGTAGAGCCCCTTTGTACTTTTTCAATCTTATCTGTTTTTTTGAGATGTGGATTCTAGACTACTGTTGGATACTCCAGAGTTGGTCTGAGGAGTGATGTTGTTATCTTTCTCAGCATATCTTCATTTATATATATATGGATGCTACCCTAATATTAGCAAGCAGTGTGTACATGTTCCTAATTTTTCATTTATTTGGTCAGCCGGTCATAGTCTGTTACTGATAATCACTTCTAAATTCTCTTTCCTTTCTGATGTGTGACTTAGAGGGGGGTGATAAATCTCAAGTTTAATATTTGAAGACATCCATTTGGGAAATGATTAACACTATTAATATATAAATTTGGATACCAAAACAAACATCATATCTCTCAAAAAAAAAAAAAATGAAATTAAAAATTAACACAAAAATTGGCTTTTCTGCTGTTGTTTGTATGCCCTGACTTGTCTTATTGTCCACTAATACAAGGCTTGAAATGCTTTTCTCAAAATTGATTAGCATCACATGTTGGTCCTAAAAATAATTGCATTAGCACTTACATCAATTACAAAATGGTTATTGGATACCCAATATGTGTATTTTCAAATGCAAACAGGGATGTGTTACTGCTTAATTCAAGATGTCACGAATTCGCGCGAGCGTATTTATAAATTCGTGACATTGTACCTTACTGGGAAAACCACGAACTCAACTGGAATTCCCACTGGGCATCACTCAGTTCAACCGTCCTCATATTCACTTGATCGGGATGGATTTCAGAACATTTGTTGCTGTTTCACAAGTGACCATTCTTACCCACGACATCAGTGCCTTCACTGAGTGATTTATTGTGAGCACATGTCGTTCACCCTCTCTCATTGACCGCTGACTTAGGCCACCCCTACTTCCTGCAAACATGGCCAGCCCCTACCCCTTTCATAATTTTAAGTTAGTCAGCTTTGAGTCATCGCGAGAATAGGACCGTTTGTGCCCAGTGTGAAGAGCGTCTTCGTTGTACAGCGAGTTCCTGAATCTCCACCTAGACAGCAAATTGGCGAAGCGGGCTTAGCGAATTGCAGCGTCTGATGTCCTGCACAGGCGCCCAGTCTTTTCGCTCGGGTCCCCTCCACTGACCAGTATTTCTTTTCGTTTTTCTAGGCTTAAGTGAGTTTAGCTTTTCAATGAGCAAGCGAGTGTATTCTCCCTGTTATTTTGAATTCATTTTTGAGACTCATGTAACGTAAATCTATTTCACTGTAATCAATATATTTACAGTTCTTTTCTTTGAGCTTAATGTAGTTAAACTCGTGTTATATTTCTCCACATTAAGCTTATTTTAGTTGCCACTCCTAGTTTGCACAAACGCTTTACATTATTCATAAGTGGTACTTAGGCCAGTTCTTTTGTATCAAACTTAAATCCGTTGTGCCAGCAAGGAATTAATGCACCAGCAAGAACCTGTTTATTACTATTAGCATTAGTTATTGATTGTCAGGGGTGGAGTCACTTTCTCAAAAGGTTAACAGTACTAACAAACAGCACGCGTGAGTAATAGGGACGTTCATGTGAAGAGGAAAATCTGCCAGACACCACTCGAAACCATGTCTCATTTTGTTTCAGCGGGCTAAGGGGGTCTTAGTTAAATTTCAGTGTTATTTTTCTGATCGATAATTACGATACTGGTTAAGGAAATAGCTTTAAAAAATGTAAATAACTCTTACTTATGCTATTTGACCCAAAATATTGCCGATAAAATAATATATTTGTATATTCTTCCCTAAGAAGTTTAGTACAATATTTGCCAAAAAGATAGTTTTTGGACTGTAAGAAGTAAAAAAGGTGTATGAATATTGACATTTGTATATAATCTTACTTGAACAAAAAATGGCACATATGGTCTATCTATAGTTTAATATTTATTAGACTCTAAACTTTTAGGGTGTACCGAAGCTTAGCACTGCCAGACATACGAAGTAGGCACAGGTGATGAGCACATCAGCCAGTGAAGACAGACGGCTGTTTTGGTTTCCTCGGAAAACTTGTTTTACCGGAGGCAGCATATAAATATCAACATGTTTTTTTTTAAAGTGAATTGAGTTTTATTCTTACTCATAGGGAGTTTAATTTGTTATTATTATATATTATAAATAATTTCTGTTATTGGATAAAGATATACATATATATTTCTATGCATGCATAAACCAGGCTGGAACCGCTGTGGAATATTATTTTATAATTACTTTTCTTCATGCTGCATTGACACAATACTGTTTAACCCCTAAAGACCGCAATTATTTCAAGCAGGGTACCTCCCACAGCCGCTATTTGGGGGTGTTTTGGCGACTTTCACCAAGGGCAAATTGATTGTGTTCTGGCTAAAGAGGAAGAATTTACACACCTATCAACACAATCCGTACCCCTGTAGGCCCAATGGTTACCGCACAATCGCGCGTCAAATTTCAAAAAAAGTTTATGATAGTTACCCCTCGAAAATAATCGAAACCATGAAAATTGTGATAACTATGTATTTTTCTTATTGAAACAGGTCATTTCAAAGTGTTTTGTCACCCCAGCCATGAAAACAGTTGTATGTAGGTGTGGGGAGATTACTAGACTGTGGGGAGATAAAGTAGGCTGTGGTGAGTAGGCCCATAGGTACGGGGGTTGGAAATAACGTTTTTCGCATGAAAAGAAAGAACTTCATTGTGTTCTGTAACATCTACCATGAAAACAGGTGTGTATGTATGTGTGGGGAGATAACTATTGTGGGGAGTAGGCCTACAAGGCCTTGGTGGTACTTGGGGAGAAAAATTTTGGCAACAACCAAATTCTCTTGTGGAAACCCGCCATTTCAATGGGATTTGTCATACCAGCCATAAAAACAGGTGTGTATGTAGGTGTGGGGAGATAAAACAGGTGTGGGCAGTAGCCCTACAAGGCCTCATAGTCATTCCAAAACTAACACAGACACATATAAATGTTTATAACCATCAAGGACATCAAAATTAAGTTGAATAATGCTATAAATGTATGCATAAGAAAGGAAAAAAAGCGATAATTTGTTTCCGATTTGTCTTTACTGTCCCAGCTTCTCGTTACACATTTATCACACTTACCATTACGATTATCACATTATCATTACACTTCATCACACTTATCATTACAGTTTTGGCAACAACCAAATTCTTTTATGGAAACTCTCCATTTCATTGAAATTTATCACACCAGCCATGAAAACAGGTGTGTTTGTATGTGTGGGGAGATGAAACAGGTGCGGGCAGTAGCCCTACAAGGCCTCATGGTCTTTCGAAAACTAACACAGACGGACGCTACTCAGAGGTGCTAATGTTGGCAGGTAGGGAGAATGAAAAAAAAAATAATAATAATAAGATGCATCCTATGTACTACAACATACAGCATTCTCCAACTATGTACGAACAGAAACTGGTAGGTACGAAGTGAGAAATGAACAGAGTGAGGTGTAAAAATATGGGAAGAAGTAGAAATAATATGAAACAGGTACGTACATCAGGCCTGACACTCGGGGGCTTGTTGGGGTTAGAAGGGTAGTGAGGGAGAAGGAGGGAGAGATAGGGTGGGGTTTGGGTGGGGGAAGATTCTAGCAGGGAGGGAGGAGGGGCAAGAGAGGGTGGGAAGGGACGCAGGTTGTTGTGGGAGGAGAGATACAGTTGCCTGGAGGGGTGGGAGAGTGATGGGGGACAAGGAGGGAGTGGAGTAGAGGGTGGCATGGAAGCAGCCGAGAGGGAGTTGTCCCCCCACCGCCCAGGTTGGTCTGATCCCCCCTCACGCAACATCAGGGGCAAGTTCTCATTGGCCTGAAGCCATGCACGTCATAATCGGAGTGGAGCAAGCGCTCTGCAGTTTTTTACAGGCCGCGTTCAATTGATGCGATTAGGCATTTTGGCATAAAACTCAAATCGCATCAATTGATGTGATCAGGACTTAAGGGGTTAAAAGAGAAGAAATAGAATATTTATGTATTTTTACAACAAGTAAGATGCATGAAAAAGGACATTCAATTATTGCCCGACAAGTGATTTTTTTTCCATCTGAAAAATTAAAATATTGGTGACATCTGGCATTTCTCCAGGCACGCAAATGCTCCTATTAGACTCTGCAGTGTACTGTTGAGAAAGTTTATAAATTCTCGTCCTTAGACAATCGGCGAAGTAAGCCGCCATAAAGTAAAACTTATCACTTGATTTTCACGAGTCAGTCCCTTGTTTCTATTTTTAAGTAACATCTAGCATTTTTAATTCATAAATTCACATCCCTCCGTGACATCTGGCGACCTCATTCCGGGATATTAACTCCTAGCTCTAAAGTTATTAACGAGATAATACTCACTCATACTTAGGTATTTATCATTAAAGTCTATAGGCACTATCTTACTGGTGGTTTTTGATTCATTTCTATTAATTTTACATACTAGTTTTCACAGTCAGTTGTTTTTTTTTAATTTTCTTTCCTTACCAGTTTAACTAGATAAAACGGGTAACCACCAACCTGTGCCTATATTCTTTTCTCTTGATTATTGGCATTTCTTTGCAAAATAGCAGTCAGTACTCAGTCTTTAGCCCACTCAGCTGTAGTTGAGTTAGCATCATGACTACTAATATATATGTACAGGAAGCCAAAGGTATGGGGCTTAGTGACCCCGAACAAATCAAGGACTATGTCCTCTCTCGGTTTACTTACGAGCAGCAACGTGAGAATGATACTCGTGAAGAGCGTCGAATTCAGCATGAGGAATGCGAGATAGAACGTGAACACAAGTGAGAACAACGTGAACACGAGCATAGCAACGTGAATACGAGCTAGAACAACGCGAAAGAGAACGCGAATATGAGCGAGAACGAGAGAGAGAACGAGAACACGAACATGCCAAGCGCGAGGTACGTGAGAAACAGGAACTTGAGATGCTGAAGCTCAAGCAAGACTCCTTGGCTTCAGACACATCTGGTGCAGCTAACCCAAGCTCCACGAGCGCTCTCCCTACACATGTTCAGGCGACTCCACACATCAAGCTTCCTCCATACAAGGAAGGCGAGCGAATCAAGCCATTCATAGCTCATTTCGAAGAAATGGCTCAGCTGTACCAGCTGGATGAGGCAGCTAAATGGCTCCAGTTTCTTAGCTTGTTTGAGGGACCTGCTCTCGATATTCTCCACAGAATTCGTGGAGACAATCTCACATATGAGATGATGAAGGCTGCACTCGTCAAAGCATACAGTCTCACAGTTGACGCCGGGAGTCAGTTTATGAGGGCGCGTTTACAAGAAAAGGAGACTGCTGTTCAGTTTCTTGATCGGCTTACTGCTTACTTAGATGAGTGGATGGAGAAAGATGAAACTCCTCCCACGCGAGAGGGGATAATTGACCTTATGCTGCGCATGCAGCTAGAAAAGTCGTTGCCTGCTGAGCATATGGCTCAGCTTAAGATCTGCCAGGTAAGGGATGCCAGCCAAATGATGGAGAAGGCTGATGCATTCTTTACTGCGCACGGGTATCAAACTCGTAAGCAACACACCTGGAACAGGAAAGCTGACATATCTGGGAAACCGTCTCAGACTGAACCCCAGCAATAGGCCGTTCTCAGAATAATGGCCAAGGTCCAAATAAATGGCAGAAGAAGGACCAGGGACAAAATACCCAGAACCGTGAGTGGAAGCGGTACAACAAGTACCCTAACCAGCAGCAGTATCAGCCACGCAATCAAAGATCAGCACAATCAACTTTAGTGTATCGGAAGCAGGATGCAAATGCAGCCTTCATTCCACAACATGCACACGATGGTGTCGTGCCTAGCAGTACGGGTACTTCCCCACAGTTCACTAGTCCCCCAGTGACAGTGAACCCTCCGCCACAGGTGGTCATCGCTCCATCTCCCCAGACGGTGTGTACGACCCCTCAGGTATCAAATTCTCAGGGCACCATGTTTGTCACATCATTCATTCAGCAGCCTCATCAGTGGCTGGCTGCATCCTCCACAGGCCCTCCCACAGGTAACAGTGCCTTCCTTGTTCAGCCAGGGTTTGTGGAAGGCATTCCTGAGAAGGTCCTGAGAGACAATGGTTCCTCAGGTTGCTCTGTCAAGCAGAGTTTAGTTCGGCCTGAGGAGTGCACAGGTCGACAGATCCAAGCTCAGCTTATTGATGGATCAATGAGATTGTTCCCTGAGGCACGTATCCAGGTGCTATCACAGTCACAGTTGTCATGCCAGAACCTTTGTTTGACCTAATAATAGGCAACATTCAAGGTGCCAAGTATAGTTGCACCGTAGATGACACTACTCAGACTTCAGCTGCAGTAACACAAGCCATGGCTGAGGATCCAAACTGTGTCACACGGTGACCATTGCATCGTTGCAAAATCTGATTTGTAGCCAAGATGTTGTCCAAGAACAACATTCTGACCCAACACTGGCTGCCGTGGAGAAGAAGCAAAAGGGTAGAGTGATTAAGTATTCACGGGGAGGTCAAGCCAGGTTCCTTCATAAACAAGGACGGCTCTACCGTGAGTCACAAACACCCCAGGGCGAGGTTCGACTGCAGTTTGTCGTTCCCGCTAAGTATCACCAAGAAGTGTTAGAATGGGGTCATTGTTCAGCCTCAGGAGATCACATGGGCAAAAGGAAAACCCAGGGCCGTATCAGTGCTGACTTTTTCTGGCCAGGAATGGGACAGGAAATAGATAGCTTTGTGCGTTCCTGCAATGTGTGTCAATGTACCACCAATCAAGGACATGTCTTTCCTGTGCCGTTTGAATCCACACCCATAATCTCTGAAGCAGTTGAGACACAGGGCAGTGGTGATGTGGGTGCAGACCTGACGCCTTGCCCGTTGGCCCCACAGGACACATTATGTCCAGGACCTGTACATACGTGCATATCATAGGTTAAGGGGGAACTTCGAGAACCCCGCAGAGACAATCCGAGCTGTGTTTGAATTACCTTGTGGTGTCTCGAGCTATGGGCCTCTCTGAGGATTCCCAGAGAATGCACATTATCCACATGTGTGTTCACACCCACGGTGGGTGTTAAAATGTGACCTGCCCTAGAGTGCGTAGGGATTCTTAGCTTGCCAATGTTAATTGTAAGTGTAGAGTAGGGTTTAACCAGTAAACTGGGTGCTTTGGCTTAGCGAATTGGAGAGTTCAATGTCCTGCACAGGTGCCCAGTCTTTTCACTCGGCTTCCCGTCCTGGTACCACGTTTCCTTGTTAATAATAATGTAGGTTTAGGGTTTAACTGGTAAACTATAAGGTTCTTTTGAGATTCTGTCCTGGGACCATGTTTCCTGGTTAATAATGTATCCAATACAAAAATAATGGCGACCTCGAATGTACAAAGCTTGGCTATCACTTAAAATTTTTGGCTTGGGCGTACTTTTTGTAGCATACATACTGACTGCTAGGCAAAGAGAGAAATTGTAATTTAATAAAGATTGTCACATTGACACTTTTGATGCTCCACCTTGATTGCTATCGCAGGTGTAGCTGGCGGGTGTAGCAATTTTGTAGTGGAAATCAGCTGATCGTCTCTGCCACATGCTGCCGCCTCTTCTCTTCTGCCTCGTCGCCATTATTTACTATTGATTTGTATTACATAATTTTACACTTAGGCACAGTTACACCACAACTCTCACACCTACACTGTGTAATACATACATCACGCTACATAACAATTAGTTGTTAATGTAAATGTAGCAAACTTTTTGCTCAGTTTGACCTGAGTACAGGATTATTCATTGTCGTCATGGAGTTTTTTCCTCAAGCTTGCTTCTATTAACGTAAATACGAGGTTTTTACGCTCATGGGCAACTGCGTTTTTCTTCTGTAGCAGGATAGTACACACACCACAGTGTGAATCTTGTGTGACTGAGATAGGATTTATATGTATGTATATAGAAAATTTTTCTGAAGAAAAATTTGATATTGATGGGGTGTAATGTCACGAATTCATGAAAGCGTATTTATAAATTTGTGACATTGTACCTTAGTGGAAAAACCACGAACTCTACTGGAATTCCCAGTGGGCATCACTCAGTTCAACCATCCTTGTATTCACTCGATTGGGATGGTTTTCAGAACATTTGTCGCTGTTTCACAAGTGACCCTTCTTACCCACGACATTAGTGCCTTCACTGAGTGATTTATTGTGAGTGTATATCGTTCATCCTCTCTTGTTAACTGTTGACTTAGGCCACACATACTTCCTGCAAACACGGCCAGCCCCTACCCCTTTCATAATTTTAAGTTGGTCAGCTTTGAGTCGTCACGAGAATAGGACCGTTTGTGCCCAATGTGAAGAGAGTCTTCGTTGTACAGCGAGTTCCTGAATCTCCACCTAGACGGTGAATTAGCGAAGCGGGCTTAGCGAATTGCAGCGTCTGATGTCCTGCACAGGCGCCCAGTCTTTTCGCTCAGCTCTCCTCCACTGACCAGTATTTCTTTTCGTTTTTCTAGGATTAAGTGTGCTTGGCTTTTGAATGAGCGAATGAGTGTATTCTCCTTGTTATTTTGAATTAATTTTTGAGACTCATGTAACGTACATTTATTTAATTGTAATCAATAAATTTACAGTTCTTTTCTTTGAGCTTAATGTAGTTAAACTCGTATTTTATTTCTCCACATTAAGCTTATCTTAGTTGCTGCTCCTAGTTTGCACAAACGCCTTACATTATTCATAAGTGGTACTTAGGCCAGTTCATTTGTATCAACTTAAATCCGTTGTGCCAGCAAGGAGTTAATGCACTGGCAAGAACCTGTTTATTACTATTAGCATTAGTTATTGATTGTCAGGGGTGGAGTCACTTTCTCAAGAGGCTAACAGTACAAACAAACAGCACACGTGAGTAATTAGACTCTGCTGTGTATTGTTGAGAAAGTTTATAAATTCGCGTCTGTAACTTGCAATACTTTGGTGATAGAAACTCTGTGTACAAACAGCTAGATAAGGAGTTTATTACAAGCTCACAGTAAAACAGTCTGCCCGGCTAGGATGTCTGCTATCAACTGATGCAATAACGCCGTCTTCAGGCGTGGGAAAGCATGCTGACCTAGCAAATTTAGTGGAGGCATGTGTGCATTGGGGGGGGACATATATACATCGGGGGTAGACATATTGTGGAGGGGGTACACTACTCCCCCGGGTAGCTGAGACGGTGTCTCCTGACACCGGGAGTGAAAAGGTGTTTGATTAAGTAGTAAGGCAGGACCAGGGAGGTTTGTACAAGGGATAAGTATGATACAGGGGCAGTAGGGGAGACATGGCCATGTTGAGGGGAGGGAATTAGAACGATATATACAGATGAGATATACAAGGATTAATGGGTACAAATTCAGTAAGGGTCGAAGGTATATATAAACATAATGGGAATTACACAATAATAGTTTGATACATGATAAACAAGGAGTAGATATGAGAGTTCTATTGTTGTTCTTCCTTCATTTTTTTTTTTTTTTTTTTTTGTGGATTGTCTGTAGGATACACTGTCACTCAGTAATGCATGAAAGAAATACCATCATTTTCTAGTAGGCAGAGTGCTGTTCACAGTTTGGTTAATTCTCAGATGGCATTGCTAGTCACTGAATGTGAGGGCACTAAGTACGGGGAGTTTCTACGTCGTGTGTAGGGCGTACTATGCCTGTAGCGACTCTGATTTCCTGGAGTCGACGTTCCATTTTTCTGACACAACAATGCACTGCACAGATGATGAGTAGAAAACCTATGAAAGCGATAACCACAGGGGGAAACACAACTGTCGGATGAACCCATGAACGGCTGAAGGCCAGAGAAAATTGATCCATAATGAAATCACTGTCATTGAGGAAGGTGAGCATGCGCAAGTGAGGGGAGGTGATGGTAAGGTTGGCAGATGGTAGGGTTGAAGGCATGTCGATTGGTTGAAAGATGTCATAGGAGTGTTTACGAACAGTTTGGTGATAACGAGTGGCGTAAGTGATGACGGACTCTGATTTGACGGGACAATAGTCAGGTGCTTTGTAGAGACCACTAGGACGGAGCGAACGGAAGAACCAGGACACATGATTGTGACAGAGATGGGAACAGCAAAGAAGAAGTACTGGACATGGTTGAGGTGAGCATGGTGGACCGGGAGGTCAGGAGCTGGGACAAAAGAACAGGCCGAGTAGATGGAATGGTTGCGAACTAAAGCAGACTCACAGGGTGTAGCACTGCTAGGGAAGACAGCGAAAAGGTGGGCAGCACAGAGACGAGAGGTCGGAGTAAGGGAGGAACATTGCTGGAGGTCTGTGGAAGAAAGGAAGGCAATGGAAAGATGATCATGGGAGAGGAGGAAATATTCTGAAGGAACAGATACCTGTAACAAGGAGTTGTTGAGGTGGAAAGGGAAGGGAATGATGTGGAAAAGGTTAAAGGTTATAGCAGAATGGAGAGGAATATGGACGACGACGTATGTAGTGAGAAGAGTGGCTTCGAGAACAGGATAATAATATTCAAGGGAGGAGTAAGGGAGGACCGGGGAGAGACCGAAGGTGGAGTGAGCCCATTCCAGGACAGAACGGAGAGCTGAGACAGGTACTAAGTCGGCAGTGACACGTCCATTGATAGCATCGACCAGGATACGAACCAAGGTAGAGACTTGAGACAGGAAAGAGTCAACGGCCAGTTGGAGATTATCCATGTTGAGTTTCAGGTAGAAGAACTGGGAGATAACGTTGAGATCTGAAAGGTGGCGTTGTAAGATATCGGTGAAATTGTTTAGAGTGGACGTGACTTCATTGAGTTGGGTTGTGAGCTTCTGTAACATAGTGTGTTGGATTTTAATGACTCGGCGTTGTGATTCTAGGGCTGAAGCTAAATGAGTGAGATCAGATTTGAAGCCAGAAATGTCACGGGCTGTAGCAACGCCAAACAAGCCACTCAGAATCTCACCGCCGAAGTCGAAGAGACCTCGTTTCACACAAGAACGACCCACGGGTGTCTGAATGGAAAATGTGTCATTGAGCTCAGTGAATCTGTTACTTATGTATTGCAACTGCCAGGAGAGTGGGAGGAAAAGGTTATAGAGATACTCATTTGGGTTGTGTGTCCCCATGAGGGCCGTGAGATGGTTCCTGATTCCGTGGAGCTGGTGTGCGTAGGCAGGTAGGGCAATGGCTACGTCGGCCAGGGGCGCAAGATCGTAGCGCAAGGAGACCTCGCCTCCTGAGCCGACCAAGGCCCTGGGACGTACTCCACCATTGTCCTAACCTGACCCAGACCCCAGGAGGGTCAGCACTGCCAGCAGGGAGATCGCTAACATCGTACCTAGAAAATCAGGGTAGAGTTAATGGGGGAGGTCGTGAAGAGGTTGATGGGCAGAGCGCAGTTTGGACCGATATTGATTGATTGATGAATGAGCAGGTGAAGATGGAGAGGAAGGAGACTGAGGGATAGGTGGAGACAAGGGAGACTGAGGGATAGGTGGAGACAAGGGAGACTGAGCAGGTGAAGATGGAGAGGAAGGAGACTGAGGGATAGGTGGAGACAAGGGAGACTGAGGGATAGGTGGAGACAAGGGAGACTGAGGGATAGGTGGAGACAAGGGAGACTGAGGGATGGGAGGAGGGGAAGAGGGGGCAGGAGGTTGTGTAAGTGACTCTTCCAACACGAGGCCACAGGGTGCTCGCTTTAAGTCATCGACGTGGACCCATCTGGTGTCCCTAGTGGACAGGTCCTGGAGGTGAAATTTGTTGCCTTGTTGAGTGAGGACGCGGTAGGACCCTGTAAATTTGTCATCCAACTTAGAGGAACGCGTATGGGAATGAGCAAAGACAAGATCGCCTACACTGATAGTGATAGGAGAGGCGGACTTATGTTGGCGCTGCAGCATGTCCTCCTGAGAGGAAGCCAAAGTGGATTGGACATACTGGTGGATTGTCTGGAAGTTGGCCAATTTTAGTTTAACATAATCATCCATGTTGTAGATGGGTTCTGGCTTTGAGGATAAGAGACAGTATGGGAGGTCCTTGTCAAAGCCAAAGAGGACGAAGAAGGGAGATTCAGCAATGGATGCATTGATGGAACTATTGATGGAGGATGCCACTTGGGGAATCCAGTCATCCCAGGACGAACTATGGGAGCCTAGATGTCTGAGGCACTCTAAGATTTTTCGGTTGTGGCGTTCTACAAGGCCATTGGAAGCCGGATGGTTAGGCACGACATTGCACTTACTGATATGAAAGTGGCGACAGATCTCATCGAGAAGGCTATTGTTGAACTCTGTACCGTTGTCAGTAAGAATGGTATGAGGGGTACTGAACGGGCAAATTACGTGATCTACAAGGGCACGTGCAACGCTCTTCGCAGTCTTGTCGGAGAGGGGTACGAGGACACAGTAGTGGGAGAAGTGGTCGACCGCTACGAACAAGTACTCAGCGCCAGATTCTGTGAGAGGTAGTTTTAAGAGATCGATTGAGACAGTTTCCCATGGTCGTGACGGGATTGGGTATTGTAAGAGAGGTGCTGGTAAGCCGGTTGATCCTTTGTGGCGGTGGCAGGAGAGGCAAGAGTCACAGTGGGCATTGATATCGCGGCGCATGGTTGGCCAATAGTATTTGAGACGTGCTTGGCGCAAGCATCGGTCTTTACCTGGATGGGAAGCTTGAGGAGTATTATGAACAATGTGAAGAACCTTTGGTATCAGGGCAGTGGGGACAACAAGTTGGCGTACTTCGCGATTGGGCATATCTTTGCCTGTTAGCAGTGTTTTCCTGTACAAGAGATCATCATCTAGCATGAACTCATCTAGTGATACTGGCAGAGTAGGTAAGGTCGAGGCATCGCCAGATTCTAGGAAATAAATGACTTTGGACCACATGGGGTCTTGGTGTTGAAAGTTTCGAACAACTTCTGACGTTAGTGTAGTGTTTTCAGTTACTTCAGGCTGCAGTGATGTTATAGCTGCTGCTACATGACGTGAGAGTGCGTCTGCGACTACATTCAACTTGCCTGGTACATATTGAAAAGTGGGATTAAAGTCCTGGATGATGACAGACCATCTAGCTAACCTACCTGTTAGGTTGCGATTTTTGAACAAATCACATAGTGGAAGGTGGTCTGTTTGGATATGCACTGGATAACCATAGACGATATTTCTGAAATGTTTCAAGGACCAGATTACCGCTAGTGCTTCGAGATCTGTGACACTGTAGTTACGTTCAGCGGTTGTAAGGGTGCGACTAGCATACACTATTACGCGCTTCCTTGATGCTTCATCGAGTTGCATCAAAACGGCACCAAGTCCAGTGCCTGAGGCATCTGTGCAGAGAAGGAATGGTGTGGCATAATCAGGGAACGCTAGAATAGGGGCATTTACAAGAGCTGTTTTTAGCTTTTGGAAAGCCTGTGACTGGTCGTTAGTCCAAACAAAGGGCACATTCTGCTTGAGTAAGTGGGTCAGAGGAGCGGCGATCTTCGCGTAATCGCGGATAAAGTGACGATAATAGCCACTGAGGCCCAGGAAACTTCGTACAGCGTCGGTAGTGGTAGGTTCTGGGAAGTTAATGATCGCCTTAGTTTTATCCTCATTAGTATGAATGCCTTGTGCATCTACGACATGGCCTAGGAATTTGATTTTCTTTCGCAGGAAGTCACATTTACTGAGATTAATTTTCAGGCCTGCGAGCTGGAGGCGTTCAAAGACTTGCTGGAGTTTGGTAAAATGATCAGGGATGGATTTACTCACAACAATGATATCATCTAGGTAAGCAAAAAGAGAGTGTCCCATCATACTGCTGAAGACTGAATGGATAAGTAGCATGAACACGGAAGGAGCATTTCTCAGAACAAAAGGGAGTCTCTTAAACTGAAAATGTCCGGAAGGGGTGCTAAAGGCTGTAACTGGGCGAGAGGACTCTTCCATTTCGACCTGCCAGTACCCGCTGAGGAGGTCTAAAGATGAAAAGACTACGTTATTTTCACCAAGGGATTCTAGCAAATCAGTGAGGACAGGTAGCGGGAAACGGTCTGGAACGGTGACAGAATTGACCTTACGATAGTCGACTACTGGTCTAAGGTTGCCGTCCTTCTTTGGTACTAAGAAAAGTGGGCTATTCCATGGACTGACGGAGGGTTCAATAATGTCCTGGTCTAACATGTTCTGTACCATTTGATCTGTTTGCTTTCTCTGGCTGTGAGGCAATCGATACGCTGGTATGTAAATCGGCTGAGTTCCTGGGAGTAGTTCAATCGTATGTTTGACAAGGTCTGTTCTACCCATCGGTTCACTGGGTAAGGCAACCACGTTTCTGTACGAGGTCAGAAGGTCGAGGAGTTGAGGCGTATGTTCTGGGAAATCTGTGCAAGTGAGATGTGAGAGCATATCGGGTGAATGCGTCGGCGCAGATCCCATAGAGTTAATAGTACATACACCGATTGGCGTATCATCAGTCTGAATAGTAGGAATTGAGGAATCCTGGCACACCTTTACGGCCGCTGGGTATACTAGGAAGTCTCCAATCTTTACACCACTTTTAAGTTTTAGTGGAGCATTTGTGACATTGAGCAAGTACAGGTAGCATAAACTGTCCTCTAAGACTGTACACCACACTGACTCATAAGTCAAGCCATTCACACAACACGTCTCAGGTAGGGTTAGTACATCCATTCCTTCTTTCGCACCAGCAACACAAACAGAGACTTTGGTGAACTCATGCGGTAACAAAATTGTGCACGTATTCGTTACTGCACGTTTCGTCTCTGCGTGTTGGAGAAGATCATTCAGACTGTGTGAGGTAGGTAACTGAGACATGTCTGAGTCAGAGATAGTGTTGTCGGGAGAGGATGTAAGAGCCATGTTCGAGGGCTGAGATGATGTATCAGGAGACATTGAGGAATTTATGTCCTTGCTCGCAGTCAGTAAAGGAATGATCTCTGTATTCTCAGATGATGAGAGTGGTGGTTTGGACTGGGTTGGACTTTTTGGTAGTGATAGGGACAGAGGTAATTGAAGGACTGATTTGATCGTAAGAACAGGACGGGGACATTCCATAGTGTAAACCGGGAATCCAGAAATGTCTATACTACCACAAGCAGGTAATAATGCAATGGAATGTTGTGCCATGGTGGAGAAACCAATAAGGGCATCTGCGGGATACTGCAAGTCATTAGTGACATGAAATTCAATGAGGATAGGGGGCAAAGCTCTGTGGAGTTTGACTTCAAGGGTGACTCTTCCCTTAACCTTAAACTCTGAGCCGTTAACACCACATAGGCGAATGTCTGGTGGTTCTAGGAAACTGACGTGGTTGTGATGGCGATGAATAATTTGTAAGGAATTTTCAGAGATGAGATTTACTATAGATCCTGTGTCCAAGAAGAATGACGTTGGTATGTCATGACTGCTTCCGAGAATGACTAAACCCGAGGATGTTATGGGACCTACATGGCGGATGGGGAGTTGGGTTTCTGGTTCTACGTGATATTGGTCCGATACGGGCGCGGCGCTTCCCCCGACTGTGGGCGGTTGAGGTAACGACATTCCTCAGTGGTGTGAGTCGTGCTTGATTTGTGGTATTTGCAGTGTGGACGACGTGAGCGGGAAGGCGTACGCTGTCTGGTTTGGGAGTGAGGACGTCTGTATGTACAGTCGCAACTGGATGCTCGATGTCCAGGATGACCACAGTACCAGCAAAGAATCGAAGATTGTCTGTTCCGTCGGGCGCTAGATTGATGACGACCTGTGGTAGGAGAGCGTTGTGTGGCAGGTCTGCCGCGGGTGGTGGGACGGGAGCGAGATTGGTCTGGGGTAGTGGAGGTGTGACAGACTGAGGAGGCCAAGGGTTGGGTGGTGCCCTGACGCGTGTAGTTCGAACCTGTTCTTTCATGAATGGCTTTAGTGACCTGAATAATTTTATCTCCTGGATTGAAACCGATTTCCAAGGCTAGCTCTCGCTGTTTAGGAGTAAGCCAGTGAAGGAATCTCAGGTAACCAATTAAGTCAGCAAAGTTGGTGAGTGAAAGCATTGGAACGCCATTCTTGTCTTCTAACCATTTCGTGCCTACCAGTAATTGGAGCATTTCGCTACTAGTTGCTTTCATGGCGGCGGCAGCTTCACGGAGCTTGGCATATTGCGCTGGGACGCGCAAGTCCTCATCTAGTTGGTTTAGGAGATTAATGAATCCCATGAGAGACGCGGAATTTGAATGCTGGCAACAAAGGCTGATGAGTTCCGTACGAAAATCGCAAAGGTACGAATGCTATCGAAATGTCCTGCACGGATCGCGGATCCGATGTCTGATTTACCGTGATGCAAGTGACCGAGGAGGTAAGCTACTTTGAGCGATTCCTCGGTAATTTGTCTATTATTTATTTCGGTTTCGACTTCTCTGAGGAAATCATAGACAGACCAAGTTGGGTCCTGGCCGGTAAATTTGGGACGATTGGCATCGTCGAGATAGATAGACTGTGGAGGGTTGGCCATGGCTGGAAGAGCAGAAGTGGCGGCAGGAGAGGTGTGGGAGAGAGAGAAGGCAGTGGCAGTTAAGGGCGAGGAAGATGGGGTATGAAGGGAGGCAGGAGAAGTAACGACAGTGGAAGGAGTAGAGGAAGAAGAAGGGAGAGTAGAGGCAGGAGTAGAGGAGGAAGTGTCTGGATTTACGAGGGTAGGACGGGTAGTAAGTGATTCTGCGGGAAGTGAAACGGGAGTCTCAGGTACAGGGTGGTGGTACTCTTTGCCACTTCGTAAATGAGTGATTGTGTTAGAGTCGGCAGACGGGGTATGAGCAGGTGATGTTTCCGGGTCGAGAGGGCTGGCGGTAAGTGGTTGACGTGGAAAGTATGATATTTAATGCGGCAATGGAAGATGAAAGGATGAAGATGGATACGTAGGTGGAAATGTATAAATAACAATGAGAGAATGGAATACACTAGGTGTGAAAATGAATGAAGGTGCGGGTATGGATGGTTTAAATAAAATGCGAAGGATGAGATGGATAATAAATAACGTAGGTGAAGATGAAAACGTGGCAATGGAAATGAGATGGAATATTTACAATAACCAATCTGTAGAGAAAATCGAGGATAATCTCAATAGAAAGGAAAGATATACTATAGTTACACAGTAGAAACGGGAGTGTCGAGAGGTATGACGTGCAGGGTGGCTGGGCGTAGCTGGGCTGGAGTGGGGCGGGGCGGGGCGGGGTGACGGGGCGGGGCGACGGGGCGGGGCTGGGCGGGGCTGGGCTGCGGGGTAGAGACAGCTGGGCGGAGAGGAGACGCCGCGATGAATCACCGGCAGGGAGGGGCGGTCTTAGGAGGCTCCGTAATGCAGACCAGATGCGGGCGACGGCGGAGGCCGGCGGCGAGTGGTGAGGCAGATGTCGGCGCAAGGCAGGTGTAGAGCTGGGGAGTTGCAAATGCAGAGAATGGTGGTGGGCAGACAGCGGGCAGACAGTGATAAGTGGCACCGTGGGGGCAGGAGCTATGATGAGTCCAGAACAGGTGCTGGGAACAGGTGCAACAGGTGCGTAGGTCGGCGACGGTGACACTTGCGGTCAGGAAGAAGGCGTATGGGTGCGGTTGTTTGAGAGGTGAGCACTGGCGAGAAAAATGGTACACTCGAAAAGCACAGCCAAGGTATAGAGGCACGGAGAAAGGGGCGAGGCTGACAGATGCGAGACGTCGTGTATCATGTTGTATCACAAAAAATCCAAGGAGGCGGTCAGAATGTGATGGTTCGAAACACCGCTGCTACCAAATGTAACTTGCAATACTTTGGTGATAGAAACTCCGTGTACAAACAGCTAGATAAGGAGTTTATTACAAGCTCACAGTAAAACAGTCTGCCTGGCTAGGATGTCTGCTATCAACTGATGCAATAACGCCGTCTTCAGGTGTGGGAAAGCATGCTGACCTAGCAAATTTAGTGGGGGCGTGTATGCATTGGGGGGGGACATATATACATCGGGGGTAGACATATTGTGGAGGGGGTACACGTCCTTAGAGAATCGGCTAAGTAAGCCGGCATTAAAGTAAAACTTACTACTTGATTTTCACGAGTCAGTCCCTTGTTTCTATTTTTAAGTAACATCTAGCATTTTTAATTCATAAATTCACATCCCCCTGTGATATAAGAACTGTAGTAAAAGTGATTAAAGACTGTTTTAGAATACTTAACATTTTTATTTCAATATTAAAACAATTAAGTGGCATGGAAAGAACTATCTTATGAAGGTGCCAGTTTGTCAAGGTTTTGCTGGAATTCTAGTGTAGTTCGGTCGCTCCTCCTGCCCAGGTACGACATTAGGGCCTTTCCAAACTCCTGTGCAATTTTCATCCTTCTCTTCCCACTGGGCAGAGTCACCTGGACTCGGAAGAAAGATAGACTTCAGGCAGAAGTGTGGTACTCTCTCTGGCAAACTGAATCTCCAGCCTCATCCTCTGCTGCTTGTCCTTGTCACTGAAGATCCACAAGGAATTGCCCAACTTCCCTACTGTCAGTAAAGAGGCCACTAGATTTTAGTCCAGTCGTTTCCTCTCATTTCTCTGAGCCATTTCCTGCTTTCGTTCTGCTCCTTTCTCAAATTTTTCTATCGTGTATTTCCTCCAGTTGAGTTCGACCTCCCTTTTAGCTTGGGCTGCTTCCTTGAAACCTCTAAAGGAAGGAGTCTGTCCAGCACTAAGTTCCTGGCTCTTCTTCAAGATAATATTTGACCTGCTTGCTGCATTCAATGTGCCTAACTTTCTCAGTCTGCAGTCCGCTTTGCCACATTGTCTCTCCATGCCAGTGTTGTGCAGTGAGGTTTCATCGATGTTAGTTGCCTAGTCACTCATGGGGTAGTCCATTGGAAGGCCTCCTCATCTATGACATTGGCTCTCCTCTGTCTGGCTAGGACTGTCTGCAGGTGGGCCTGCATTAGGTTGGTCAGCTTTTTCACCTCCTTTAGGTGCTCTTAAGTTAAGTCAGACACGGAGTTCAGGACTTCGTACTTGTAGTTCTTTTTCACACCAATGATGAAATAGTCAGACACCCCAGGGTATTCAGGTTTTGTAAATCTCATAAAGTCATCACTGATGGGCGGTTCCGAGCCTGCGTGCAGTCCTTTGTAGAACTCTGTGAGCTGAGTATGGGTAGTGCCTTTTTCTATTGCTCTGCCATAGACGGGTTCCACCAAGTGCACACCCAGGCAGGCCAACACCATGAGGACGACTCTTGAGATATGGGAGTTCCAATACTTCTCTGACCAGGCAGGCTAGGCGGTTGTTGATGTGAGGATTCAGCCTCAGAAACTTTGCCAGGTGGTCATAATTGTATATTAACCCCTAAAGTACTAATCTTATCGATTGGGCTTTTAGCACAATTTCTTAACCCGCGCCATCCCGGCGACATGAATTAACGCAGCAACATTGCAAGGTCCCTAATTTGCACAATTTTCAATTTTCGCGATTGATTTCGCGAGTGATTTTTGGCACGTATACACGGGACATCTTCCTCTATTCCTCTACAAGATGCCAAGCAGGAACAATGCCTTACACCGCATAAACTCTCCCCCCCCCCCGCACGCCACTGTCTCGCCAATTCACCTATTACCAGTGACCTGGGCAATAAAGACATTCAGGGCCAGAGTGATTCCCCAATCGATGACAATGTGGAGTACAAAGTTTACATAGCATTAGAGGAAGAAACATTCAGAAATGATGATCAGGTAATGTGGGAAAAAAGAGATCATGAATGGTGATGAGTTAGTTAGTGAAACAATGCTTATAATGCCTATATTACTGTTTGAAAACCAATATACTCTTGTACTACATATAAATTCGTACCAAGTAAATAAATAAATACTGTTTATGAGTGGATAAAATAGTTACCCTCCCATAAAACTCGTTTTCTTTGGTGCCAGCCTGTTAGAAAACCCAGTCAGGAAAGCAAATACTCGTACCTAAATCGGGTATTTTAAACCTCAGGTGAGTGATTTCTCTATGAATTTTAGATGTTTCTCACCAAAAGCGGATGTTTGAGCCAAAAAAAAAAAAGGTCCAAAACCGTCAGGATGGGGCGGGTTAAACAGACGAGCAACACCAATCATGCAACATCCACAAAAAAACTGGCCGCAGCTGGCTCCACCTCAACTGTGATGCAGATGGCTTCTAACCAATCAGAACTAAGTGTTGGACACACTGGAGGGGGGGATCCAGGCCCGTACCTAGGCGGTGGGAGTGTACCCCCCACCTCCCTCTCGCCACGTCCCTCTACCCCACTACCTTGTTGCTACCCTACCTCCCACCCCTCTTATCTCCACCACCACCACTCCCACACCCTGCTCATGCATCCCCCCCCCCCTCCCATGTGGATACCCCCATGACTGGGGTAGGGTATTTTCCCTCTACTCTCCCTCCATGTCCCTGTACTCCACTGGGGCCCTTCTTTTGTGTCTTGTGGTGGTCTCCTCCCATCTCTCCATCCCCATACACCCCTTCCTGGCCTTACCACCTCCCCCACCACCTCCAACCCCCCACCCCAACCCCCTACCCTCACCCCTACCTCCTAGTAAGCAGTATCTTTACCTCCCCAGCCTCGAATATTGCGTATTTTTTTACGCTTTATGGCACGTGTTCTTGAATCATTACCTGTAATTTATTCGTGTCTTTGCATACAGATATGCACACCACAATTGTTTTAGCTGCCTTTATTCGAAACCCACTGGAAAAAGAAATTTTATTTTATGGTGACGCTTGCAAACATGTTGGAACCTTCAAAATCGAAAAGAAACAAAACAAAAAATAGCTAGATTTGACAGCTCGGAGGGGAGGGGAGGAGGGAGGGGAAAGGGGGGAGGGGAGATTAGGCGAGGGGAGGGAAGGGAAGGGAGCAAAGAGGAGGGGAGGAAAGGGAAGTTGAGGGAGGGGACCGGAGGTATGGGGAGGGGAGAGGAGGGGAGGATAATTTTTACTGTTTAATTTATTTTTATTAGAGGGTTCATGACCATTTTCCCTGGCTAGATTTGACAGCTCGGCGGGGAGGGGAGTGGGGAGGGTGAAGTTAGGCAAGGGGAGGGGAGGAAAGAGGAGGGGAGGAAAGGGAATGGGAAGGAGGGGAATGGAAGTATGGGGAGGGGAGAGGAGGGGAGGAGAATTTTTACTATTTATCATACTTATTGTGGGGGTTTGTTACCATTTTCCTTTTTTTCCAAGCACATTACAATGGTCTATAACATCATGAAAATTCAGGAGCCACCAGCTTGAGGCACATGTCCAGTGCTTGCCCAGCCAGACTGGTATTTTTGCTGTATACCTCCAGAACGACCATGAAACCCTTCATAACCTGCTCCATCTTCATATCTGCCTTCACCAGCCTCATGACCTTAGTCATGGCACAGCTGAACCCCAGTGTAGTATGAGAACCACAAAATAATTTTCCTGCTGGTGTGTCCAGGTCGTACATCTCCACCAGCAGCTTTGAAAAGCCCTTGTTGTGCTCTGTGCTGTCATAAGGGCATCTACAAGCTTTTACACGTCCTCTGCACTGACTCCTCTGACAGATGCCAGTATCTCAAACCCTATATCCACCTGCATTGCAATGTTCTCAGTTGTCTATCCTTAGATTGGCAGTATACGTAGAGGAAATAGGCTGTCCTGACCTACATGCAGCCCTTGCACCATGACGTGGCCTACACCTTTCATTGTGGTACTGTCTGATGCATGGGTAATCATCTTACCCTTCTGTTTCTCCTCCTCAAGCTTGCCTACAACTAGCGACAAACTCTGGACCTCAATTTGCTGAAGAGCTGTCCTTATGTTCCTGTCGATTGGCACTGTATCTAAGTCAAAAATCTCATCACATTCTTGAGGGCTTTTCCATCTTCTTCCAAACAGTGTGTGCCAACCTCAACGACAGCTTAGCTCGATTCACTAACAGAAAGCCCCTTTCCTGAGAGCTAGGCCACAGTTTGGTAAAACTTATCACGTACATTTCTCTCTGAAACTCGGGTGTGCTAAAATTCTTGCGGTAGCTGATCATCTGTGTCTGCCTCAGCAACATCCTTGAAGAGCTTTCTCTTCCTTAGCTTGGGGTCAGCTGCAACCTCACTCTTCTTGCCCTCGTTATCATGTGTGTCAGTCTCACAGATCTGCTGTCGCTTTTGGCCTCGGTTCTCTTGCTCTTCGCCATTCCTGCTGGTGGGAATCTCACCAGCGTCTACGAGAATATCAGTGATCTGGCCAAGGGTCTTGTACTAGAACTGATAGTCTCTCATCCTCCGGTATTCATCCTGTCTCTCTCTCAGCCTTTGGGCTCTCATTGTACATTGGTACCACACAGAGTCCACATCTCTGTGACAAAACATCTTCCTCTCCATCGTCTGGCCTTCATAGTATTTATATTCCATATCACTCATGCTCACCCACTACTCCTGCTCCAGATGTTGCTGCCACGCAGGGTCCTCTGCGTATACGTAAAAGTGCTCACACTTTCTATCAAATAACTCCTTATATTGCCTGACAGCTTTGGAGTCTTCCTTCCCTTTCTGTTCATATCTCTTTCTGCCATCACTAAACTGTTTCCTGAGGTTCTCTACCCTCCTCTGGATGGTGCTCAAGGACACATTGAACATGGTATGACGGTAGTGCTTAGCGTAAATCTGCTTCGCCACCTCCTGTACCTCCATGTCAACAGTCACCTTGCCAACGCCCATTACCTCCAAGTGATACCTAAGCATACCTATTACACTCAGCACTGTGAGAAGTTTTGTTGATGGTTGAAAATATTTGGATGGAGGAAAGTCCTTATCAGCATCATATTCTTTAGCATCAGATCTAGTTCTTGGCTTGGATCGGGGTTTACTACTGCGTGCCATGCTGTATCTTAACATAGTTTTATGTTTGTTTTATCACCATCAAACTCGGTTGACTTCTCAAAAACATAGAAATGAAAAATATCTTCAATCACAGTAAGCTTTCATGTCCCTTTTTACTTCTCAGATCAGTTTTGTGCAATAACTTACAGATTTTATACTCAGTTACAAGTATTTCTGTACCAGTGACCATCTCTGATATTTAGTGATATTAGTCCATAAATAATATTCTTAAATATAATTAAGTTGTCAGGTATATGCTTATGTATGAAAGTATTACACTTCAGTGAGTGTGATCAATATATAATGTATCAAATTGATCCAAATGAGCAATATACCACTTTCATACCTACCATCCGACAGTATGTTTGATGTCAATTGTTTTGTGTGTGTGTGTGTGTGTGTGTGTGCGTGTGTGTGTGTGTGTGTGTGTGTGTGTGTGTGTGTGTTTTAAGCTAGATACCCACTTCTTATGCAGATATCTCTAAAATGATCCAATGCATCACCTCTGAAGCGGACATTATCATATTTCAAAATTTTTGTTTTCAGCCCAATTATCACCCCACACTATGTGTGTAGGGTTAACCTTCCTAACATATAGTCCCAATCTGGTCTTTTTTCCACTTTTACCAAATTTTATTACATAACATTTGTCCACATTGAATTCCTTTTGCCATCTATTTCTCAATTCAAGAAGCTTATTTAATTCCTCTTGTAGCTCCATGGAAGAGTCAGTGTTTGTAGTTTCCTTTTGTTTTTTTGCATCAACAGTGGGTAGCTTCCATTTTTTTTTTTAATAACAAATCAGAGGACGGAAAATGAAGTAAATAAATATTTAGGGACCTTCCATTTCATTTATATATACTAAAAACACAATTGGTGCCAGCACTGAGTCATGTGGAACTCCACTTGTCATTTCTTTCCATAAGGAGTGATTTCTTCCTAGCACTGTTCTCGTTTCCCTCTTACTGAGAAAATCTTGCATCCAATTGTACGGATTACCTTGGATTCCTCCTTGGTGGTACAGTTTCCATAGTAGTCTTTTGTGTGGTACTCTCTCAAATGCCGTCTTGATATCTAAATATATGCCGTCTAGGCAGTCATCTCTTTTCTGTATTATTTCTGCAACTCTATCATAGTAACTTAATGGGTTAGTAACATGTTTTTCCCTTTCTATAAAAAAAAAAAAAATCTTTCCATTGTCATATTGTGTTTTTCCAGGTGATTTACCCAAGAGCTTCAAATCAGTTTTCCTGATATCTTGCTTTCGATGCTGGTCAGTGATACTGGTAAGTAGTTATGTGGACTTTGTCTATTTTCTTTCTTGAAAAGGGGGATAATGTTTGCTTTCTTCCAAATATCAGGTAGTTTTCCTTGTCTTAAGGATTCTCTGATTATTAAATGTAATGGACTGCTTAGCTCTTTTGTACATTCTGTAATACCCAAAATGAAATCTCATCAGGTCCATTTGCTTTTCACTTGTCTAATATCCTCATCTCTTCCTGGACCTCTTGTTTAGTTATACGTATATTTGTTAATATATGTGGGCATGCTTGTTCGTTTTCATCTCTCGCAAATGTACTTTCTTAAGTAAAAACTGATCGGAAATTTTTGTTTAGTACTTCACAAACATCTTCATTGATACAGATTTCCCCTCATCCACGATGGATTGTATTTTATGTTTAACTTTTGGTTTGCTTCGTATGTAGCTGTAAAACAACTTTGGCTGATCAGTACTTGTATTTACAATGTCTTCCTCAAACTACCTTTGAGCTTCTCTCCTTATGCTTGTACAGTATAATCACTTCTTGCCTGCTTGTAGTTGTATGCTCTCTCACTTTTATGTTGTCTGTCTCTGATCCACAGCAAATCTCTTTTCTCTTTTGCAGTCAGTATTAAACTAGTTCTTTATCCATATTTCCATTTCTTTGTGCAATGGGACATAATTCTGGACTCCTGTTTCCTAAATTTCAAGGACGTTTTCATATATAACATTTATATCTTCTCCTCTCAACTCCTTTTCCCAGCCTATATCCTTAAAGTACTTCTTTAGGTCATGACAGTTGACCTTTTTGTAGTTTAGCCTCATTTTTCAGTTTACATTACCTCTAACTATATCATATGCAATCCTGAATATGTAATCGAATACTGCATGATCTCTTTTGCCGAATGAGGGTGTGACGGATTATATTGCTTATTTCATTTTCTTGCCAAGTAATTATGAGATCTAATGATTAGTGGTCTTCTGGTCCTCCTTTTCTGGTGTTCTCCTTTACATGTTGTGTTAGAAAAAAATCCTGTATAAGATCCAAGAGCTTTTGATCCCAACAGCTTTCATGGATTTTTAGGTCTACGGTATTCCAGTTTATATTTGTGTTAAAATCTCCCATTATCATAATTCTTTCAGATTTTTCTTCCATTCTTTATAATAGGGTTCTTAAACTCTGAATTGTCTTTTCTGCCAGTTCTTCATATTCACCCCTATCCCATAATTATGTTTTTCTTGGGTGGCATATATAAATTTATTCTACTTGTGAAGGTATGTCTGTTTCTATCTCTTTTACTTGGAGTCTTTTCTTTGTTAGTATCATAACTCCTCCCTCCACCTTTTTTTTTCTCTCTCTCTCTTCGTCAAATATTGTACTCATCCAAATTTAAAGAGTCGTTTGATATCCTTGAGGTTAATTTTGTTTCTATTAGACACACAATATGAGGTTCATCTATGATATAGTCTTTCATCTCTAATAATTTGGATACCATTCCGTCTACATTTGAGTACATCAACTTAGCCATATTTTTCATATATTTGACATTGGTTGAATCTACCATCTTATTTATATTTAGTCTCTGCTGTTTACGTGCCATTTTTTTTTTTTTACTTGCAATCCTACTACTTTGTAAAAAAAAAAAATACTTCTCTCTCTTCATCTGATCTTGCATCATTCTTTCTTTTTGTTTCTTCCCTCTTTTCCATTAGTAATCCCCATTCCTCTTGTTAGGCACCTTTTCATCCACACTGTCTTTTTTGTACTCTTTTGAATCCTTAAGTTAGTTAGCATTTTCTAATACCTGTTTTACATTGGTCACACTTTGAAAGGTTACTTTCAGATGCCTTAACTTGTTTCTCTCATATTTCCCTCAACTCTTAATTCCTCTACATACTTCTCACAGATTTCCTCTGAAACTACTGTCAGTATGTTCATTATATGTACCATCTCCTTGTTACCTCTGGTGATTCTATTCCTTATTTCTTCATCAACTTTACCAGTGATGACTATAGATTTGTTAATTCCGGCCGTTTTCTTTATCAGCCTTGTTTTTCATAATGTCTTTCACTTCTCATGTCATGTCTTTTGCCTGAGCATTGTTTTTTAGATCTTGACTTGTTTTGGCTACTTCTGCCCATGTATTTTGTACTTCCTTTGTGTAATTTCTCATCATTTCATTGGCCTGAGTTATCTTCTCATCAATGTTTCTGTTTTGCTCTATCAGATTATGTGCTTGTCTAATTATGTCTTTATTATTATTGTACTCCTTCAGAACTCTCTTATGGGTGACTACTGTATTTCCCATTTCGTTGATTTTCTTCCTCGGAGTGTCTACCACAGCTTGTAGCTCACCTATTGTTGCATCTTTTTTGTTTAATTCCTTTACCAGTTCCTTTTTTTTTTTTTTTCATTTTGTTGGTACAGTTCCTTCCTTGTTTCTTCCAATTCCAGTTTGAAAATTTCCGCCAGTTAATTCGCTTTCTCTGCAAATTTACTAAATGTAACCAGTTCCACCAGGTCTGTGTAGTTATCTTAACTAGATGCACGTCTTGAAAATACGCGATTTTATAGAAATACAATTTCTGCTGACAATTTAGCATCTCCGTTGTGTCAGTGCTGGAATTTACCCAGCGCTCATCTGTTGTGATATTCGACGCAAGGCCTATCTGTCTGCCTGCTAACGCCGCAATTTCCTTAGGGCTGTGATTATTTAATATACCTATATTGGACAGAATCTTTTCGCATTACTTGATCTACAGTCATCTATAATATAACTTAGTACCAAGCTTGACTCATTTTTTGATACACTTAGGAATTTGGTGCAGCTGAGCAGAGCGTAGTCACGCACGCCTGTTCTGTCCCGTGTTCCACTCGTGTGTGTGTTCTTACCTAATTGTTCTTATCTAATTGTATCTTTACAGGAATGAGTCAAGCTCGTACTGTCCCGTGTCTTAAACCATATTTTTCGTACATATCCTTAAATTTGTGAATTGTTTTGGCACACACTATTTCATTCGGTAGTGCATTCCATTGATCAATTGCTCTGTTTGGGAAACTGAATTTCCTTACGTCTTTATCACCTCTCTTCTTATGCAGTTTTTTGCAGTGTCCTCTTGCTGATGCTTCTCCATATGTTAAGTAATCATTTATGTCTATTTTCTCCTTTCCTGATATGCACTTATATAGCATTATCATGTCACCTCTTTTCCTTCTCTCCTGTAGTGTTGGTAGATTCAGTTTATTTAGTCTTTCTTCGTAGCTTAGGTCCCTTAAGCTTGGTATCCATCTTGTAGCGGCCCTTTGAACTTTTTCAATCTTGTCTATATGCTTTTTGAGATGAGGACTCCAGACTACTGATGCGTATTCCAGGGTTGGTCTAATGAATGATGTTATTATCCTTCTTACCATGTCTTCATTTATGTATGTGAATGCTATTCTCATATTTGCAAGCAGTGTATACATGTTCCGTACCTTCTCGCTGATGTGGTCAGCCGGAGATAGTGTGTGAGTGTGTGTGTGTGTGATATTTACAGGGAATTTGTGTAACCAGTGATTTCATGCAATCCCTAGTGAATTTGTGAAATACGTTTGAATTAGAATGGGTTTATTAAGGTTAGGTTAATTTAGGAAGCGGTTAGGTTAGGCTGGGATAACCTAGGTTAAGTTTACATTATGTTAGGCTAAGCTACTTAGGTCAGGTTAGGTTAGGTTAATTTATATAAATGCTAGGCTAGTTAGGTCAGGTTAGGTTTGGTTAATTTTTATGAATGCTTAACTCAGCATTTATTTAAATCAACCTAGCAAGACCTAACCTAAACTTAATCTAGATTGGCCCAGCCTAACCTAACGGCAGCTGTAATTAGCCCAACCTTAATCAACCCATCCTAATTTAAACTCATTTCACGAATTTCCTAGGAATTTCATGAAATCATCGGTTACACATATAAATGCAAAACATATAAATGCAGTACTGAGCAAAGTATGCTAAACATCCCAGTTACCGGTGGATCAGTCAGGGACGACGTAAATTTACATTTTGACCAGTGACAGATCAACCATTAGATGACCACCAGATTTATTCAGACCAAGTCCTTTTAATCATGAATAACATCTACGTAAATAGTTATTTTAACCGAATTTCTTATGTCTTCAAATGCCTATGCATTATGTATGCAGGTATGAAGCTGTTATAAACAAGATGAGTTTGTTAGGGGAAAATTGTGCAAAATCTGGGCGAAGTAAACATGGAACTTAATCTGTAAAAAAATATATGATAAAGTTTCTTTTTGTGCGGCTTATAATCAGAAAAAGACTATTGAAATTTTGTGTGAATATCTATTAGTTTCTCTACTAAAGGCGGAGCATCTGGAAACAATAAGAATAGGGGCTGTCACTGAACATAGCTATTTTTGGTCCAGGTTTGCTACAGTATGTTTACAATCCACGAGGTGAACGTGAATAAATACACTATTTCCTGTGTTTTCTTCATTGTTTACCTGAGTTTGTTACACTGCACGCATGCATGTGTGAGTGGGTGTGGGTGACAGAACAATTGCGTGTGCTTGAGATACACTATTTCCATGGGCAAAAACGAATTTGATGGAAAAAAACAAAAACAAAATTTAATTGGCGATTTTTTATGTCAGTCCATTGATTTTCACAGTCATTTGTTGTGGAAATACCTGTTTTTTCTTGTTTTTCCTCCCTTCTCCACCCAAAGCGACAGTGAGGTTCCGAGGGAAGCGGGGTTTGGGGTGGGGTAAATGCAAGGAAATGAATCATTTCCACTGAAAAAATGATGGTTAGAATCAAATGAACCGTATAGAAAAAAACGCTTGAATGTTTTGTTGTTGTCCATATCATCTATACTAACTGAAGAACTTCATTCTCCAGACCCCCCCAAATATTAACATAACCCCATGTAACCATACAAGACACAGGGTTAAAAAAAAATCAACTTATCAGGCAAGTTAAACATTCATTTCACCTTATATAACAATGTCCAACTCAGTCCAGCACGGTCTTTGAACATACTTGGGGTTTCATTTTCTCTGGGTTCAACTTGGAAGGATCATATTACCTCTCTTGTCAACTCTGCTGCTAAGAGATTAGGTGTGCTAAGTTGACTTCGCGCCTTCTTTCCCACCGCACAGTTCTTGACTTTCTACAGGGGTTTTACTTGCTCATATGACAAGTACATCTCATATGTGAGGAGGCTCCCCGCATCCAACTCCTCTCAACTAGGTGGAGGCTAAGGCTTTTCGTCTTATTAACTCTCCGTCTCTTACTGGCTCCCTTCAACCACTGTCAGTTTGCTGCACTGTTGTACCTTTATCTCCTTTCTATGGTTATACTTCAATGATCACTGCTTCTCTGAACTGTCTCCTTGCATCCTTCCACCACTTCAACAGGTGCACAGGACCTGTCTGGCAGGAAACTCTTATTCTTTTTCAGTCCAACCATCTAATGCAAAGTTTTACCGATACTCCCAGTCCTTTAAGTATGCAATAAATCAACACTGGAACTGTCTTCTTTTACCTATAATTCGAACTGCCTATGACCCCTAGTTTTGTAAACGCAGTGTGTCCAACCATCTCAAAATGAACGGATCTTGAATTTGGCTTTTTTTTTTTTTTTTAGGAAAGAATCTTATGGGCTTCTAGCCCTTAGTTCCATCTTCCTTCTGTTAAAAGCATCAAACAAATCTTTTTGTAGCTTAATGATCTGTGGATCCTTCGCCACCTAGACCAATCTCCACTATTTTTAGTTTCAGTAGAAAATTATATTAGGAAAAAGTTTGATACTGACCTAATTATCCAAAACAAAACACTTTAAATTGCATACCTTGTGTGTGCCCATAAATTAAAAAAAAAATGTGTTCTTGCATGCATGTGTGCATGAATGTGAGTTTATAACCTTCAGAGTATTGATACAGATTTAAGATTACTTAACCCGCTGCGTGCCAGCTATATTTAGCCCTGTGGGTCACCCCAGTGCCAGCCATTTTTTGACCTTTTTATTTCGCTAAAATGATAGATTTTGATGTGGAAACAACGTATTTCACCATTAAAATGCTCACCGAGGCTCGGAAACGGGTTTTATTGAGTCCTGCTTACTGATGTTCAGGTATAGTTGCTCTCTCACGCTCACCACATACGTGAGAGAAAGCCGTTTTCTGTGTAAGGTATACTCAAGTGTTTATGCTGGGAAGGTATAGCATTGTTCAGTACATTTTTCTGATTAGTTATTACTTCAGTATCTATCACCATTTGCATGTCTTTCACACTGTGAATGCATTATCTTACACTTACTTGAAGATAGGTACAACCTGAGTTCATTATGTACAGTCCTGACACTTTCAAGAAGGTATTTACAACTTGACTTCACTATATAGTCATTACACTTACAAGAAAATATTTACAAAATGCCTGCACTATGTACAGCACTGGGTGAGGCACACAGGCAGAGTGAGCATGAAGGGGGAAGCGAGTGAGTGTATGACCTTTACAGCATGGGGAATGCTAGAGGAACAGTTACCTTACATCCCTGCCAATTTTTACCAGCGAATCTTGAAATATGCGGTCACAGTTAAGTTGTTTATTTTTAACTGTTATAAAACGGCACTGGCACTGGCCGCAGAATTATGTCAGACTGCTTTAAAACGGCACTGGCAAGCGGCTGGTTAAAGTGGTGACAGTAAACGAATAAACTGTTCTAAATGTAATTGCAATGAACTTTCATAAGCTTTAAATAGTGTATGAGCAGTAACTACAAATCAAAGTATTGACCCATGGCTCCCACAGGTGGATGACCTTCCTTCGCTTTGGACTGTTGCATAAACAGGACTACCGGTTTGTAACAGCATTAATTAATAACGCAGTAGGAAGAGACGGTTATTCAATGAAACTTACTCAAAATGAAGCTCCCTATATAATCGTTATACTGCAACATTATGAACAATTTACAACCACAGTCGTCAAAGTCAATATAAAGTTCACAATATTGTGATCCAGTTTGCCCTGGCCATCACTAACCCCTTCAATTCAGAAATGTCTCCTTGGCTAAAATGAATACCCTCTGAACAATCTATGACGAGAATAAAAGAGAAAAAATTAATTGGGCTGAAGGGATCTATCAAAGTGTTATAGGAGAGTTTATAGCAATTTGACAATCACGTACAGAGAGAGAGAGAGAGAGAGAGAGAGAGAAGGGAATAGGTAATTGGCCAAGGTTTAATATTTCCAAATACGTTTACCTTAGTTATTATTCCACTTCGTTTCTCGTAATGTGGAATCTTAGATTAGGTCATGTCCGGTACTCCATACGTCTGTTAGTCTGTCCGTCCATTCATCCGTTAGTCTGTATTTCCTCTCATCCGTTCCACGCTGTATCTCAGAAATCATTTGTTGGAATTTGTTCATATTCTGTACGACTGTAGGGCCATATAGGAGGCTGATGCCTGTCTTTTCGAAATTTTGAAAAAGAAATTCAAGATGGCCGACTTATGACCAGTTTTTATTTTTTGACACTTTAAATCCTTTATATTTATTTTACTTTTAACGATAAGTTTACAGGTTGTAATAAGCTTATATCATCATCATCAGCCATTATAAGTCCACTGCTGAACAAAGGCCTCCCCCAACATTTTCCACGAATTCCTTGACTGAGCCAATCTCCGCCACGTTTTCTCTGAAAATTTCTGTATCTCATCTCTCCATCTCCTGTTTGGCCCTTTTCTGCTACGCTTACAATCTCTTGGTGTCCAGTCAGTCAACCTCTTGCTCCATCGGTTATCCCCTGTTCTTGCTACATGGCCTGCCCACCTCCATTTCTGTGTGTGTTTTTTTTTAATAACTACTATACTGTCTTTGACTTTAGTTGCTCTCTCACCCAAGTTGATCGTTTCCTGTCCCTTAGAGATATTCCCAGCACTGACCTTTCCATTGCTCTCTGAGAACGGATTAGCTTACTTTCCATAAATTTTCTTAGTTTCCAGGTCTCACAACCGTACGTCATAGGAAGAATTATACATTCGTTATATACTACTCGCTTCATACATAATTACTGGCAAGCTGCTTTTCTTAATGTCTCTGTGTTTACCAAATGCTCTCCATCCAATTATAATGCCTGTTTTTATTTTGCTATCATAGTCTTTCGTTAATTTTAGATTTTGCCCCAATTAATTGCACTCCTTGACTTCTCCAAGAATTTCTTCACTTATTCTGATGACAGTCTTTGGTGTATGCGGATTAAACATTAGATTTACGCCAGTTCATCTTATACAAGAAGTCATATATAGTGAGTCAAATATATGATGTTAGAATTGACCTGTGACTTGGTCTTCAAGGTCAAATGTAAAGTTTTCTTATATCTTTGTCTCTATGAGACGTTATGTTTGTATGAGAAGCAAATGGGAAGTCATATCCCGGGTGTCTATATGTGATATCAGATTTGACCTGTGACTTTCTTCCAAGGTCAACTTGAAAGTCGAATGCGAATTTTCACGTATATACTTGTTTCTTTCTAAGACAGAACCTATGTTTTTATGAAACACGTATATGAAATCATATAAAAAGATTCAAAATATGATGAGAAATTTGATCAATAATATACTGGGGCTGATATGGAAAAAGCCATGTGTTATTACATAAGTATCTCTCTTTCCGAGATAGAGCCTTTATTTTAGGCAAGGATTAAGCAGGAGAGTGGTACTGGATTTTTTTAATTTTTATGAGTTGTTCTATTTTGTTTCTGACTGTTAATAAAACATGTAATCTGGTAATACAGATAAGGCAACATTTTCAAAGTGTAACTTGTAAACTAATACTGCCTTACTTCATAGTGAGGGCATCTCGAAGTCCATCCTCAGTATTTACTCCAACATACATCAGTTCTCCTAAAGCCTTGAAGACGGGTGAATCAGACTTGGAGAAGAAGCTCTTGTGAGGACTGCCATATTGATCAACGGTTACTCTGAAATACAAATTATATTAAGCAACTTACACAACATTTAGAACTTGTATTGCTTCGTCTGATTGTTGATTCCCTGTCATCTCCTTTCATTTCCATCACACACACACACACACACACACACACACACACACACACACACACACATATATATATATATATATATATATATATATATATATATATATATATTTATATATATATATATATATATATATAGGTGGGGGCGCCCACCATCCACTCACTCGATGTAATGGTGCTCTCGGGTATCTGCCCTTTCCTCTCCATCCTTCTTTTCTTCCATTCTCTTCTTTCTTTCCTTCATTCTTTCCTTGTCCTTCTGCCTATGGGTGACTTTACACTCCCTCTTGTCTTTCTTTCCTTCATTCATTCCACTTCCTTCAGCCTGTGGGTGACTCTACACTGAGTGACAAGCCAAATGGTTTCCTGTGCACCAGGAAACCATTTACTACGCTGGGTGGTAACCATATAACCAAATTTTGGCGCCTGGTGGTTTAGTGGGTAATTATTGCGCTCCAATCGGATTGAGCCGGTGAAAGTTTATATCCAAGGGATGGTTGGGGTTATTTGCTCATGTAATGCCACTCAGGGATGAGTGAGGCTGGTCACTCTCATCTTAAATGTCGGGACCAACTGCCTAGCCCCGGGCTCCTACACTCCTCATGGGGCAATGTAGGATTGGATGATGGATATATATATATATATATATATATATATATATATATATATATATATATATATATATATATATATATATACACAGTATACTGCTAAGATTCCCATTCTTTTTGTCTGTTTGCACCCTCTAATTAGCCGAAATGGTGCATTGCAGAGCAACAATTTTGAATCAACGGACCTAAAGTGAGCTAACTTAAAAAAATTTGTGTAAAAAAATAATGTGCAATCAACCTCCGGCTACCAAAAATGTTAATGAACACAGGTCCGTATATTACGCGGTAATGCAGCGGGGCATTTCCGTGGAATATCATGTCTCTGCAGAGAGAGAGAGAGAGAGAGAGAGAGAGAGAGTTAAGTTGCGTGTCTGTCTGTCCTATATGGAAATCAAGGGGGATGCATATAACACTCTTTTAACAGCTCTGATTGGTGTAAGTTCCCCACGATCTCTACCCCCATTCACTTTCTGTATCAGGTGACACACACACACACACACACACACACACACACACACACACTCTCTCTCTCTCTCTCTCTCTCTCTCTCTCTCTCTCTCTCTCTCTCTCTCTCTCGGCTTCTTGTATTTTCTCAGTCTTTTCCTCTCCCCTTCACTTGCTTTATCATGATACATCTCTGCCTCCCACATTATAATGATCTCCCTCACCCACACCTATTCTAAAAGTATGCTTCTCCACACCTATTCTAAAAGTATGCTTCTCCAAGTATAACACCATCTCTAGTTTTCTTAGGTTGCGTAGGATGCTCATAACAATGTCATCAGCATTATATATTTAAAAAAAAACAACTTATAGGACCATACTATTTACTTCCACTTATCGCGTTCAGCAAAGCGAAGATCGAAGAGAGAGGAAGTGAAGAGTTGCATTGTGCAGACGCTCGTTTGCCAGTCGTTTGCCTCTTTATAGGGATACCACTAGCCACTAATGTCACATGTGTCTGTCCTCTGGCAAAATAATATTATGTAACGTTTACACTGTTAATATAACCTTCATTAAGCAACCAGCATCATACACGAATATATATTTTTGAAACTCGAGAAAATTTTGTTGTGGCAGCCAGCAGGTTTTATATATGTTGCCAATAAATCGATTTTTGCTTAGTTATTTTCGCCTGTCTACGAACTTTCGATGACATTTTATGATCACATATAGCAATGTATACATATATATTACACATATGCTTCCTTACCCTTGTTTAATATATGTGCTAACACTGATATAGTCTAGACTACATCCACCAATCACAGTCGCTCTAAGATACCCTGCTCACCAAGTGTTACCAGATAAAAATACGAGTCCCAGAGCGAGGCTGGGGTATCTGGAACCTTGACCGACTCTACGTTCTTCCTAAGATGAAGAAAAACTTTTATTGATAGCCAGAATACAATAAAAAAGGCAGCTCGATACTGAAGTTAACTGAACAGTGGGCTAGGAACATATTTACATTGACATCCTTTAATATACCTAGTAAATTATTGTCATCATTACACACACACACACACACACACACACACACACACACACACAGAAGATATATTTCACTCAAAACGTATTGAGGCTAAATACAAATTATTTTTAAATTCACTGTGTTAACCTTGTTTTTTGTTTTTTTCATTAATTGCAGTTGATTTCGAGGCCCCCTCAGAAAGCTTGGGGGTGGGCGAGCGGCCCTCGCTGCCCCCCCTCCCCACATGACGTCCCTGACATCCTTGTCTTATACCACAGCTCTCTGAAAAGAAATTTGTTGCTCCCCCTGCAGATTTAATACCACTCAGTGTCCGAGTGCGGGACATTTCAACCAGATTTTTTCTTTCAAGAATGTAGGGAGTATCAGGAGCTCCAACACTGCCAATAGTTCTTGGATGTGAATCCAGATTGCTATGACCACTGAAACGTCAGCAACATCCTACATATTGGCAGTAAAATCATGAATGCGAGAACCTTGCTTTGTACGTCCTGCATTGTAACACCAGGCTACGGTAGTAACTGCAGTAATGTTAGCTCCTGTTATCCTAATTCTGATAAGGAGAAAGAAGCCCTTTGTGTGCTTAGGAAGAATACCAGTCTGCCAAACAGACTCCATGGTGGCTAGTAAACTACAAGTCATGGCTTCATCCTCCGCTTTGATCAGTTCTGTAGGGATGGCACAAACGTCAGCTGCTCTTCCATTCTTCAACTTAGTCACTGTCTTCTTAATTTCATCTAAAAAAAGATACAGCATCATCTGTTTGGAGAAAGCATATGACAGGGTGGATAGACAAGGATTGTGGAAAGTGTTAAGAATATATGGAGTAGATGGGAAGTTGTTGAATGCTGTGAAGAGTATGTACGATGGTGCGAAGGCTGCAGTGCGTGTGGATGGTGAACTAAGTGAAATTTTCTCTTTGAAAGTTGGTTTGAAACAGGGATGTGTCATGTCTCCATGGTTGTTCAATCTGTACATGGATGGGGTAATAAAAGAGGTACAAGGTAGGGTAGTGGATGTTGGAGTGGCCCTGGTGAGAGAGGATAGTGTATGGAAACTCCCTGTACTGTTGTTCGCAGATGATACTGTGTTGTTGAGTGAAGATGAAGGGGAGCTGCAAGGCTTGGTGGATGAGTTTGAGAGAGTGTGTAAGAAACGGAACCTAAAGGTGAATGTAGGGAAGAGTAAAGTGATGGTCTTTGAGAGAGGTGAAGTCAGTGAAGGTACAGCGAGGTTGGATGGTGAGGAATTGGAAAATGTGAGTACATTAAAGTATTTGGGTAGTGTGATGAGTAAGGATGGAGGTTTGGAGGGTGAAGTGCTTGAAAGGGTACAGCAGGGAAGAAAGGTTGCTGGTTCCTTGAAAGCAGTGATAAGAAACAGGGAAGTGAGCATGGAAATAAAAAAGTTACTACATGACAGTATTGTGATACCAACTCTAACGTACGGAAGTGAAGCTTGGACATTGTTGGAAGGACACAAGTCAAGAGTGAGAGCAGTGGAAATGAGTTATTTAAGAGAAGCCTGTGGAGTCAGATGGAGAGACAGGCTGACGAATGAGGATATAAAGGAGCGTTGTGGTGTGGATGTGGATGTGATAGGAAGTGTTATGAGGAACACACTGAGGTGGTTTGGCCATGTGGAGAGGATGGAGGGTGAAAGACTGACGAAGAGAGTGTATGTGAGTGAGGTGGAGGGTGGAAGAGGGAGGGGGAGACCGAGAATGAGATGGAGGAATGGGGTGGAGAGGTATATGAGAGAGGGGGGTGTGAGTTGGGAGCAGGGTAGTGAAATGGCGGGGGACAGGGCGACTTGGAGGCGATTTGTTTGTGGCCACCCCAAACGGGATTGAGGCGTCTGGCAATAGATAGATAGATAGATAGATCATCTGTTTCCGGAACAGCACCCAGTAGTTTCGAACCAGCAAACAAAGTTCTCAAATTGAGGGGCTATAACATATAGGGATGGCCAGCGTACTCAAACCAGTGAGCCTTCCAAACATCCATATCTGACTCGAGCCATCCATATGTCGCGCATGTGGTGTGTGTGTGTGTGTGTGTGTGTGTGTGTGTGTGTGTGTGTGCACTGTTTTCATCCACAAATGGTAGGATCGGTAAAATGCACAACTACAGTGACAGTGCCGTATTCCTCATTCCAGACTTTAACTTTTCTACTTACCATGCTTGCACAAACACTTGCCGAAAAATGGAGCCAGCACATATAGAACATAAGAAAATATATATTATTTTTAGAACAGCTGAAAATAATTTTGCTTTCCTCAGTAGCACTAAGTAGTTGCATATTTTTTTCCATTAGTAAGCTGGAATGTTTTTGTTCTTTATTTTCAACAAAACTCGATAACATTCTGGACTCGGCCGTTTGGAGCAATTGTGAAACATTGCTGAAACTCGTGTGTTGTTTCATAATTTCTTAAGTACCGATGCCTCGTGTGTAAACATATTCATAAGCTAGAGTAAGCCTTTCATCTACGAAATACGTGTTTTTCCTGGATACAGATGATTGCTTTGATATGGCATTCTATAATTTCATCTTAAACCTGTGGAATTTTGAATGTATAGTTATTTGCACCAATTACGCTTTAACTGTAGGCCTATGATTTATTTTTTGTTTGGTAAAGTATGGATAAATTTTTATATAATTCACCTTTTTATGATTCCACTTCTCTGTTTTGAAGAGCATGAATTAAATTGCACAAGACAGATCCATACCTCTCCACTACTGTGACCAGTTGCTCGACATTTTCTGGTCTGGGAGGCAACGTCGGGAGAGTGAGGGAAGCCATGAGGCTGCTGCGATATGCTGTGCCCATCACCACACCAAATAACAGCCAGCAACCCACAAAAATGTAGTTGGAGTGGCTGGTTGAGATGCGACCGTAGAGTCCTTGGCCAAGCAAAGTGCCAACCGTCTCCAGCACCACCGCTCCAGGGCTTAGTCGGCCGTGGCGGGACCTCCACATCTCTGATCCGGTGACCTCATAAAGGAAGGGAACACAGCTATGGTTAGAAACTAAAAGATGATTTGAGCTATCATCCCAAAACAATTGGAAATTATCTACCCACTGCCCAAAAATAATCATGTGCTCCATACTGTCCTGTGTACTAAGTTAGGCTAGATCGTGACAAGGTACTATGATGAACACTAGAGCAGATTATCCTAACATTAAAGTAATACCTAGCAGTAAGTTGACAATTAAAGTTTGTAAAATATAATAATGTTAGTATGATATAGAGTGATAAGATGGTAGGTGGTGGGGATATTAGTCACCGCTTATGTACCAAGTAAGAAAAATTTTTAAACAGAAGTTTATGTTGGCCCACAATTCAGTAGAGCTTTTCAATATATTCCATTGCTATCAGAGTACACATACTACATCTTATCAAACAGAATTAGGCCTCTGCTGGAGTGTAAGTGAGCAGATGTTTATTACTTATTCATTATGAGCCAGATTCTGTTTGAATGTGATAAATCAACACTGACCGTTTCCTCTGGTCAAATTTGCAGACTCAGGAAGGGAACGCTGAGAAGACTGTTTTATGTGTACACAGCGAAGAATTCCTTCACTCAGTGTAATGTGATGATGGTGGAATGGAAGCTCACTTTCCTCGCTCGGAATGAAATTCAGGGTGGCAACGAACTCAAGATCACTCCTTCTCTTCAGCCTGTCTGACTTTATTACAGAAGCTGTCTATCATCTCTTATCAAGACTGTGATATTATGTACAGATGCTGCCTCCCATCTATTATGAAGCCTGTCTACTGTCAAATACAACAGCTGTCTGCCGTCTGTGACAAAGACTGTCTGTCACCCCGACTCACCCAACATCTCGTATCTATATTTAACATCATATGCTGTATAAATAGGTGGTGAGTTAGAACCATTCAGTAAAATGTTTATTCCATTATCAGCGGGCCCAAAATCCTTATACATTATTTTTTTCTCTTACCCGACTCAATTACTGTACTTATGTCATAAAAAGGAAAGTTTACCCCACAACAGTAGAGTCACTTAGGCTCACCTCCCCTTACTTAGATGAAATTATCCCCATCTTGATGACAGATTACAAAACTCCTGCTTAAGATAAACAAATCACCAATATTTATCAGTACTTACATTTATTACAAAGGAACCTTATACACTTAAATCACTGAAGATACATGTAACACTTCACAAAATTAATGCATCACCATGCAGAAAATAATACTAGGAATCATAATTACAGTTGCTGGTTTCATACCTCTAACTCACGTACTGTACCAAAATACAGTAGTAACATATATCACAATAGTCAGGTTTCGTTATATCATATGCAATAAATAACTTAGCCCTTAGGCCACATGCAATAAATACTTCACCTGTATGAGCCCAGTAATATAGTCAGATGACCACATTACAGCCTCTTACATTTCAGGATTCTTTTTAACTCCAGAAGATACGGCAGAGCTTATACCTAAAATTTATGATCCTGACCACTTTACTTCACCATTCAGGTTTATTTACCTCACACCTACAGGCTGTATGCCATTGTTTGCATAGCAGTTTCCCAGCTTACTTAACACATTAGTCGCTGTTTTTCCGGCTTCCCAGTTCTCTCTTGTTCCTGCTGGGTACCAAGAACCATCACCTAGAGTTGCCCAAACCCCCCTGGGCTGCACCTTCTTCCGACAGTGCAAAGCTGGACCAGAATCCTACAGACAACAACATCCACATATCATCACTAACAACATAACTCACAACCTTTAATCAAAGCTATGATGTTTCATTATACTTGCAACCAAGGCTTCTCTCCAAATGAAACAACATACTTGTTTAACGCCTCAATGGTCATGCTATCAGAAATTTGCGTGCTCACCTGGCCAGCGCCGGGACAATTTTTTCAAAGTTCTAAAATAATTTTCTTTTACATATGTGCAGGGAATCGTCTTGTGTACATGGCAGTTTTTTTTTTTTTTTTTTTTTTTTTTTTAAGCTTCCTATACCCATCCTGTCATTAGCTATGATTCACAGAAGAATTCACAAAACTACTGCACATGTGCCATTAACTTGTAAACATATGGGAACAAATATCCGAGATTAAGTGACCAACTGAGTGAGTGGGATGATAGTGTAGGGTCATGTGTACGTACAAGTGACATCCGTTCGTTCCCTTCCCAAAAATGCCCTCAGGGCTTTATAACGCGCGCTAAATCGACGTCAAATGCACCAGTACGGTAAAGTATCATTCAACGCCGACGGCTGTTAAAGGGTCAAAATTGGTGAGAATCCATAGGGAAACACAACAGCTCTGGCAGCCTGCCCAGAATGCTCAGCTGGTGTATTCCCAATTTTTGGCAGGCAAGCGCAAGAGGTTTAAAGCTCAACCCCATCTTCCTTCCTTCCTTAAACTTAGAAACCCTTCCCCAGGTCATTACTCATACACCCGATTTTCGTCTGCTATATCCATCCATATGAACCCTTGATTTGTAAATATTTTACATATAAAGACCCTCCTTTGTTAACTGTTAATGTACATAATGGCTAATTTTGGTAAGAAAATTTACTCTCCACTTGTATTCACTTGCATAATATTTTCTTTGTGCTTATTTTTTTCCCTTTTCCATCTTACTTCTTGATGACATTTCCTTACTTTAAGATTAATGTACCTGAAGATAATACACATTTAGTTTGGATATGGAATAGAATTGAGTCCCACCCAAACTGAGCGCTCTTAACAAAAGTTGGTAGCGCTTATGACTGGACTGTCACATTCAATACTGCAAACTTCTGCCTATCAAAATTCTTTTATTCCCTGACCTGCTTCTCTTTGCAACTCGCTTCCCCAGAATAGTTTCCCCCCAGACTTCAACCTACTCATTTCAGAAATGGAAAGACTTATTTGCGAGAAACCTTTTAATCAGCTGAGTCACAAATACCTGTCTCTCTTGCCTGAATTAATTCTTCCAATGTAGATTTTTCATGTCCTACCCCCAGCAGGGATGGATCCAGAGGGGGATGGGGAGGATGCATCCCCCCCCACCGGCCATGCATCACTGAATAAAGAGGCAATTTCAACATTGAAATATCAGTATGTCGCATCAAGTATTTGGTTGAATAAGCGAATCAGACCCCCTCACCGAAAATTCCTGGATCCACCCTTGATTCCCCCAGTACATCACACATTTCTCAATTATCTTCTGATAGGATCTCACCTTCCTTATCCTCTCATACCACTCGCAGCATTGATGCTACTACTGTTCCAAGAATAACTTCTGCCTCTTTAACTATGACAACTCAGTCTACAACACCCCCTACTGCACCTCAAATAATCATCTTGGAAGGTGCATCCAGTCCCAAATTTACAGGTATGAATCCCGCTGATAGTGTTTATGATTTCATTAGTTATGTCCTGTCTGCAGTTACAAAAGACATACAGCAGACAATGGTAAGATTGCATAACTCAGCAGCAGGCTAGATGAATGTTATTCAAGTGTGAGTTCTCTCATAGGATGCAGATTCCTGAAGAAGTTTTACTTCCTTTGATGAATGGCGTGTGCCAAATTTGTTGATTTATTTTATTTGTAACAACACGAAAGCACGATGCTTGTTTGCAGCTACAGACCATTGCAAAGTATGAGACAGGAAAAGTTCAACCCTCGCAAACAAAATACATTGTTCAAGGTAGCTGCGGTATCTGCTGCTACAGAGACGGAACATTTTGAGGCACTGCAAAACAGTTCATGGGCGGAAACTGATGATACGGGAAGAACCACTTTGGCACTAGATAATGTACCAACGTTACCTAGTTATCCCAGGTTCTTAAATCGTCTCAGCAAGGATGAACTAGAGGCTTTATTAGAGATTCAGGTTTCAATTAGAGATGACAGAACCGTGTTAGCTGTACAGATAGATGAGAAACTTGGTATCATACCTACTCAGATGGTTCGTACTGTTCAACCAGCTACAAGCCCAACACCACCTTCCCAGTCTCAAGGTCAATGACACGTTCCACGTCCATTCAGCGGACGAAACGTCACACGACGTTCACAAGCCATGTCACGTGCAAGAACTGGGTCACAAAGAACATTCTCTAATGACTGTGACAGGTCTAAATGCAGAACTAAGACTGTTTGTTGTTATTTTAAACGCTCACATCATCAAGTAGATCACTGTTAGAAAGAACCTGGAGATGAACGAGGGCACAGGCGTGATTAATCACCTTCACGATCATTCAGTAACAAATATAGTATTCATCACAAAAGATGTCATCATTCTAGAAGTGAATGCTGTGCCCATGCCAATACAGAGTCGGGGAAAACCCTGCACCAGACCCAACAGATGCCTCTATAACGATACAAAATTCTGAGCTATAACTCACTTATTGTACGTGTGTTTATCTTAGGTAATTGTGAAAAAGACCCTAAATCATTACTTATGGACTCTGGCTCTGTGTTGAACTTAATATGTAAATTTTCCCTGCAGTATTAAAAGGAAGATCAAATGTGTTTGAATCCTTAAGCTGGCTGTCGTGTTGACGGCTCAGACTTTTATGTGAGGACAAGGTAACTCCTGAAATACAACTTGATGATTAATTAAATCTTTCACTTCACAGTGCTGTGTCATAAAGAAGCTCCAGTATCCTGCAGACATTTGGAATGGTACTGACACCATGGCTGAACATTCCATTGGAGTGATACTTGCTTGTGGTAGTATTACAGTAAAAGGATTTGTGTATCAGGCATGAATTACCTACATCCTGTCCTTTCACAGGTAAATTCACTGGCACATTCTATCATAACACTTACTCCACAACCATCAATAGAGAGTAATGCAGATAATTTAGTAACAGTATCTCATGACACTCCCTCTAACAGTGACACAATGGTTGACTCATCCACATCCCACTTAACTACTTCAAAGATTCTGAATGACATTATGCAACACGTGGAGATCAAACGAACAGTGACAAAATGGTACTCAGTTTCGTTGTTGCACGAATTCACGAAAGTCTCTATCCATGTTGTAGATGCAAAAGAAGAATTGAATACCTTAACCTTACCTAAGATGTGTTGTGTGAATGGTTAATATGAATCAGCATTGTGTTCCGTGTTGGGGGATAATTTGTGTTATCTTTTCCTACTAAATGTCGCCAAGGCTTCACTAAAGCTTAACAGTGGTATAAAGATTGGCAATTTCCTGGTGTACCCATCGGACATAAAGGTGTGCCAGGATATACCATCCTCTGCAACTGCTAAGGATGATGATGATGATATACATGGGATATAATACTGAAAACTCTATGGATTCTGCTACGACTCCTTCAGGTGACATAACAGTAAACCGCAAAGATTTTCCGGAACAGAAAGTACAATTAATTAATCTTTTGCAGTCCTTTAAATCCCAATGTGCTAATTCTTATAAACCCGGTTACCTCCCCGGAGTCATTGTTTTTGGACCTTTTTCTTAATATTAAGTTGATTTTTTGTCATCATATGAAGTGTTTCTGAGCTCGACCTTTTCATCACCCTCGTCTTTTTATAATTTATGTTCCTCTTGGGTGGATGTGAGGGCAGCAATAAGTCGCCAGCACTGTGGGAGGTAGAAGGGCGTGAGTCCGCCATAGCTGGGGTGGGGCAGGCCTCTGCAACTGTTCTGATGGCGTAGAGGGAGACTCAACGTTCCCACGGTGACCAAGGATGCTTCCTCATACGTGAAATTATGGCGTGGGAGACCCAACGCCTCATATGAAGCAGTCAGTGCAGCCAGGGCTGGCCTGCATATCGCCTCATATGAGACAATTAGCATGGCAGGGGATAGAGATGTTGTGGCCTTACCTGGTGAACCTATGGGGAAGACATGTCTAATAAACCACACCCACTGAATTGATTCCCAGTACCCAGACAATTTATGTCCCAATATATTATCCCATAGCTTACAAAAAGGTGACGAGATTCTGTGGGATATGCTTATCCAGGACACCATTGAACACTTCGACAGTCCGTGGTATAGTCCGCTTTTTCTAGACCTCAACAAGGGAAATGAGTTCAGACCCGTATTTGACTTCTGTAAAGTAATCTCTGTCATAGTACCCGATTGATTCCCATTACCGGTCTTAACAGATTAACCCGCGCCGTCCCGAGGACGTACTTCCACGTCCTCACGTTTTGTCACAGCTAATCCAGGGTACATACTTCAACATCCTGCAATTGCAAGGTTCATAATTTCCACAATTTTCAATTTTCGCGAGTCATTTTTGGTACGTATACACGGGACACCTTCCTCAACAAGATGCCAGGCAGAGACAATGCCTTACCCAGCATGACCTCCTCCCCCCCCCTGCATGCCCTTTTCTCAGCAATTCACCTGTTATCAGTGACCTGGCCAGTATAGCCATGACATGCCACGGTACGAAATTCAGGGCCAGACTGATTCCCCAATCAATGACAATGTGGAGGACAAACTTTACATAGCATTAGAGGAAGAAACAGTTAGAAATAATGATCAGGTAATGTGGCAAAAAAAAGTCAGGTATTAGTGAGTGAAACGATGCTTGTAATGCCTATATTACTGCTTGAAAACGAATATACTCTTGTACTACATATAAATTCGTAACAGTAAATAAATACCGTTTATGAGTGGTGTGAAATAGTTATCCTCCCATAGAACTCGTTTTCTTTGGTGCCAGCCTGATAGAAAACCCAGTAAGGTAAGGAGGCTCTCCTACCTGTAATGAGTATTTTAAACCTCAGGTGAGCGATTTCTCTATGAATTTTCGATGTTTCTCACCAAAAGCGAAAGTTTTAGCAAAAAAAAAAAAAAGGGTCGAAAAATGGTCGGGATTGGGGGGTACCAGTGGTCAAAAAGTGGTCGGGACGGGTCGGGTTAACTGGAATCATTTGGCGAGAATAACGTTGTTTCCGTTTCCCTTGACTTACGTAGTGGCTACTGGCAAGTAGAAATAGAGGAGTTGTCTTGCCCCATAACTGCATTCAGTACTGCTTCTTGCCACTGTTATTTTAAAACTCTTCCCTTTGGTCTTAGAAATGCTCCACCAGTATTCATGAAGCTTATCTATTTTGTATTTAGTGGTATGATTGGCCGATATCTTTTTGCATACCATCGCAGTGAATTAGTCAATCCCTGAACATTTTGCCATTCTACAGCAAGTTTTGAATTGCCTCCAAATGCCAAGTTTGAAAGTTTAGCATGTTAAATGCTTTTTCCTAAGCAGGAAAATTACATGCCTTGGATATGTGGTTGATGCTGAGGGGAATCATGCCTGAGATGAGAAAGTTAAAACAGTTGCTATCTTCCCAGAACCCACCAGTACTGATGACGTATGGAGTTTCCGTGGACCAAGTGGCAATTACTGGTGATTTATTCAAGGTTATACATCGTGTGGATTGCTGCCCCCCATACTAAATAACTTAAGAAAAATTAAACTTTTGTTTGGACTAATGAGCAGTTTCTTGCCTTTGAAATGCTGAAAACAGTGCTTATTATTTAATTAATGCCACAGTCCTGGCATACCCTAATTATAAGATGCCATTTCTTCTTTGTCAGGTGAGGCACTGTTTTGCTACTTGTAACATGTAATCCAATACTACCTGCTTCCTGATCACATCGTCGGTTACTAAACCGGCACCCCCACTGGTCTAGGCCAGTGAGGAGGGTGACTGGACATCCTTCAGTATGAAAAGCAAGACCTGTCAAAGGGAGTTTGAGCAATTTATGCAAGTGGCCATCTAGTAGGGTAGGTGGAGCTCGTTAGCCTTGGTTGGCAATCTGCCTAGGAAAACGAAAACTATGAGGTAAAGCCTGGACAGCCATGATCAGGGATTCCATGCCCCTGTCCATAGGCTAGTGGTAAGCCCTCTCCTAGCTTGGGAGGTCGGGGTGGGGTTTGCATTCCCTCCCTGTAAAAAATAACCTCGCACATATCAAGAGAAGAAGAGGGACAGGGATCAGTGCTTAGAACCTGACCTTGACCCAGTTCTGTCGGGGGGTCCTCCCTCGGGTGTCAGCCTGGCAGGGCTTTTTGGGTCCTGTCATGTTGGTGCCCACCATGATGGTTGCTGGGGAAAGCCTATGGGACCCCAGCAACTGGCTGATGGGGGGGGAACCCCTAGCCCACGCCCTCCTCTTGATTTGTGTCATGGTGGTGCAGAAGATGCTTGAGCCTGAGCTCGAAGTGTGGGTTTAACCTTCAGAAGGCACTACGAGTGGGGACTTGGAATGTTCTGAGCCATTCAAAGGATGATCAACTGCCTTTGTTGTCATGAGAGTTGGGGTGATTTGGGGTCAGCATAACATCACACTCTGAAGTGAGGTGACCTGGGCATGGCAAGATCAGTAGCGATGGTTACACATACTAATGATCTGGCTGTGATGATGTTTCCACCTTAGGGGTGTGGCTGTGACAAATGCTACTCACTTTGTCTTTTGTTTCAACAGGGTTATTCCGGTTGATCAGCTTATAATGCTGGTGAGGTTGAAGTCTTCCTTTGGGCTTTATCTCTCTTACTGCAGTGTACGCTCCAACTGATATGAGTGATCATGAAAAGCAAGAGCTATTCTACATCAAACTTTAATCTGTTGTGGAAGAGTGCCCCTCGCAGGATAAGCTCCTTGTCTTGGATGACATTAATGTAGTTACTGGCACTGAGAGGGAGTGCTTCAGGGATTGAGTAGGTCCCCATGGCTCTGGGACCCAGGACTTCAATAGTTCTTACCTTCTGGATTTTGCAAAATTCTGTAAGTTAAGAGTTGCTGGATCCTGGTTCCAGTGGCGAAATCTTCACTGCTGGACTTGGTATCCCATTACCAGAGGGGTTGCTAAGGAGATTGATCACATTTTTGTTAGTACTTGCTGGAGAATCCTTCAGAACTGCAGGGTTTTCAGGAGTGCAAAGTTCTTTGGCTCTGATCACAGACTTGTTGTTGCTACTGTAAGACTAAATAAAAACTGAGAGATTCTAAAGATGCCACTGAAAAAGGGTTCCATCTTCAAAAAGTCAGGGATGAGGAATGTGCATATGAGTATGCAGTAGCAGTCTCAGTTTGTTTTGAAGTGCTCAGTGCTGTTGAGGATCCCATTGGATGATGGGATACATTTAACCCGCGGCGTCCCGTCGACTTTCTTTAACGTCCAGACGTTTTGTCACTGCCAATCCTGTCGACGTACATAAACGCAAATCAATTGCAAGGTCCCTAATTTGCACAGTTTTCAATTTTCGTGAGCGATTTTTGATACATATACACATGACACCTTCCTCTACAAGATGCCAGGCAGGGACAATGACTTACCCAGCATGACCTCCTCCTCCCCTGCACACCATTGTCTCAGCAATTCACCTGTTATCAGTGACCTGGCCAGTAAAGCCATGTCATGCCACGGTATGAAATTCAGGGCCAGAGTGATTCCCCAATCAATGACAATGTGGAGGACAAACTTTACATAGCATTAGAGGAAGAAACAGTCAGAAATGATGATCAAGTAATGTGGTAAAAAAAAGGTCAGGTATGGTGATGAGTTAGTGAGTGAAACAATGCTTATAATGCCTATATTACTGCTTGAAAACCAATATACTCTCATACTACATATAAATTCGTACCAAGTAAATAAATAAATACCATTTATGAGTGGTGTGAAATAGTTATCCTCCCATAGAACTCGTTTTCTTTGGTGCCAGCCTGTTAGAAAACCCAGTAAGGTAAGGAGGTACTCCTACTTGTATCGAGTATTTTAAACGTCAGGTGAGCGATTTCTCTATGAATTTTCAATGTTTCTCACCAAAAGCGGAGGTTTGAGCAAAAAAAAAAAAAAATCAAAAAATGGTCAGGATTGGGGGGAGTAGTGGTGGAAAAGTGGTCGGGATGGGACGGGTTAAGCATGCTACCCTGATGTCAAGGAGGGAATCATCTCGTGCGAGATGCTGACCACAATTGAAGAGAGTCGTGCTGCCAGATTGGCTGGGAATTAGGAACAGCACAGACTTCTGACTTGACAGGCATGAGTTTCATTGTGAAGGGACAAGGAGAGGTATGTTAGGGACATTGCTGCTGAGGAGGAAGGCCGTTTTCATGCCAAGCCCTGAAGAAGTTCCACTTCAGACCCACTTCTCAGGATAACTTTGCTCAGACAGTTGATGAATGGCTTGCGTGGAGGGCAAGTGAGTATATAGCTCTTTAGGCTGAGTATTTTTGAGCAGCTGTATATGGCTGAACCTCCCAGTGGTGAGCTTTCGTTGGCTGGTGTACAAACACTGACTACTTTCCCTCAGATTGACGACCCCTTGCCTTCTCTAGATAAAATCAATAAGGCAGTGGCTGAGTTGAAAAGTGGTAGAGCAGCTGGTTCTTGTGACATACAAGTACAATGATCAAAGCTGGGGAGAAACCATGATCAGGCAGTTACATGCAGTCATAGAAGCCGTTTGGCAGACTGGTACCATTCCTCCTGACTGGACAGAGGGTTTGGTCACCCATATCTGGAAAGGAAAAGGAAACCAACATGACTATAGTAACTACCATGGTATTAAAGTGCTCAGTGTGCTAGGCAAACTTCTTTCCCACTATCTCCTGATGAACATCAAGGACCAGAGGTCTGTGTAATCCGGATTCACGCCCAAGAAGCCCACTGTTGACAATATCCTACTGTAGCTCTTTGAGCTTGGAGGGCTGCCTTAAGTTTCGACAAGGTCAGCTAGCAGCCTATGTAGATCTCAAGAAGGTGTTTGGCTCATTAAGTCAAGAGGTACTATGGGAACTCCTGGACCTCCATGGGATCCTCACAAGGATAATCCGATTAATTGCTACCCTTTACTCAAACACTGAAAGTGCTATTAGGTGTCGGGGGGTCGGGGAACATCCAACTTCTTCCCAGTAAATTGTGGTGTAAAACACGGATGTATCCTTGCTCCCACACTTTTCAACATATTTATGGACGGGGTAATGGACCAAACTGCGAGTCAAAGCCATTGAGGGGTATCAGTTGGCAATTTCAGGGTTACCGACCTTGATTTTGCTGATGATGCAGTTATCCTAACAGTCGCTGGAGATTCTACTGAGTGCTCTCGATGAATTTCACGAGAATGCGAAGCCATTGGGATTAAAGGTCTCTTGGGTCAAGACCAAGGTTCAGGCATTTGGTGGCTTGCTGGATGAAGCAGTTCAGTCTGTCAAAGCATGTGGTGGGGATATGGAAGTCTTGGAAATGTTCACTTATCTTGGTAGTATGGTCCATAACAATTGTAGATCAGATAGTGAGATCGCACGTAGCATTGGTCTGGCCTATGGGGTCATGGATTCACTCAATTTGGGTATTTGATGCTGTTGTATTTTGTGTAGAAGGACGAAAGTTCACGTCTTCAAGGTGCTGGTTCTCCCTGTCTTACTTTATGGCTGTGAGACATGGACACTAAACAGTGAGTTGAGGCAGCAAATTGACCACTTTGGTACTAAGTGTCTTCGCCGGATCATGGGATACTGTTGGTTCAACTGGGTGTGTCATGAGCGACCACTCCCTGAGACAGAATCGAAGCCTATTACCCACATAATACGTCAATGCCAACTCCTGCTTTATGGGCACGTGGCCCACTTTCCTGAGACTGATCCTGCTCACAGGGTGATCTTTGAACGAGTTAACCCAGGCTGGAGGAAGTCAAGGGGAAGGCCATGTAACTCATAAGTGGAGCACATCGATGACAAGTGTCAAAAGATGCTTAGAGGAGAATGAGTCGCTTCCTAGAGGGTTGCACAATGGGACCCATGTAGTTGGAGATGGATGGTGAGTGAGGCCATGTGCCCCATGGCATTCGCTCCTTCTTGATTGATTGATTTCTACTTCGGATAGACACATCTGGTGTAGGCCTTGTTACAGTACTGATGCAATTAATCATGCAAAGGGGAAATATGTAATAGCATATGCTAGTTGTGCCATCAATGCCGCTGAACCTGACTACAGTACTACGAGTACTAATTTGGAGGCTTTAGCAGTTGTTTGGTCTTTCAAACATTTCAGATACATAATCTATGGATATCCAGTGGATATCTCAACAGATCATCTCCCACTTCGTGACTTACTCAGAGGAAGAAATATTACCAGATGTCTAGCACGATGATCAGTTTTTTATCCAAGATTTCAACCCAACCTACATGTACATATCTGGTTAGTTAACCCACCATGTGCTGGCTATTTTTAGCCCTGTGGGTCACCCCAGTGCCGGCCATTCTTCAACCTTTTTTTTTTTGGCTAAAATGATAGATTTTGATGTGGAAACAACAATTTTTGCCATTAAAATTCTCACCGAGGCAAGGAAATGAGTTTTATTGAGTCCTGCATACTCGTGTACAGGTATAACCGCTCTCTCACGCTCACCACGTACGTGAGAGAAAGCCGTTTTCTATGTAAGGTATACTCAGGTATTTATGCTGGGATGGTATGGCAATGTCCAGTATACTTTTCTGATTACTTATTACTTCAGCATCTATCACATTTTGCGTGTCTTTCTCACTGTGAATGCATTATCTTACACTTACTTGAAGATAGGTAAAACCTGACTTCATTACGTACAGTTCTGGCACTTACAAGGAGGGATTTACAACTTGACTTCACTTTATAGTCCTTACACTTACAAGAAAATATTTACAACTTACATTTACATGAAAATATTTACAAAATGCTTTCACTATGTACAGCACTGGGTGAGGCACACAGGTAGAGTGAGGCAGAGCGAGCGTGAGGTGGGGGAGCGAGTGCGTGTATGGCCTTGACAGCCTGGGAAATGGTAGAGAAGCAGATTCCTTACATGCCTGCCAATTTTTACCCGCGAATCTTGAAAAATGCGGTCTCAGTGAAGTTTTTTCTTTTAAACCATTTTAAAACGGCACTGGCACTGGCTGCGGACTTATGTCAGACCATTTTAAAACAGCACTAGCACGCGACAGGTTAAATGTTCTTCCAGATGTTCTTTCACGTCATGTAACCACGGCAGTGGCAGCATAGCAACCAAGTGATGTTTCTTACACAACTCTAATCTCAGATGTGTGTTTAGCTGTCAGCACATAGATTCTCTGTGGTCTAAGGCTATTTACTTCCATGAGTCAGGAAATGTTTCAACTTTAACTTCTCTCCCAATCATATTCTTTTTCTACGCATCCAACACGTCAACAATATACTAACTGTTCACACATCTTTGAAAGCTACACACCTATAAATATTTCTTCCATATCCCCATTTGATAATGTATTACTTCTCCCTAGGCTGACATGATTGATAATCTAAACAGTTTTGACTCTGAGTGACCAGATGTCTCATTTCGTCCATTACTTTTTGAGCCCTTATTTTAAATAGCCTCCCAGTACATTCACTCTAGTAAGATTCTTGATAGTTGTGATTTTTGTCCAGTGCTGTATAAAATAATATATGGAAAAGGACTCCATGAAATTAGTACATAATGCAGGGAAAACACTGAAACTTGTTAATTCTGAAAGTGACTTGAAGAAATCGCAACCTGATCCTAAAGTTGAAGAAATTTGAGTGGGAACATGAGGCAACTGCCAACTGCACCACCATCCACTGGATCTCGATCATACTGTGTCGATCATACTGTGTTGACTTGCCTGAAGATGTGTGGACATCTAAGTAATTATGTAAACATTATATATTTATTGCAAGGTCTTATTCTCTTGTGAAATAATTGTAAATCTTGTATAACATGCTATTATATTAATGTAGTTTTATTATTCATCAGTATAACATATATCAGTATTTTATCACTTTCTTATGTATGTAGATTAACTTAAATATTTCCCTCCTAACTAGTATGTTCTTCTTATTAGTATCGTATACTGTCATACATTTTTCTTATCATCCACTTGCAGTTTCAGTGTTGTTTTATTATTTGGATGGTTTTCTAATAATTTCTACTTTTGTAACATGTCAGGAGACATTCTATTTGCTAGGAGGAGAGACAAGTTGAAGTTAGCAGATGTTTATTATTCAGTCGTCATGAATCAGACGCTGCCTGAATGTGATAAATTGGTGTCGACCCTTTCCTTTAGCCACCTCATTGAGGGGGGTCACCTTGACACAGTGGGCCCGCAGTGTCACCTGGCCTGATGGCCTACCTACCTTTGTAGGGTTCGGCATCTGTCAGCCTCATGCACCCCCCCCCACTCCCCCACCCCACATCACTGGTAGAGGAGACCTCCTGGTATTGTTGCTTATCCCAACCATTTTTCCATCTTGGGCATGACTTTTGCTTCCCCAAATGTTTGCCGTGCGTGGTATCTTATAATGCTGGGAAACAAGAGTCCTGAAGATTGAGCAGCATTGCACGATGCGCCCTGCAGCTAGTAACATGCCTGTTTGGTTCTCTGTTGTAGCTAGACAGGTGGCTTGGTTAGGCCCGACCAGGTCAATTGGCTGGTTACCTTTTGGCTAGGGTCAAGTGGGCATTTGTGAGCCTTATCGCTCCTATCATCGTATAGTCACCCCTGTCTGGGTTCCATGGTGATTGCCTGCATATACTCCCTCACTACCTCTGGGCTTACAAGTGGTATTATCCCTGGCATATGATCTCTTGTTGGACTCCATAGTGGGTGAAGCATTGAAGGAGTGGAGTTTGTATTATTTTGCTGTTCATGGCTACTATTAATAATAATTCTGTTGATGACTATGAATCTGTCCCTGGCTTTATAAACTAATGATCCCTTACTGTCACTTTGGAGCCTTACCAGGCCTCTGGGGATTGTCTTCCTTTGCCCTAACATCGAGCTGTGATTGGGAGGCATTTACATGGGATCGGTTTGGGTCTGGGGTTAGGCCCAGAAGAACTGATGCCTAATCCAAATGCAAAACTGTAGTGCTGAAATCCTCTATGAGTGGGTCAGTGCTAGATACTGACATTCTTCATTTGCACATTGTCATTGTTTCAACTTGTGGCAGAGAAACTAAAATTTCTTCCCACGGTATGGAAGCATCCTTACTGAGATGTCATCCCAGGAAGAGAGCTGTTGATTACTGGCTCTGACTGCTGTTTTCGGTAATGATGTTTCATGCGTTCCTCATGCTACCTTAAATAGGTGTAAGGGTGTCATGTTTTTCCCGTGACATCCTCTGATACTCAGAGGCATAGTTCTTGTAGGAACTGCAATCATCGTTTGTGTTGACTGTTGAGCGCCTACAAGAGAGAGTAGATGGCGTTCTGACCCTAACACTGACCTTGTTCATGACATCTGACAAATGAACCTTGCCTGCTTCTGCGAACCTTGTTTGGCTCTCACCTCCTGTGAAGCTGTATTTGCCAACCACAGAGTGATGTTTCCACTGAAAAGGGTAAGGCCACGTTAGCTGCTTTTCTCGCTGTGCACAGACTGGCCTTTCTGGTGTTTGTGTCTCTTGTGGCGAATTAAGCCATACCAGTGACGGTCAGGGACCCCTTAAATGCTATCACTGTGGGGGTTCAATTGCTGAATCTTCTCGTAGCTGTCTTCGCTACTGCCTGGAGAAGGAGAGTTTGTCCATTCATACACATGAAAAGTTTTTGTTTCCTCATGCAAAGAGGAGTTCCCAGACCCGCATCTTCCAGCCCAGTGTTACTTATACTTCTGTCCTTTCTTGAGCCCCTGTGTGCCATCCTGCATCTTGGAAGTTGCCTAAACCCATTCCATTGCCCACTTCTCCATCTGATGATTTGCCTGATGCTGTCACTGAGGTTAGTACTGCATATGAGATTGGTGTTCACCCACCCTCTTCTCCCACTGTGTCTGCCCCCACTTTGGTGGCTGAGGGTTTACCCACTTCCATGGTGGTGGCGGATGTTCACGTTTATGTGTATCCCTGTCCTGCCTTGTCAAGCATGCTTGAAGTTCCATCTGTATCTAGCAAGCATCACCATGGTTCTTCAATATCATCTAAGCCTGAAGACTGTCCACATAAATTCTTTGTTGTGGAACCTTATGAGGACCTCTCTGCTGTTCCCCCTGCCATAGAATTTCCGGAGTCAAGAAGGGTGACTTTGGTGTTTAGCCAAATCATTGATGTTTAATTTCTGCCACATAGGATATCCTCACAGAGTTCTGGTCCTGTGGACTCTACCTCTACATCTGAGGCATCTAATAGTGTGCTGGCAGCCCAACTTTCCCTAGGCTGGCCTGTAGGCCGCTTTCCAAGCAATGTGTAGTTCCCTCTCAGGAGTGGATGTTTGTAAAACTTTCTTCCTCCTCGTCCTCACGTTTGCTTTCAGATGTACGGCATAATGTGTGGGTTCTTGGTACTGGGCAGTCTCTTTCTATAAGACTTCCTAAGTATCGATCCAAACATGCTCACTTGTCAGAGGCTACGCAGACCCCCACCTATAGGGATTAATCAACAATGCATGGTCCAGTAAACATTGCTCTGCATTGGAACTGCAGAGGTATTAGAGTCAATTGGGAGGAACTTCAACTGCTCTTGTCTACGTTTAACCGTATCTGTTTTTGCCTTCAGGAAACTATCGTTGGAAACAAGCCTCTTCCTGCTCGAAGAAGATATACTTCATTCTACTCACCACCATTTGTAGGCTGTGGTTCTCGAGGTGGCTTTGCTACTTTGTGCAGCATTGACATTCTACTCACTTCTTTTTTCTGGCCAGTCGCACCTACAGGCTGTGACAGCTCAGTTACACCTGGAGAGGATTTACATAATCTGTAGCCTTTAAAAATCGCTCTCTGAACATGTCTCATGTGCCTATCTTGATTACCTTATTCAACTTCCAGAGCAATTTGTCCTTCTGGGTGACCTAAATGGGCATCATGCTTTGTGGGGTGATACTTTATGTAACTCCTTTGGTGATCCCCTGCCATCACTGATTGAGGATTTAGACATAGTTCTTCTGGCTACTGGTGACCCGACTCATTTTCATGTATAAAATGGTACTCAATCTGTTATTGATCGTACATTGGTCGCCCCTACATTAGTTGTTTGTTGGACTTATCTTGTCAGACTTTGCCTGATTTGCACGGTAATGATCATTCCCTATTGTGATTACGACATGCAACTCAGTGCCGGTGGAGGGTGTCCCTGGCTGGTGTTTGGTGAGGCTGACTGGGTAGAGTTTGTGGAACCCTGTACTACTGTATACAGTGTTCCTGACTTCAGAGTGTTGATGATGTAGAACAGCATTTTACATCTACTGTATATCAGGCTGATCTCTCCTCTATTCCCCAGACGCCTGAAAAGTTTTACAGGGGCTTGTGCCTTGGTGGAATGAGTAATGTGCTATAGCTTGGAGAATTTACAAAGCTGCTAGTAGGAGATAAAAGAGAAGTAAAAATGTATTTTAAAAATTCAGTTTAGGAAAGTTCATGCCAGTTATCGGTGGGGTCTGAAAAATGCTCTTCGCACCTCGTGGAGACCCTATGTCTCATCTGTCACCACTTCCACTCCTTTACCACTGGTCTGGAAGAGGATGAGGGCATTAACAGGCAATTATTCACCTTCTCCTCCTCCGGTACTTAAAATCCAGGGGCCTCTTGTATCTAAATAGGATCCCACCAAACCATTTAGCTGTTCTCTCCATCAGCAAGAGAGGCTAGGTATTTCCATTTTGGAAGAGGGGAACCTTATAATGCTTTACTGTCCATGAGCCACGTGCTGCTCTTCTGGGGTGTAGTGACCGCTCCTGGAACTGATGGCACTTCTTATTCAATGATTCGCCATTTACCATACAATTCTCCATTGGTTTTAACAGATCCTTATAACAGGATATGGTGTGGAGGGGTAGTCCCCTGTAATTGAAAGATGGTTATAGTCCTCCCATTTCTTAAGCCAGGTAAAGCTCATTAATTATCTCTAGTTTTCGTCTGGTTTGTTTGATGTCTTTTATTTCCGAACTCTTTTTATTTCCGAACTCTTTGAGAAGATGGTTTTTGTGAGGATTGTTTGGTACCTAGAGAAAAATGGTTTCTTTTCTCAGTCTCAAGCTGGCTTTTCGAGAATGCGAATTACATCTGACAACCTCATCAGACTTGAATCAGCAGTCTGTGTGGCTTTTGCATCTCGACAATATCTTGTGGCTGTGTTCTTTTAGTTGGAAAAGGCATACAGTATGGTATGGCATCTTGGAATTCTGAGTCAGCTTCACACTTTTGGGCTGCGTGTCTGCCTGCCATTGTTCTTTAGTGACTTCTTGACATACTGTGGGTTTCAAGTTGGTGTGGACTATCCTTAGAGTTCAGGAGGAAGGCGTTCGAAAGGGGAATGTGCTCAGTGGTCCTTTATTTGTTGTTATGGCATAATAGGTTCCCCGCCTAAGGGGTTGTGTTCTTCCTTTTACGAGGATGACCTAACGGTATGGTTTGGTGGATCTTAGATGTGTGTAGCTTAGAGGAGAATTCATTTAGCACTGGACAGGGTCACCAACTTAGCAGAACAGAGAGGTTTTCAATTTTCTTCAAGCAAGACTGTGGGTATGCATTTTTAAAGAATAATGGAGGTTCACCAAGACTCTGATTTACATCCAAGTGGGCACCAACTACAGCGTGATGAAGAGAGCCGGATTCTTGGCTTAACATATGACTGTCGGCTTACTTGGGATTCACACCTGAAACTTCTGCGAGTGTTGCGCATGCAACCAATGGATTTGTTGAGAGTATCACACCTCATGGGGTGCCGAGCAGAAGACACTCATACACCTGTAACAAGCCTAAGTGGGACCTAAACTTGCCTATGATTGTGATGTGTGCTCCTCAACTACCTTGCTGCAGCTTAGTGTTCTCGATCTTGTGCATCATGCTGGTTTCCATCATGTTACTGGTGCTTTCAAATTCTCCCCTATCCCTAGCTTGTTGTTGGAGGCTAGCGTGCCTCCCCTAGACCTACATCGTGTCACTAATTCAGTGCTGGAACCATGTGAAATGTATGACAGGCTCACTTACTGCTGTTTGTGTGTCACAATAGTCATTTTTTCAGTACTATGACCATCCTCGGCATCCCTTTGGGTAAAGAATCAGGCAGATATGGGGGATTTAGGTCTGTAAAGCCTGCAGCCCTGTCTGGTTCCCAAGGTTCATTCCATGGTTCCTTCCAGAGATCCAGGTGTGCAGAGACATCGAAGGTGCCAAGTCTTCTATCTCTTCTCGAGTTTTCTTTCAGCCACTATTGGATCATTCATCCGTTCAATGAGGCAAAATCCCCACATATACAGATGGTTCAAAATCAGACACTGGTGTTGGGTTTGGGGTGGTTTATCCCAATTCTTTTTGAGGAGACGAATTCTTTCTCAAGATTCCTCTATTTTTATTGTGTAATTGACTGCTCACGTTTTAGTTCTTCAGTTGATTTTAACACGTGTATATTTACTGTTTACGATTTTCTGTGATTCTCAAAGCTCCATTTGAGGTCTGGAGTTCTTTAATTAACTCATTCCCTGGTCCTTCCCGTTCTTGAGTGGCTTTTTTCAATACAGAGGTGTGGCAAGCTTGTCCAGTTTTGCTGGGTTCCTGTGCATGTTGGTGTGGCAGGCAGTGAGAGCACGGATGCATTAGCTAAAGCTTCGTCTTCTTGACAACCCACTACTAACTAGTCAGTTCCCGATTTTGATGTGACACCTTTCTTGAAGTGTGCAATTCATACTTGTTGGTAAAGACAGTGGGATTCCATTGTTCATAATAAATTAAAGAAAATTTTTCAGAGGATTGTTATGCCGAGGGTTCTCCCCTCCATGCACTGGTAATTGGAGGTGGCTGTTGCTTGTTTTTTTATTGGGCACTCATGGCATACCCATGGGTTCATGATGTGTGGTGGGGCTCAGCCATATTGTAATAATTGCCTTGTTCCCCTTGCTGCACTTGCTGGTCGAGTGTCCAGGTCTGACAGAGATTCCTCCATAGGCATATGGCGGAGGATGGTACCCAGTGTCTCTCCTCGATGCATGGAGGATGCTACAGCTATATGGCTGGTGTTTTTCGTTTTCTTGAGGAGGTGGGCTTCCTGCTCCTTTTATAGGTAATTGGTATTAAATAATATGGTAGGTGGGGATGCTCACCATCCACTCACTCAATGCAGTGCTGCTTTGGGTGTCTGCCCATTCCTCTCTTCCTTCCTTCCTCTTCTGTCTTTCCCTCAATATTTCTTCTTCCTTCTCCCTACTGTATGGGTGACTCTACACTGTGACAAGCCAAATGGCTTCCAGTACACCAGGAAACCATTTACTACACACGAATGGTAAACACCTAACCAAATTATGGCGGGGTGATGTTCAGTGGGTAATTAAGGCCCTCCAATCGGATTGAGTCTGTGTAGGTTTATATCCAAGAAGTGGTTGGGGTATATTGCTCACATAATGCCACTCAGGGATGAGTGAGGCTGGACACTCTCATCTTAGATGTCAGGACTAACTTGCCTAGCCCCAGGCTCTGATGTTCCTCATAGGGCGACATAGGATTGGATGATGGATAGATGGATGGATGGATATTAATTAACTATTCTGTTGTCATTTTAAGGTTTTTATTTCTACATGGGGATTATCAACTTCACGTTAGTATGGAAAATTGAAGTTTTGTTTTTTTCCATCGTTAATTTTGTTGTCTTACAGCATTTTACCTTGGTAGTGGCGCCACCATTTTTTTTTTTCAAATTGTAAATAATAATTAATCAATCCATGGCCAAATTTGCAGACTCAGGTAGGGAGTGCTGAGAAGACTGTATTATGTGTACACAGTCAAGAATTCCTCAACTCATTGTAACATGATGTCCAGTTAAATGGAAGCTCACTTACCTCTCTCTGAATGGGATTACTTGAGACACAGATGTACTAGACTTCTTGAGTGTAGCACAGCTCTCTTCCAGTAAACTATACAGTCATTGTACAGAGTCTTTAAGAATAACCAGAATTCCTAATGATATAATATTTACCGGCCAAAAATCGCACAGCAGGATGATATAAAAGCATAAGAAAAGTAGACTAATCCAGTTATCCATCTGGCTCAGACAAGGTATCTCATGTCACAAGGATAAAAAAAAAACTCTTAACCATCTCAGGCATGGTCATGCAATTCGCGTACCATGTGGTTTGTTACAAAGAAGCACAGTCACGCAAATCGCGTTCCTAAGCACAACAAAATTCACCAAAAATTAAGTTTCTGAGCGATTTGCATCAAATTTTGTTGCGTTCTAGCCAGCTCATCGCTTTCCCATGGTAAGACATTGGCAACAATGAGGCACTTCATGGGGCCCAGCAAGTAGTGATAAACCTCAGTCTCTTCCAAGCAGCCAGGCGGTAGGGCTGAGTTGCGTGTCCTGTCCCTTTAAACTCCTACTAGTTCTCCCCTCCCGCCTGAGCCGAAGCCCCTATGGACTCAATGAGATAATCCATTATTTGTGAGCATATTTGTATGTGATATTGTCGATGGAACATTGATATATGTCACGAAAAGAAATTGAGCCCATTATCATTCGTTAGGCTTAGAGGCAATACGCGTGTTTACTGTAGCGGGGTTTCGCCTCTCGCCCTCCCATAGGCCCTATGGCGTGAGTACAAATATGTATATAATGAAGCCAATGCCTAAACTGTATTTTGTGTGAAAGATATTGTGGCTGGCTTGGTGAAAATATGGAACTAGTTAGCGTTATGGGTGCCATGAACCATAGTGTGGAATGGGACAGGCATCATGTATGCTTTATAGTTGGGAAGGGATAATTAGAGGTGTTTAGGGATGGAATTATTGTGATTCTGATAGTGAAAATGCATATGGAATTGTGTGAAATATATTTCAAACATGCTGCGAGTGTTCGTGAAGGAGTGTGGTTGTGCCAATGCAATATCGTTGCATCATATTCTCCGGGCAAAGGATACTGTATCACAGTCACATTGAACCGTAGTAAGGAAGGGAATAATTGCGGAGGTTGGGGTGGAATCATTGTGGTAGTCATGTATTTGTGTATGATATAGTGTGAAGTGTAAGTGAAATGTGCCACATATCCTCGTGACGGCATAAGTTATGGTGCATACCGTAGGTTAGCAATTCTTTAGCGGCACGTGTCCTCAGGAGATTGGGACGCCTAGGAATGACTGACGTCATTGAACAGGTATTATACCTTGGTCTGACATTTAGTGATAACTTATACTTTATGAAAAAATATATGTGAACTGTGCCGCGAGTGTTCATTTAGGTGTGTAGTGAAGGTGAGCAATACTTTAGCAGTAGGTGCGCTGGGAAAGGTAATGATGCCAAGGAATCACGGACGTCATTGAACAGGTACTGTACCTTGGTCTGACATTTAGTGATAACTTATACTTTATGTAAAATATACGTGAAGTGTGCCACGAGTGTTCATTTAGGTGTGTAGCGTAGGTGAGCGATACTTTAGCGGCAGGTGTGCTGGGAAAAGTAATGATGCCAAGAAACGATGGATGTCACTGAACAGGTACTGTACCTTGGTCTGAAATTTTGATAAGTTATACTTTACATAAAATATACGTGAACTGTGCTGCGAGTGTTCGTTTAGGTGAGTAGCTTATGTGAGCAATACTTTAGCGTTAGGTGTGCTGGGAAAGGTAGCCATGCTAAGGAACGACAGACGTCATTGAACAAGTACTGTACCTTGGTCTGACATTTAGTGATAAAATATACATGAACTGTGCCGCGAGTGTTTGTTTAGGTGCATAGCGTAGGTGAGCGATACTTTAGCAGCAGGTGTGCTGGAAAAGGTAATGACGCCAAGGAACAAGGGATGTCAGTGGACAAGTATTGTACCTTGCAAAGCCGGGCAACTACGGACGTCAGTGGATTGGTACTGTACCTTGCTAAAACAATTGATGAAATTTATGATTCTAATATAAAATGTTTCTGATATGTGCCATGACTGTTCATGGAAAATATTGTATCATGTGTTCGGGGAACATTTGGGGAAGGAGGGGAAAATATGTCTGTATATATATATATATATATATATATATATATATATATGTGAGGGAGTATATCATATGGGAGGAACCTTTAGATATTGCGAGGGAGTATATCATGTGTGTGGTGAAACTTAGGGGAAGGAGGGCCGAAAAATATAATAAATAAATAAAAATTATATATATATATATATATATATATATATATATATATATATATATATATACCTTCGACATACATGTTACACATATGACAAAGTACAGTAACATTAGCAGTAACTTGGAAAAAGTAGTGTTCATGTGTATTAGGTTAGAACCATAAAAAAAAAAAACAACCTTGGAAGATTTTACAGTCTGTACACACACACACACAAAAAAAAAAAAAGCTTTGGGAGAATAGTCATTAGGCAAAGGGGGGGGAAACACTGTTCTTTTTTTTGCTTGCGGTAAAAGTAGGTAGCGACCGGAAGAGTTATCTAGCTTTGTTGTCCTATTACTCAAAAACTGTTGGGTGTATCGACTTCCTGTAAGAACCATGATAAAGAGCAGTAAATCCTACGTATGTTCTTTACCAGAATATAAGCCTTTGGGAGCATTTTTGGTAGGAAAAGGCGGGGGAACAGACTTCGTTTTTTTCCTCGTTTCCGGTGAAAGTTGAAAGCACTCAGAGGAACAATCTCACTTTGTCGGCCTATTACTCGAAAACTATTGGATGTATCGATTTCCTGTAAGAACCATGATAGAAAGCAGTAAATTCTACGTATGTTCATTTCAGAATATAAGCCTTTGGGAGCATTTACTGTTGGAAAAGCTGGGGGAACAAGACTTTGTTTTTTTCCTCGCTAGCGGTAAAGTCGAAAACGCTCGGAGGAGTAATCTCACTTTGTCGGCTAATTACTCGAAAACTGTTGGACGTATCGATTTACTGTAAGAACCATGAAAAAGAGCAGTAAATTCTACTTATGTACAAGACATAATGTAATATCTATGATATGAATTCGTTGTTACGTAGGCGGGAATATAGCGAATGCTGTGCGTGCATCATGAAAGTGATGCACGGACATGAGTTCCCAGTCGTTTTTGGCGATTTACTTGAAAACTATGAGGCGTATCGAAACCATTTGGTGCTCATTAGAAAGCTCGTGAAATTCTGTATAATATTATGCAATAAAAACATAAGGTGTGCCAGGAAAGTTCAGAATGAGAGCTCATTGAATTTCTTTTCAAAAATGGCTTTCAGTTTTTGGCTATTTTCTCAAAAACTACAAATCGTATCACAACCGGATTTTTCTCTTTAGAAAGCTGATGAACTTCTCTATCAAAACTTCTAATAACATTTTCCTGTATGATGGAAAACATTCAAATGGTGATGTTGGGAAGTGAAATTGACATAACGAAATGTTTATTCACGGCCACCTAATGTTGTTTTATTCGTGTTTTCCTTTTTTTTCTTTTTTTCTTTTTTTTGGTGCTTATCAGCTAGAACATTGACGAGTAAGATGACATAGGTTTCACGGCAGTATATTGATGTTTGGGTGGCGAAAATAAGGCGAGAATACGTGTTATTTGCCACATGCGCGAGCTGCTGGGCCAGGTGGCCAGGCGGATAAAATCATGCGCCAGAAAACTTACCAAAACTTATCGTGCATGAGAGGGTTAAAAAGCAAGATTAAAAAATAAGGTAGTCCCTTGGAAAAATGAACCATTGAAACTGATTTTTTTTTTGTTTAGTTCAGGCGAAAAGGTACATAAGCTCATCTGTTTTAACAATAATGTAATACTTCTATATTTGCCGATTTAGTGACGGAGGAGACTCTTCTAACCAAACCATTCAATCATCAGATTTTCAGCAAATTCTTGATACTCAGTAAAGAGACACGAACTACACCACTAGTAACTTAAACACTCATCAGTTTTCTTCTTCCAATACAGTTCTCATCGACCCTCTTGATAAGAGAAGTATCTCAACAGAAAAGCCAAGTGTACTTTATATAGTATGCTGGAAAGATATGACAGACATTTCTCTGTAGGATCTCCTATTGCTACTCTCTGATAACAGTGCATTACTATAATAAGTTTCGTGAACCCTTCATTGACCTGTTGTATCAACATCTGTTCATCTGGTATATAGAATCAGCTAGGTTAATTGCTGCTAAATAACTAAAATAACGTAATCGTGTAAGTCTGGCAGAACAGCGTAAATTATTCAAATGTGACCAGATGCCTAGAGGTGAATGTCTATGTATTCCTTTTATCTTTTGTGAATATTTTCTATGCAAAAAAGAAGGAACCAAAGGCAAGAAATCCGGAAGGTTATTTCCTTCTAGGAAAAAAAAAAATAACAGAGCCAACTTCAAGATCCAATTATTCCATTATGCCTGGACACATTGCGTTTAAAAGACTCGAGGTCAAAGGCAGAAGTAAATCAGACAGAGGAAGTTAGTTCCATAGTTGCCCTGTTAAACAGATGAAGGACTGAAAGTATTGGTCAACTCTAACATTAGAAAGCTAGAAAGAAAAGGGGAGAGAGCTTGCTGTTAGATGGAAGCAATGCGCCCGTCATAATGGGAGTGGTATGCAAATAGACAGTTCAGAAGATCAGTGATCACAGAAGCAGCGACAGAAAAGAGATGAAGACGCGACAGTGCAGCGAAGAGACACTGGTTGAAGGGAGCCAGTAAGAGGAGAGATATCGAGACAAAAACCCTTTGACTCCACCCTGTTGAGAAGAGCTGCATCTATGGAGCCCCTCCTCACACACACATATGAGAACTGTACTCAACACTGTGGCGAACAAAACCCCTGTATAGAGTCAACAGCTGTGCGAGGATAATGAAACCACAGAGTGAATTTATAACATCTAATCTCTTTGAAGCAGATTTTGCAGGTGAGGTAATATGACCATTCCTACATAAATTCCGAGAGAATGAAACCCGAAGTATGTTCAGATATTTTGTAATGCAGGATCGAGTTGGATGTTGTTGAATATTAAAGGATAGTCCTGTGAAAGATTTTACCTGGTAAATTGATGTAGAAACTGGGTTTTCGATGCATTAAAAATGACAAGGTTATTTTTACTCCAATCTGAGATATGAATCAGGTCAAAAATTGCGTGTGCCATAGCCTCATCACGTGTTTGTTGAAGTAAGTGCTGTAACAGACTGGGTAAGAAGAGAATGGAAAGGTGAAGGGTGGAGTCATCATGGCCGTTGGTTCCTTCTTCCTCGCATTAAAAAAAGAAATATGAGTGGACAGGGTTAGATGTACGGCTAAGAAGGTCACTGATTAATAAAAGGAATAGATTTGGTGACAGGATAGAACATAAAGGAACACCACTACTGTTATCTGTAGGAGAAGAACGATGGCCGTATACAGCAGGAGTTATAGAACGACCAGAAACGAAGCTAGAGATAGAAGGATTGAAATTGAGACAGTGACTATCATTGTGACATAAAAAAGGTATTTTTAGTGTTATATATTGAATCTCTCGAGTGATTATATTCGACTTTGCTAGAAGAGCACAAAAAAAAAAAAAAAAAAAAGGAGAGGAGTGGACATCTGTAATCTGAGAAGAGTGTGTGTGTGGAGCTACATGAAGTGACAAATAGGCAAATGAAGAAATTCGGGAGCACTGTGTTGCTTATGGATGTGCTTGAAGGTGTTAGGAGGGCTACCCTGTGGGCATGTGATTGAGGAGAATGTACATGAATGAGGTGGAGTGAGAAATGGAGAAAGATATCGAGAATAACGTGGAGAGACGAGGCTGAAAGGTGAATGATTTAGTGATGTGAGGTGAAGGGAGAGAAGCCTGGCAGTTGTGTACAGAATAAAGAGAATGCATTTTGTTCATGGTCATTCCCACTTTGTTTGGCCATAGATAAACTTGTGAGATCATATAGTTCCATACCACTGCACAATTAACGCCATATTAATATCCTAATTTAGTCATTTCATCCACTTGAAAACTAAGTTAAATCGACAATTACATTACGTCTTTCTAGTGAATGAATTTTCATCTTCATCAATATACCGGTATCCATACGTAAGTATTTACGTATTCGTTATGCCGATAAGAAATTTATGGACTGGCGTTGTCTGTCAGAGCCCTCATTAATCGCTTGACTACAACGAGAGGGTGGGGGAGGTCCTCCTCGTCCTCGTTATGATTCTGATCCTTTTTCCAATATAAAGATGAGGTTGTGTCACATCTAGAAACAGGACAAGTAAAAATGAAGATTTAACAAGACGATGTCAAGGGTAATGTGCCATAGCTTCATTCGCACTCTAGTGAAGCCCCCCCTGTCTGCTAAGCTGTGTAAAACTCTCATGTTAGCTACATTCAGGCCATTTTAGTCAGTGTAGTAGGGACTTTCCGAAACAGAATATACCTGTCTTTCAAGCTTCCTGTGAGAGAGGCATTTCTTTAGCAAAAAAAAAAAAAAAAAAAAAGGTTGGAATGTCAAACTAAAATTATTTAATAAAATTTATATTATATTTAAACTGCTACTCGTGAACAGTCCAGTGTCCAAATGGAAACTTATTCCCATATACTGGCATTATTCAGTAGCAGCATTAACACTTCCAGTTCGACTTGGACCTCTATTAGGTATGAGAAGGCATTCAGAGTCAGAGGTAGTTTTTAGTAGCTTCATATTTAACACAGTGACAGTATCGGGGTAGAGAATAACTGTTCCATATTAATAATTACCTTGACCAGAGTAACACAGACTACCAGTGTAGTAGCAAGAGCGGCCACCCACACCCAGCTACCAAGAGGATAATAGAAGTTCAGCCACCCGGGAACAGCTACAGGTTTGGCCATGGCAAAACATCCTTCTCTTGTGCCGACGATGCGCGTGAAGTCATATCTGAAAATTATGTTCTGTAAGGTAGTGATGGGTTGTTCTTTGAGTGATCCATTTGAAGTTAGGTCAGGGGTGATTAAAGAGGAGCCCTTACACCTTTGCTGTTTGTTTTGGTTATGGATTATGTTATGAGAAAGGTTGTAAGGAGAAAAGGTGCAGGACTTAACTGGAAAGAAAATAAGACGCAGATGGATTTGGACTATGCTCATGATATTGCACTGATTTGCGGAAGTATTTACAAGATGCAGAGGGTGCTTTATTGTCTGGTGGAGGAAGGACAAAAAGTGGGATCGGTAATAAATTGTGGAAAAACTGAAATTATTAAATTGAATGTGGAGAACCAAATCGATTGTGTAATTGGGAATAATGTAGTGAAGATTACAGAAAATTTTAAATATCTAGGAACGATAGTATCATCTAATGTAGCATTAACCTGAGGCGTCCCGTTGACGTATGGGTACGTTGCAACATTTTGCATTTGCCAGTCCTGACGACATAGTGGTACGTTGCGCAAATGCAAGGTTCATAATTTGCACAATTTTCAATTTTTGAGCGTGATTTTTCGTACGCATACACGGGACATCTTCCTCTATTCCTCTACAAGATGTCAAGCAGGGACAATGCCTTACACCGCATAACCTCCCCCCCCCCGCACGCCATTGTCTCGGCAATTCATCTGTTACCGTGACCTGGCCAATAAAGACATTCAGGGCCAGAGTGATTCCCCAATCGATGACAATGTAGAGGACAAAGTTTACATAGCATTAGAGGAAGAAACAGTCAGAAATGATGATCAGGTTATGTGGCAAAAAAAGGTCAGGTATGGTGATGAGTTAGTGAGCGAAACAATGCTTATAATGCCTATATTACTGTTTGAAAACCAATATACTCTAGTACTACATAGGAATTTGTACCAAGTAAATAAATAAATACCGTTTATGAGTGGTGTGAAATAGTTACCCTCCCATAGAACTCGTTTTCTTTGGTGCCAACCTGCTAGAAAACCCAGTAAGGTAAGGAGGTACTGCTACCTGGATCGAGTATTTTAAACCTCAGGTGAGCGATTTCTCTATGAATTTTCAATGCTTCTCACCAAAAGCGGAGGTTTTAGCCAAAAAAATAAAATCGAAAATACCTCTGGACTGGGGGGTCTCAGAGGTGTGAAATAGTCCAGGACGTGTTGGGTTAAACAATGAAACTGAGGAGAGGACTAGACAGGCTTGGTGAGTTGTTGGAATGTTGAAATCTGTGTGGAATAATAATATCCTTTCGGGAAATACTGAAGTAAAAATTTATAAGTCCATGGTTAGACCAATTTTAATTTATGGGCATGAGTCATGGTACAGTACAATTGCAACAGATCAGAAAGTATTACGATTTGAGAATAAAATACTCAGAAGGATTCTTGGGGTAAAGTGGCAAGACAGAGTTACAAATGAGAGAGTAAGGGATATTACGAGAGTGGAACCAGTTGATGAATATGTGAGACTGTCTCCCTGGAAATGGCTGGGAAACTTATATAGTAAAGAAGGCAGTTTAATACAGTATGTGCCAGAGTGGACTGCTAGAGGAAGAAGAGGCAGAGGTAGGCCGAGGGAGACCTGGTTGAGGACAATGAAAATAGCAGCAGGAGAGGAGTGTTGATGGGACCTGAAGGAGATGGCAAGAGACAAATATTGGTGGAGAGAGTTCATCGATGCCCTATGCATCCCGTGGGGTGCCACAGGAAAATGATTGATTGATTGACTGATCGATTGATTGATTGATACAATCACATTATGTCCTGGTTGTAAATTCTCACATAAACATACACTTATTTTTTAAGGTGCATAAGGTATTACCTGTAAATTATACATATGAAATTGAAAGAGACAAGCAGTTTGCATGCTGACTGCTGGCATTCTTGGCTTAAGAGAGCCTTGTGATACCAGTTTATGCAGCTGACTTAAGTCATAGATAATGGGTATTTGATATATATATATATATATATATATATATATATATATATATACTAGGGTGGAGTGAAGAACTTTATTTCTGTAATGAAATTCTAATAATGATAAAAAGTTGCCTTTAGTTGATATAAGATACCAGGCAAAATATTACTTTATTTACTAAATATCTTCAGCTGCCACCACGGGTGGGAATCTAGCGCAATTCCGTGCAAAAAAGGAAAATATTCCTTTGAATGTCTATTATCTATTTTCTATCACAATACCCTTACAGAGTTTTCAATAATGCAGTTAGGATGATGAATGCATATTAGTCTTATGTTGAAACACCCTTCTTATGTAATTAAGAACCAGAACCTCCCCCGATTCGATAAATTTTCCTAAAATCACAAGTTTGACACTTGAGAAAAGACACTGGTTTCCAATTTACCAAAGAAGGATGTGTTGGATTCTTTCTTAATTATTGTTCGAAGGTTTGTTTATATGTATTAACAACATAAAAAGAAAAGAATAAATATAGTTTAGGGTGTCTCTCCTCCTTTAAACTCGCTTGAGACAGTTAAGGAACATTTTTTGATCCTTAGTGGAGTTACCATCCTTTCCCCAACCAACCACCCTTTAGAAAGAGTTCTTGTTTAATGATCTGTTATGTAGTCGGCTTTTGTCTCAAATTTTGGCATTTTTTGTCTTGATGCTAATGTAGCACGAATAAATCCATCTCTGTTTGAAAGTCCGCAGACTGTTTCAGCAGCTTCAGTAACCAACTTCACACATCTCTCTATGGCTTGTGTGTGACATGGAAACTGCATTAATTCTGACAGAAAAGTTTTTTCATACTTGATGCATGATGAAAGTACAACAAGCGAACTTGTTTGGTAATAGGAGGCTCTGTTCTTTGTTCATCCTCTTCCCACATGATCAGTTCTGTGAAGTCTTTAGCTTGAAAATTTATTTTTGGCACCTTAAACTTCCTGGGGCCATCTTTCTTTTTCTCTTCATTGCATGCCCTTGCTTTCATAATACGCCTAATTCCCAACTCACGGACCTGCTGCCGTCATCGCTTATCATTGCAATGAGAATGTTTTCTTGACGGGCATAATACGCATTTCGCTGGATGACAGAGTCATGTACTCTCTTTAGCTCCCCAGAGAGATACCGATTTCTTGTGATCATTTTCCACAAATGTTTAGCACCATATTGGCATAATGGTTTACACTTTATTTCAAACCACATTGGTGCATATACCTTGACTATGAAAGTGGCTAGTGTCTGTAACTTTATGAAGGCGTCTCTGTGCTTGCATATAACCGCAGTACTCTATTTGCTGTAGTGAGCCATCTTGAGTGTGATGTATTGCCTGGACGTTTGTGTCGTAGACTCTCGGAGAATGATCCACATGTAATAGCCTGGTGTATTTCATAAAGGTATTTCTGATCACTACTAGGTCATCTGGATCCGCTTCACACAAGTCCTCGTGAAATTCAATATGTTTAAAATTTGCTACTGGAAGTTTCTCACAGTTTCAAAATGCTTGACCAATTTCTCCTGAAAATGCTTTTGGCTCAGTAGTGGTACCATCCAAATGATGAAACAGATGACGCAATGGAAGTTCGTTGATGTGCAAAAGGCATATCAGCCACTGCAATGGTTTACCAAATGTTTCTTCCAGTAACCTTAGGATTCCTCCAGTGCTACCAGTGTTGACCACAGTGGAATCACAGCCCACTACAATATTGTTTCCTATATCAACATCCTTTTCTTTCAGGCAGTTCACTAACTCCTTGCAGATGTCCTTAGCTGTGCCACTGGAAGGTGTCACATGTGCAAAGTACACGGAGTGTGGTTCTGATATTATGGTGATATGTTCTCGTATGGTTCTTCGGTGGTTGGATCCATCACTCTCTTGGACCTGAATCAATGTTTTATCTTCCCTGCCATCAAAGTACAAGCCTCGCATGGCCAGACACTCTCTTTCCTGTAGAAGCATTTTTCTCTGTTTTTGTCTTGCACGTCTCAGCTTACTTCAGTCTATAATCATTGTTTTGTCGTTTGGCGTAACAATTCTAAGATCTGTCAATACAGCAGAAGCAATAGCAGCCCCAACTCTATCTGACACTTGAAATCGGTCACAAGTAACTGCTAATGAAGGCAATGTCTCTCGTATCTGTTTTTCTGCAGTGTCATATTTAGTTGCTGGTGTAAGTTTATCATCTTCTGATGCCTCTTCTAGTTGCTGATGGTCATTAGTCTCTGTTTCGATTTCTAAGATGGCTGTAGTGGTACCGACTGAGGAAGCGTTATTTGAGGCTTCCAAACGGGCTTTTTCCACTTGTTGTCTTTGTTTTCTCGCTTGTAATCGTCTTGTGTGTGCTATGTCAATATTTCCTATCATCATTAATCTGTAAGTTCGCTGGTCAGTTTGGAAGTCCTGTTCTTTTAGGGGAACTTTCTTACTCTTTTCACATGAGCATCTGTTGAACTCCTTACATTTGCAGGTGCGGATATCAAGCAAAGGTACTTTTGAATGGTCTTCAAATTTCTGAAGCTGATTTATGTACTTAGGCTGATTCTTGCATGATTTGTATGGCTTTAATAAGGATCTGTATTTATCATGGTATGCTCGCATCATATGCAAAACTCGTGTGTGTGACACTGTAGGTAAAGAGGCCTTCTTCCAAATATTTTCTACCTTTTTGGAAACTTCCTCTGCTACTTCTGAAAATGAAGGCTCCTTGTTGTTCATCTCCTCTTTCAGTAAGTATTTTGTAAACAGATAATCCTTCATCATGGAGTAATTGGTTGGAAGTTTATTATCATCCATCTCACAGGGTAACCCAAATATCGCACACTTCATCATGTTTCTAGTGAAATGTCTCTTACACTGAGTATTTGATGCCATTTTGTTTGTTTCTTTGTTTTTTATTTTGCAATAGTCTTACATTCATGTGATCACTATCAGGCAAAATGCTTTATTAACAGTAACAGTCACTGGTTCCGGTATCTAAATATCACTGTACATAATCACCATACATCCTGTAAAATAAAGGATTGGGTGAGTTCACTTTCACTGTTTCATAAAATTTCAAATTGTCCTGAGTTTCTCTATTATATAACAACCGAGCATGAAACAAAAACAACCCAAAACAACTAGAAACAACCCAGGTATATCTTAATGCCTCGTAAAAAAATCCAGTCCCTCATCACACCAATGTCGTAACGGCCATCATCAGAACACAGAGTTGCCAAACACTGTATATGGCAACTAATCGCCTTTGCAGATTAAAGCACTTTAATAAGAACCTCACCAATGACTGGAAAATTTTATTCAACCTGTTAAATAATTGTAAGATGGACTTTTGAAGCGAAATAATGAACTTTAACGAAATGACCTATTCAATTTCTGACCGGTTATAGTGTTTACTATACACCCCTGGTGGCAGCTGAAAATATTTAGCAATTGAAGTAATATTTTGCCTGGTATCTTATATAAACTAAAGGCAACTTTTTATCACTATTAGAATTTCATTACAGAAAAAATAAATTTTTCACTCCACCCTACAGTAATATATATATATATATATATATATATATATATATATATATATATATATATATATATATATATATATATACCATGGGGGTAGGGAGGGTTTTCAAGAATACTCCCCCAGTATCCCTGCTTGTCGTAAAAGGCGACTAAAAGGGTTGCCGGAGGGTTAGTGCCCCTCCCCGGAAAACAACTAACAAAAACAAACAAACAAGAAGCCTTGGACAAGGACTGACCAAACGATGACGACCCAGGACTGGACAAAGGACTTTGCAATGGCTACATGGAATGTAAGAGGAGCGAATGATGAGGTGAAGGAGAGAGAGATTGTCCAGGTGCTTGGGGGTGCGAAAGTGGATGTATGTGGAATAACTGAAACAAATTGGAGAGGAGAAAGTGTGAGATAATGGGAGTATGGATGGGGTATAAGTGCAGGAGTAGGTGAGAATGAGAGGGCAAAGGAAGGAGTATGTATAGTTGTGAGTAAAAGATAGAAGAAGAACATAAGACAGTATGGATCAGTTGGGTCAAGGATTGTGTGGGTAAAGTTGAAAGTTGGAATACAAATGTGGGCGATTGTGTGTGTGTATGCGCCAATGCAAGATTGTGCTAGCAGAGTGAGGGAAGAGATCTGGACAAATGTGGAAATGTGCATGGAAAAGTTTGGAAGGAATGAGAGAGTGTTTCTGATCGGTGATATGAATGATAAAGTAGGGAATGTGAAGGTGGATGGAATAGTTGGTGAGTGGGGTGTGCCTGCTGAGATAGATGAGAATGGCAGTGCGTTAGTGGACATTTGTGCTGGAAGGGGGTTGGTGATAGCCAATACCCTCTTCAGGCATAAAATGATCCACAGGTATACATGGCGAGTGATGAGAAGGTTGGGTGGTGAACTGAATGAAAGGAAGGCAATGATTGATTATGTGTGTGTGGATGAAAGGATGCGAAGATGTGTAATAGATGCAAGAGCTTATAGAGGTTGGGGGAGTGGACTTTCTGACCACTACTTGGTGGTGTCCAGAATTAGGATCCAAGTAAGATGGAGGAATAGAAGAAGGGAAAGACGAGAGGCAGGAGTAGTTGCAAGGAGAGTGGAAAGGTTACAAGAGGATGAGAAAAAGGCAGAGTATAAAAGAGAAGTGGAGGAACAATTGGGCAAATATGAATTGAAGCAGATGGGGGACGTGGAAGGTGTGTGCAGGATATTTAAAGAAGAAATATGTGCAGCATGTGATGTGGTGTGTGGGGTGAAGAGAAGACGGAGGGGGGTGCAAGGAACAGCGTGGTGGACTGAAGAGGTGAGAAAGGCTGTGGCACAAAAGAAGAAAGCATACAATGAATGGATGAGAAATAGGGGCGTGGAAGAAGTTGAGAGGCGGAAGAGAGAGCTATATGTAGAAAGAAAGAGAGAGGTGAAAAGATTAATAAGAGAGAGGAAGAAGAGAGTCGATGAGGAATTTGGAAGGAATTTGAGTGTAAAGTGGAGGGACTGTAAGAAAATGTTCTGGAAAGAGGTGAAGAGAGTCAGACAGGGTGGAAATGAGGTTAGCAGGGGAGTGAAAGATAAAAGTGATAGATTACTAGTGGAGAAGGGAGAAAAAGTGAGCAGATGGAGAGAACACTTAAAGGAATTGTTGAACATACAGGATGGAAGTAATGCGAGTATAAGTGGCTGGGGAATGGCTGGGAGAAGGAGGGAGGTGAGAAGACAGGAAGAAATCAGTAGGATTGAAGTTGTGGAAGCAATGAAGAAAGTTTAATTGGGGAAAGCCCCAGGAATTGATGGAGTGTGTGGTGAAATGCTGAAGCATGGGGGAGAGATAGTAGTAGAATGGATGTGGAAGATGTGCAGATTGGCCTGGGAGGAAGGTAGAGTCCCGGAGGATTGGAAGTCAGGTATAATTATTCCCTTGTACAAAGGAAAAGGGGAAAAAGAAGTGTGTGGTAATCATAGGGGCATTTGTCTTCTTATTATAATAGGAAAAGTGTATGGTAGGATACTTGCTGACAGAGTTAAAGAAATAACAGAGGAATTAGTTGAAGAAGAACAGGGAGGCTTTAGGAAGGGAAGAGGTTGTGTAGATCAGATATTCATTCTTAGATCTTTAGTGGAAAAGTTTCTAGAGAAGGGAAAGAAGTTGTATGCGGCTTTCATGGATTTGGAGAAAGCATATGACAGGGTAGATAGACAAGGATTGTGGAAAGTATTAAGAATATATGGAGTAGATGGGAAGTTCTTGAATGCTGTGAAAAGTAATTATGATGGTGCTAAGGCTGCAGTGCGTGTGGATGGTGAACTAAGTGAATTTTTCTCTTTGGAGGTTGGGTTGAGACAGGGATGTGTCATGTCTCCATGGTTGTTCAATCTGTTCATGGATGGGGTAATTAAAGAGGTACAAGGTAGGGTAGTGGATGTTGGAGTGGCCCTGGTGAGAGAGGATAGTGTTTAGAAACTCCCTGTACTGTTGTTTGCAGATGATACTTTGTTGTTGAGTGAAGACGAAGGGGAGCTGCAAGGCTTGGTGGATGACTTTGGGAGAGTGTGTAAGAAACGGAATCTAAAGATGAATGTAGGGAAGAGTAAAGTGATGGTCTTTGAGAGAGGTGAAGTCAGTGAATGTACAGCGAGGTTGGATGGTGAGGAATTGGAAAATGTGAGTACGTTTAAGTACTTGGGTAGTGTGATGAGTAAGGATGGAGGTTTGGAGGATGAAGTGCTTGAAAGGGTACAGCAGGGAAGAAAGGTTGCTGGTTCTTTGAAAGCAGTGATAAGAAACAGGGAAGTGAGCATGGAAGTGAAAAAGTTACTACATGACAATACTGTGATACCAACTCTAACGTATGGAAGTGAAGCTTGGACGTTGTTGGAAGGACAGAAGTAAAGAGTGAGAGCAGTAGAAATGAGTTATTTAAGAGGAGACTGTGGAGTCAGATGGAGAGACAGGCTGACGAATGAGGATATAAAGGAGCGTTGTGGTGTGGATGTGGATGTGATAGGAAGCGTTATGAGGAACACACTGAGGTGGTTTGGCCATGTGGAGAGGATGGAGGATGAAAGACTGACGAAGAGAGTGTATGTGAGTGAGGTGGAGGGGGGAAGAGGGAGGGGGAGGCCGAGGATAAGATGGAGGGATGGGGTGGAGAGGTATATGAGAGAAGGGGGGGTGAATTGGGAGTAGGGCAGTGAAATGGCGGGGCACAGGGCGACGTGGAAGCGATTTGTTTGTGGTCACCCCAAACGGGATTGAGGCGTCTGGCAATATATATATATATATATATATATATATATATATATATATATATATATATATATAATTTAAAGTTATGACTTTATGAATGACTTTAGCATTGAAGACTCATAATGTTTACTAAGAGCTGTCAATGAAATGATTGCTGTCAATACAGCTTCAATTTATAAAACATAACTAAAATATTTATGAATGTGAACCCTCATACCTAACTTCCCCGTTTGATGTTAACATTAATAAATATTCATATGTACTGAAAATTTTCAAGTTAAGAATCTTTATGATGTAAATATTTGACTTTCCTTAAGTGGGTTTTCTGAAGCACCTTGTGACTGTCTTTGGAAGCTATGGTGGGGGTTGAAAGGACTAATTTCAAATAGGTCCTCGGTAAATCAGTATCTCAGTGGCAATAGCGTTTGTGGCTTGTCTCTGGGAAATTAATGGCAAGCATACCTGCAAGTATCGATAAGAATATTAATAACTGACAATTCCTGTTAACTTTGTGGAAAACAAAGTTATGACTAAATTTTTATGTGGAACACCATAACTTTAGATTCTGTAAAGCGTGGACCTTGCTTGAAGGGAAAAGTCGAAACAAGTGGAGTGAAATTGTGGGACGGATGAACAAGTGATTGGAATCGCCTTATGGAACAAAAGGTGAGTGATAGACTGAAAATGAGCGTGTATGACAGGAAGCTAAGTGTGTGCAGAGGACAGACACGAAGACCATGATCAGAGACGGCGTGAGTGAGTCATGGAAAGAGGAGACATTACTGAGTAGAGACAGAAATACCTGAAGGTAGTTTATCTTGAGCGTATCCCTAGCACAAAGAGGCGTCAGAAAGTAGATAAACACATACATAGCAAAACAGATAATTATATTATTACTGTATTTTTATCAAGTATTCCCATACATGTGGCATGTAGAGGTGCATGGTATGTAGGAGGACTACTGGGCCTTGAGTGCAGGCTGTGAAGCCTATGTCCAGAGTCGGACACATAAAAAAAAAAAAAAAAATGTAAACATACCTGATATATATATTAATGACATCGTAGGGCTTCTCTAAGCGGGAAAAAAATATCAGACTTTAACATGAATAAATATAGAAAGCACAACACATTATTTCAGTCTTAACTTAAAGTTTGTGTGCTAGACTGTCATCCTGTAGGGCCCAAGTTTATATTCTGCCTCTAACAATCATGATTTAAGTTTTGTTTATTATGTAGTGTATATTAGCAGTTTGAAACAAGTGGCCTAGTATATACAGTGGTTTATTCGTGCTACTTCAAAATAATTTGAATTATGCTAGGAGGGAAATTTTATTGTGAAGTGGTTAATAAAAGTAGTATCTGCCCCCAACCGTTTGAAAATTCTCTTCAGACCTGAGTAAAATGGAATGGAGACAGAAAAAAAAAAAAAAAAAAACTTCTCGACCAGTGGGTGTGGGGAGAGTTAATATTCTCCAGCACGTTACTAGCAAGTATGGGTAAGATTAAACGTGGTAATACAAACCTGGACGATTGTGTGTGTGTGTGTGTGTGTGTGTGTGTGTGTGTGTGTGTGTGTGTGTGTGTGTGTGTGTGTGTGTGTGTGTGTATCCGCCAACACAAGATCGTGCATGCAGTGAAAGAAGGGTTGTGGAAGAATGTGGAATCGTGCGTGGAAAAATTGAAAGGAATGACAGGGTGTATTTGATTGGGGTTATGAAAGGAAAAGTAGGGAATGTGAGGGTAGATGGAGTAGTTGGTGAGTGGGGTGTGCATGCAGAAGTGGACATTTGTGCAGGGAGGAGGCTGGTTAGAGTCATTACCCACTTTAGGTACGAAATGATCCACAGGTATATATGGCGAGTGATGAGAAGGGTGGATTGTGGACTTAATGAATGGAAGGCAATGATGAATAGATGTGTGTGGATGACATAATGAGAAGGTATGTAATGGATGGAAGAACATACAGAGGTTGGGGGAGTGGACTTTCCGACCACCACTTGGTGTGGCGGTGAAAGTCAGGGTTCAAGTGCGATGGAGAAATAGAAGAAGGGAAGGATATGAGGAAGTAGTCCATACAAAGAGGGTGCAAGAAGATGAAAAAAAAAAAAAAATCAGAATATTAGAGAGAAGTGGAGGAGCGATTGGGTAAATATGATCTGGAGCAGATGGGGGAGGTAGAAGGTGTGCCCAAGATTTTCGCAGAAGAAATCTGTCCAGCATGTGAGATGGTGTGTGGGGTGAATAACCGACGTAAGGAGGTGGTAGGAACAGCATGGTGGAATGACGAGGCGAGACAAGCTGTGACGCCAAGCGCATAGAGAATGGATGGGAAGCAGCGGCATGGAGGAAGATTAGAGACGGAAGACAGTTATGTGTAAAGAGGAACAGAAAGAGGCGAAAAGATTAGTAAGAAGAGAATGGATGGGGAGTTTTAGAGGAATTTGAGTGTAAAGTGGACAGAATATAAGAAAATGTTCTGAAAAGAGGTAATGAAAATTAGACAGAGTGATAAAGAAGTTAGTAGGGGAGTGAAAGATATAAATGGCAGATTGAAAGTGAAGAAGGGACAAAAAGTGAGCAGATGGAAAGGACACTGTAAGGAACAGTTAAACATAGAGAATGTAAGTAATGTGAATGTAAGTGGCTGAGGGATGGCTGGGAGACGGAAGGAGGTGAAAAAGGAGGAAGTGACTCAAAATTGGGAAAGCTCCAGTAATTGATGGAGTGTGAGGTGAAATGCTGAAGCATGGGGGAAAGATAATAGCAGAATAGATATGGAAGATGTGCAGATTGGCCTGGGAGGAAGGTAAAGTCCCAGAGGATTGTGTTGGAATCATAGGGGCATATAACTTCTTAGTGTAAAAGGAAAAGTATATGGGAGGATACTTATATTCAGAGTTTGGGAAATAACAGAGGAATTAGTTGGAGAACACCGAGGTTTTTGGAAGGGAAAAGGTTGTGTCGATCAGCTATTCATCCACAGGTCTTTAATGGAAAAGTTCCTAGAGAGGAGAATGAAGTCGTATGCAGCTTTCATGGATTTGGAGGAACCATATGGCAGAGTGGATAAATGAGGAATGTGGGAAATATTATGAATATATAGAGTTAATGGAGATGTTGAATTCTGTATCAGGGTGCTAAGATTGCAGTACATGTGGATTGTGAACTGAATGAATTTTTCTATCTGAATAGTTGGGTTGAAATAGGGATGTGTCATGTCTCCATGGTTGTTCAATATGCATATGGATGGGATTATAAAAGAGGTAGAAGGTTGGGCAATGGATGTTGGATTGGCCCAAATGAATAAGGGCAGCGTTTGGAAGCTTCCTGTGTTGCTGTTTGCAGATAATACTGTATTGTTAAATGAAGACGAAGGGAAAATGCAAGGCTTAGTGAATGAGTCTGGGAGAATTGTAAGAAACGGAATCTAAAGGTGCATGTAGGGAAGAGTAAAGTTGTCTTCAAGAGAAGTGAAGTCATTGAATGTAGAATAAGGTCGGATGATGAGCAATTGGAAAATGTGAGCGCACTTAAGTACTTGGGTAGTGTGGATGGAAGTTTGTAGGAAGAAGTGCTTGAAAGGGTGCAACAAGGAAGAAAGATTGCTGGTTCTTTGTAGGCAGTGATAAGAAATAGGGAAGCGGGCATGGAAGTAAAAAAGTCGTTGCATGATATTATCCAAACTCTAACATATGGAAGTGCAGCTTGGACCTTGCTGGAAAGACCCAATGCAAGAGTGAGGGCAGTGAAAATTAGTTATTTGAGAGGAGCATGAGGAGTTACAGGGAGAGACAGACTGACAAATGAGGAAGTGAAGGAGCGTTGTATTGTGGATGTTGATGTGATAGAAAACATTAGGTGAAATACAATGAGGTGGTTTGGACATGTGGAGAGGATGGAGAGCGAGAGACTAACAAGGAGGGTGTATGTGACTGAAGTGGAGGGGTGGAGAGGGAAAGGGAGGCCGAGGATGAGATGCAGGATTGGGAGTGGAGAGGCATATGCGGGAGGAGTGTGGGAATTCAGGGGACGGCAGTCAAATGGCGGGGAACAGGGAGACATGGAGGCAATTTGTTTGTGGCCATCCCTTACGGGATTTAGGGGTCTGGCAGCAGGTAAATAGATAGATGTTACTTATACATAATGTTATATAATATATTATAGGTAATGTTATGTAATGTTAATTATATAATAAGAATATTGTATCCATCGGTAAAATAACCAGTCAATATAAACCACTGAAGAAGACGTGATACACAATGAACCTAATAAATGAGAGTACGCAGCACTGTACTGAAGAGGATTGAAAACAATGTACTGTGATGTAGCACAAAGTAATATAAAAGAAAACGTAGTCCCATACTGTTCATAGCGATTAGGCAGCACCGAAATTGCCGTGGTGGTGAAGAATGACTTTCGTTCCGCAACCTGTTGCGTTGCCTGTAAAAGGTAGAAAAGGATCACCCATTACTTTAGAGGACTCAGAAATATTCCGCATTCTCAATAGTGATAATCTGTTTACTAGAGTGAATTCATGTTATTACATTTTCCTTTATCTTGAAATCTGATGGACTGGAAGTTTGTGCACAGCAGGTGAGTGACTCTATGTATGTATTTAGGGAACTGTATCTAGGGTCAAACATCTGAGAATACAGTAAAAGTTTCATCATACTTCATCCCAGGTACGTGATGGTATAATAGTGAACGTGAAGTTAAGAGCTTCACTAAAGGTCACCAGCAGATTGTAGTCCGGGCCGGAGTACTTAGTAGCGTTACCGTTTACTGACGTGATCCAGTACGGCTCGTAGTCCTGCGCAGTCCCTTTTACCAGCGCACCATAGAAGCTGCAGCGATAGCATGGTGATAGTATTTGGAAGGACAGTGCATAATATCTATCTCTTTCTCATATATATATATATATATATATATATATATATATATCAATCAATCTATCTATCTATCTATATATATATATATATATATATATATATATATATATATATATATATATACATATATATATATATATATATATATATATATATATATATATATATATAAATATATATATATATATATATATATATATGTATATATATATGTATATATATACATATATATATATATATATACATATATATATACATATCTATATATATATATATATATATATATATATATATATATATATATATATATATATATATGAAAACTAACCACAGGAGAAATGAAAGGAGCGACAGTGAGTACTTTCGTATATTACATCTTCAGACAGAGTGAGACAGAAACGTAAAGGGTAGAGTTCTTTTATGCACACCCGCAGCAGGTAGTGGCACACAGAACAATGGATGACCTGAGTTTTTACCTGCAGCTTAACTTATGGTCACCTGCAGCAGGGAGTGGAACACAACAAAGGATGACCTGAATCTAAAAATGCATGTGACAAAGGAGAAGGGATTAGGAGGGGAGGAAAGGGGAATGGGAGGGAGGGGGAAGGGGGAGGGGAGGAGGAGAAGGGGGAAGGGGAGAGGGGGTAGGGAGGAGGGGATAAATACTGCTGCTTAACTTAAGACCTAGAGGATTAATGCTTGATGTTTCCCACACAGGTGTGACTACACCACCAGGAGATGACAGGGAACAATCACGTGTTACTCTGGGGGATACTGCTTTAAAATTAATTCAGTTAACAATTTATCACACTTAAAATGACCATAGCTCATGTTCACACTCTTTTCATATGTGCCAGAAATTAGACAAGATTCTATTACATTTCTTTTATCTAAGCTTTTTGATCTTGCTAGAATCCTGGAGCCTGTCCAGTCAATATGGTGATCACTGGATGCTTTGTGCTGAAATAAACCACTACTCTGTTGGGCTGTCCTTACGCTGTATTTATGTTGTGAGATTCTAGTTTCCAAATCTTTTCCAGATTGTCCTATGTAAAATTTGTTACAGCTTTTACACGGGATTTTGTAAACAACGCCTGAATTACTGAAAGGGCTGTTCTTGAAGAGGGTTTTTTTGATGGTGTTCTCATATTTGAAAACTACTTGTACATTGAGTTTCCTCAGTATGTGAACAACATCAAGAAAATTTTCATGGAAGAGGAAGACACGGGTTCTTTGAATGTTCTGGCGATCTGACTTATTAGTTTTCCCTTCAAGGAATCGTTTCTTGGCTGTATTGTGGCACTGAGTTAGTATGCTTTGTGGATATTTTAGCTTCTTTCCAATACTCTGAATCATTTTTAGTTCATCATCTAAAAATTCTGGGTCTGAAATTCTATATGCTCTTAGGTACATGGATATGAACACAGATCTTTTTACATTAATATGATGGTTTGAATAGTAATGAACATATGACATAATATTTGTAGGTTTTCTGTATACCTTAGTCTTCAAAACATTTTGGTCCCTGATAACTTTTACATCCAAAAATGGCAATTCATTATCCATTTCCATCTCATGAGTAAACTTAATCGACGGAACTAACGAATTTAATTGCAGGAGAAATTCATCAATGGGAAGACTGTTAGGCCAGAAGCACAGGATATCATCAACATATCGGAGCCAAACTATGTTTTGCTCCTTAATGGAGGTCAGTAAATATTTCTCAAAGTATTCCATGTAAATATTTGCCAGAATTAGGGATAGGGGATTACCCATGGCCATACCAAATTTTTGTGTGTAAAATTTACCTTCAAAGGTAAAAGAAGAGTTCACAATGCACAATTTAATTAGCTTGATAATGTTTTCAGAAGGAATACCATCAGTGTTACTACCCAGAATGCTTGGCAGGAAAGTTAAAACATCATCAACAGGGACATTTGTGAATAATGATTTAACATCAAAGCAGACTAATTTGTAGGGATACATGACATTTACTGACCTCCATAAAGGAACAAAACATAGTTTGGCTCCGATATGTTGATGATATCCTGTGCTTCTGGCCTAACAGTCTTCCCATTGATGAATTTCTCCTGCAATTAAATTCGTTAGTTCCATCGATTAAGTTTACTCATGAGATGGAAATGGATAATGAACTGTAATTTTTGGATGTAAAAGTTATCAGGGACCAAAATGTTTTGAAGACTAAGGTATACAGAAAACCTACAAATATTATGTCATATGTTCATTACTATTCAAACCATCATATTAATGTAAAAAGATCTGTGTTCATATCCATGTACCTAAGAGCATATAGAATTTCAGACCCAGAATTTTTAGATGATGAACTAAAAATGATTCAGAGTATTGGAAAGAAGCTAAAATATCCACAAAGCATACTAACTCAGTGCCACAATACAGCCAAGAAACGATTCCTTGAAGGGAAAACTAATAAGTCAGATCGCCAGATCATTCAAAGAACCCGTGTCTTCCTCTTCCATGAAAATTTTCTTGATGTTGTTCACATACTGAGGAAACTCAATGTACAAGTAGTATTCAAATATGAGAACACCATCAAAAAAACCCTCTTCAAGAACAGCCCTTTCAGTAATTCAGGCGTTGTTTACAAAATCCCGTGTAAAAGCTGTAACAAATTTACATAGGACAATCTGGAAAAGATTTGGAAACTAGAATCTCACAACATAAATACAGCGTAAGGACAGCCCAACAGAGTAGTGGTTTATTTCAGCACAAAGCATCCAGTGATCACCATATTGACTGGACAGGCTCCAGGATTCTAGCAAGATCAAAAAGCTTAGATGAAAGAAATGTAATAGAATCTTGTCTAATTTCTGGCACATATGAAAAGAGTGTGAACATGAGCTATGGTCATTTTAAGTGTGATAAATTGTTAACTGAATTAATTTTAAAGCAGTATCCCCCAGAGTAACACGTGATTGTTCCCTGTCATCTCCTGGTGGTGTAGTCACACCTGTGTGGGAAACATCAAGCATTAATCCTCTAGGTCTTAAGTTAAGCAGCAGTATTTATCCCCTCCTCCCTACCCCCTCTCCCCTTCCCCCTTCCCCTCCTCCCCTCCACCTTCCCCCTCCCTCCCACTTCCCTTTCCTCCCCTCCTAATCCCTTCTCCTTTGTCACATGCATTTTTAGATTCAGGTCATCCTTTGTTGTGTTCCACTCCCTGCTGCAGGTGACCATAAGTTAAGCTGCAGGTAAAAACTCAGGTCATCCATTGTTCTGTGTGCCACTACCTGCTGCGGGTGTGCATAAAAGACCTCTACCCTTTACGTTTCTGTCTCACTCTGTCTGAAGATGTAATATACGAAAGTACTCACTGTCGCTCCTTTCATTTCTCCTGTGGTTAATTTTCATACATACCTTTACGGTGAAGTGAAGTCTCTGCATATATATATATATATATATATATATATATATATATATATATATATATATATATATATATATATATATATATTGTTACATATCCTATGATTTCATAATACTTTGTGTAATTTTAACGCACAGTATGCTGCATGTTTGATCACGAGCGTGTTCTGCCTCAGTCCCCCCTTCTACCGTTATAGTAGAGTAAGTCGTTCTCTCTGTTGTCCAGAGCGGGATTGTGAACTCTATGTCCCCATGGCTTTCATTTGCGCGTCCTCTTACAAGTTGTATCAAGCTCTCCTGGCTCCTATATAATGAGCTCAGTCTCTGCATCATTGCCACTTAGATCTGCTCCTCATTTTGTTCACATCTCTGTCCTCCCCTGTACAGATATTATTATTGTGAGTGCTCAAGAAATCTCCATCCATCTAGCAGCTGTGTGTAATTTGAGTATAACTGTTGTTGCATTTTTTCTTGTACTGTATAGCATAAGTTTAATTTGTAGGCCTAGTGAAGTTTTTGTAATTCGTGTGGGGTTCTTTATGTCAGTCATTTTTGATAATAGTTTGTATCTGTAATTATTTATCTGGCATTCACTGAGTATTATCTGGTATCTCATTTTATCAGGGCTGACTTAGATAAATTTACTCTTGCTAATTTCGTGTTAATAGAGGCCATTGCAGTTAACCATATATTTAACCTGTTTTTGCCATTACATTATCCTTATGAGTCCTGAATGTTTTGTTGTTAATTTAAGCATTAAACTTTAACTTGTAATTTTACCTAACTCTTTTGTTTTGAACCTGGAACTTTACGGGACAGTAGTGATTCTCCGTATTCTCACTTAAAGTGTATATTATCTTTCTCTGTTTCGTAACATAAATTTGGCGACCTCATATCAGGATATTCAGGATATTATCATAAGGATATTGTTTGATATTTTGTGACTGTGATATATTCATGATGGCTACTATTTCTACACTTGATGAAGCCAAAGATTTTTTGTCAAATGTGCAAACAGTGTGTGATATAGAAAACAGAACAAAGAATGAACTTAAGCTTGTTGCTCAACAATTGGGAATTGCAGTTCACTCTCATCATTCTAAAGATCAAATTGTTGGCATGATTAATAAAAGCTTGTTTAATGTAACTCCTCCAAAGGAGCAAACGCAGATTGAATTAGCTAAGTTACAGCTAGCTCTGCAGGAGGCTCGTGCTAAAGAAGCTGAATTTCAGGCAAATGCTAAGCAGGCTGAGTCTCAGGCTAAGGAGGCGGAATCTCAGGCTCGGATTCAGGAGGCACAGATACAGGCACAAGTTGAACTTGCTAGGATTCAGGCAGACCATGAGTATCGCATGAAACAAGGTGGAACTGGATCATCTAGCTCTGATGATTTTGATGTGGCTAAAAATGTTAAACTTGTCCCTCCTTTTAATGAATCTGATTTAACAAAGTATTTTCAGTTGTTTGAGAGGGTAGCTACAGGTTTTAATTGGCCTAAGGAGTATTGGCCAGTACTCCTTCAAACTGTTCTCACCGGTAAAGCTCAAGTAACTTATGCATCTTTGCCTCAGGATCAGTCTAATAATTATGATGTAGTTAAGAGCTTGATTCTTAAGGCCTATGAGCTTGTTCCTGAAGCCTATAGAGTAAAATTTAGGACAACTTACAAGCAAGATAAGCAATCCCATGTTGAGTATGCAAAAATCAAAGAAGATTTGTTAGAGCAGTGGTTAAATTCTAAGAATGTGGATTCTGATTTTGACAAATTTAAGCAGATGATTTTGCTGGAGGACTTCAAAAGGTGTATTAGTAAAGATGTAAGCCTATATCTTGATGAGAAAAGAATAGATAATTTGTCTGATGCTGCAGTTTTAGCTGATGAGTATGTTCTCACTCACAAGAGATATTTTAGAGGAAAAAGGAAAGCTGAGAGTCAGTACGTTGCCTCTACTCAGAGTACAGGTAACAGGAAAGAGAATAAAGATGATGTTTCTCAGGAAGTAAATACCAGCTTCACCTCTAGATTTCAGAAAAGTAAATGTACTTATTGTAGTAAGCTTGGTCATACTACGGAGAGATGTTTCAGGAGACAGCGTGATGTGAACAAAAAGGAGTCTTTAAATATTCAGTCAATTGGTCTAGTGTCCACTCTTGAGAGTTCCCAGAATTCTTTAACTGAGTTAACTGAACCTGCTTTGAGGGGTAACTTAAATTCTCATGATGGAGCTCCTCTTTTGAGCAGTAACGTGGGTGACACTCTCAAGAGTTCATGTGCTAATTTCCTGTCTGATGGTTTTGTCAGTCCTCTGGACAGTAATGACAGGAAATCAGTTAAAATATATCGTGATACAGGTGCTTGCCAATCCCTTATGCTGACCAGTGTTCTAGGCTCTAATGTTAATTCCTCTGATGAAACTGTAATCTTACAAGGTGTAGGGAATAATTACTTCTCTGTCCCTCTGTGCAGAGTGAATTTAGAGTCTGGTTTTTTTAATGGTTCCGTTATGGTTGGGTTGGTTGAGACACTCCCAATGTCAGGTGTAACTTTCTTACTTGGAAATGATATTGGTGGAAGTCAAGTGTGTCCAGCTCCTCAGTTGTCTAGTGAGCCAGTGGCTGTGTCCCAGGATTGTGATGTCCCTGATGTGTTCCCTGCATGTGCTGTCACTAGGGCTAAGTCTAAAGTTACTGGTGATTTAGAGGATAATGATGATGATGATGTTATCCTAGCTGACACTTTTCTTGCTAATTTGGACCACTCACCAGATGAGGCAGTACCCCGTAGTGTTGATAATTTGTCTCGTCAAGAGTTGGTTGAGTTGCAGGTTGCTGACCCTGAGTTGAAAGGTCTAGCTAACTCTGCTTACAGTGAAGAAGAGTCAGCCGGTGCTTCTACTTGTTATTATGTAAAGTCAGGAGTACTTATGAGGAAGTGGAGACCCCCAACAGCATCAGCCGACTGTGAATGGGAGGTTGTACATCAAGTTGTCATCCCTCGTGTTTGTAGGCAGGATATCATTAGAGTGGCTCATGATTTCAGTTTGGCAGGACACCTTGGAGTGAGGAAGACTGTGGCACGCATTTTGAAACACTTCTACTGGCCAGGTATCTTCAGGGATGTTTCCTGGTATTGTAAGTCTTGTCACACCTGTCAAGTTGTGGGGAAGTGTAATCAGACCGAAAAGGTTGCACCTCTAGTTCCCATTCCTCCTTTTGAGGCGCCTTTCACCCGTGTGTTGGTGGATATTGTGGGCCCTCTTCCTAAGACTTCTTCAGGATTTTCTTATGTGTTGACCATGATTGATATGGCTACTCGTTATCCTGAAGCCATTCCACTTAGAAACATCTCAGCAAAGAACGTGGTTAAGGAAATGCTAGGGTTCTTCACAAAGTTTGGTCTGCCCAAGGAGGTACAGTCAGACCGAGGAAGTAATTTCATGTCAAATGTTTTCAAGCAGTCTCTGAAAGAGTTGGGCATCTCCCAGATCACGTCTTCAGCTTACCATCCCCAGACCCAAGGAGCGTTGGAGAGATACCATCAAACACTCAAATCGATGCTCAAGAAATACTGTTTGGAACATCAGAAAGACTGGGATAAAGGTCTTCCATTCGTTGTGTTTGCTGCAAGAGAATCTCCAAATGAATCACTGGGCTTCTCACCTTTTGAACTACTGTTTGGCCATGAAGTAAGAGGACCCCTTAAGTTACTCAAGGAATGCTGGCTGTCGGAGGAAGATGACGTCAACCTGCTGGAGTATGTGATGAAGTTCAAAGAACGGCTGTCCACTGCTTTACAGCTGGCGAGAGAGAATTTAGGAGCTGCTCAGGAGAAGATGAAGACTTGGTATGATAAGAAGTCCAGGTTACGCCACTTTCAGCCAGGAGATCAGGTTTTGATTCTGCTACCAGTTCATGGGCAACCTCTTCAAGCCAAGTTTAGTGGCCCTTATTTCGTGGAGAAGAAACTCAGTGATGTCAACTATGTCATCGCCACACCAGATCGTAGAAAGAGCAAGCAACTATGTCACATCAACATGCTAAAGTTATATCACAGGCGGGACGAAAATAATCCAGTCTGCACTGTAGCTGTTCCACCTGAGTCTGCAAGTGAAGCTCTCCCATGCAGTATGAGCCTGAGTGATAGTTTGGGGAAGAATCCTGATATCATGAATGATCTCCAGACTAAGCTTTCTCATCTACCTCCCAAGGAAAGGCAGGAGGTTTCGGCATTACTGCAGGAGTACCCGCAAGTGTTCCGTGCCACTCCAGGAAGAACCACTGTGTTGATGCATGATGTCGATGTTGGAGACGCAAAGCCAATTAAATTGCCTCCTTACCGTGTGAACCCAGTGAAAGTTCCTCTCATCCAGAAGAAGCTTGGCTACCTGTTGGACCACAAGATGATTGAGCCCTGTCAGAGCGAGTGGAGTTCTCCTGTCACTCTGGTCCCTAAGCCAGGTGGGTCACAGAGGCTTTGCATCGACTACAGACGTGTTAATCAGATAACTAAAACAGACACTTACCCTCTCCCTCGTGTGGAAGATTGCATAGACAAGATCGGAAAGGCTAGGTACATAAGTAAGTTTGATTTGTTAAAGGGATACTGGCAAGTACCTATGACTGAACGTGCTAGGGAGATCTCATGTTTTGTCACACTAGGAAAGGCTTTTCCATGTTCTGTAATGCCGTATGGTATGAAGAATGCACCAGCCACATTTCAGAAGCTCATGAATGTTGTAACAGAGGGTTTGGCAGGGTGTGTTGTTTATATTGATGATGTATTAATCTTCAGTGACAACTGGAAAGATCACCTATGCCATGTCAGTAAATTTCTTGACCGTTTAGTTCATGCTAATCTTGTAGCTAATTTATCAAAGTGTGAGTTTGGTCAAGCTAAAGTTCAGTACCTTGGGTATGTAATTGGTGATGGACATGTTGCACCACCAGGTGCTAAGGTTCAGGTTATAAGTGATCTTCCCAGACCTAAAAGTAGGAAGGAGCTACAAAGATTTTTGGGAATGGTAGGTTATTACAGGAGATTTGTTCTTAACTTTTCTATTCTTGTATCACCACTTACAGACCTACTGAAAAAGGGAGTTAAATTTGTCTGGACCGATAACTGTGAATCCTCTTTTAACAAACAAACTTAAAGCTATTCTATTAAGTCAGCCAGTGCTCGCTACTCCAAATTTTGCTAAGCCTTTTAAGATGGCTGTTGATGCAAGTGATACAGGAGCTGGGGCTGTTTTGCTGCAAGAGGATGATCAGGGTATTGAACATCCTGTATCTTATTACAGTAAGAAGTTCACTCCACCTCAAAAGAACTACTCAACTATTGAGAAAGAGCTTTTGGCCTTGATTTTGGGTTTACAGCATTTTTCATTTTATTTGTGTTCTGGTTTTGACCCCATAGTCATTTATACCGATCATAACCCACTGAAATTCCTTAGTAAGTTTAAAGATAAAAATCAGAGATTGATAAGATGGACTCTACTTCTTCAGGAGTATTCATTAGACATACAACATGTCAAGGGGAAAGAAAATGTTATTGCAGATTGCTTCTCTAGACTTTAGACAGATTGTTTTAGAGTAATAAGAAATTTCCTTTGTAAATTTCTTTTTCTTTGTGGGGAGGTGTTACATAGCCTATGATTTCATCATCCTTTGTGTAATTTTAACGCACAGTATGCTGCATGTTTGATCACGAGCGTGTTCTGCCTCAGTCCCCCCCTTCTACCGTTATAGTAGAGTAAGTCGTTCTCTCTGTTGTCCAGAGCGGGATTGTGAACTCTATGTCCCCATGGCTTTCATTTGCGCGTCCTCTTACAAGTTGTATCAAGCTCTCCTGGCTCCTATATAATGAGCTCAGTCTCTGCATCATTGCCACTTAGATCTGCTCCTCATTTTGTTCACATCTCTGTCCTCCCCTGTACAGATATTATTATTGTGAGTGCTCAAGAAATCTCCATCCATCTAGCAGCTGTGTGTAATTTGAGTATAACTGTTGTTGCATTTTTTCTTGTACTGTATAGCATAAGTTTAATTTGTAGGCCTAGTGAAGTTTTTGTAATTCGTGTGGGGTTCTTTATGTCAGTCATTTTTGATAATAGTTTGTATCTGTAATTAATTATCTGGCATTCACTGAGTATTATCTGGTATCTCATTTTATCAGGGTTGACTTAGATAAATTTACTCTTGCTAATTTCGTGTTAATAGAGGCTATTGCAGTTAACCATATATTTAACCTGTTTTTGCCATTACATTATCCTTATGAGTCCTGAATGTTTTGTTGTTAATTTAAGCATTAAACTTTAACTTGTAATTTTACCTAACTCTTTTGTTTTGAACCTGGAACTTTACGGGACAGTAGTGATTCTCTGTATTCTCACTTAAAGTGTATATTATCTTTCTCTGTTTCGTAACAATATATATATATATATATATATATATATATATATATATATAGTATATACACACATACATACATATGTATATCTATATCTATATCTATCTATCTATCAATATATCAATTTATCAATCTATATATATTTATAAATACTGTACATATATATATATATATATATATATATATATCATCATCATCATCCGGACCTCCTCTTCCACCCAAGGGCAGGGTGAGGAGTAGCACTGTCCAGACAGCCCAAAATTGCCCAATCCAATGGGCCACGTTTCCATTCACTCATCATTTAAGCCCCCAGAATCCTGGCTCTATCGGATACGCCCAAAACATTCACCATGTTCTGTAGCTTCACATAATCGTATCTGACAGATTCAATCTATACGCTGCCACGTTAAAAAGGGGTGCCAAAAATCCCTGATCATACACTTCTCCTCACAACATCCATCCAGCTAGCTCGATCACCTGCCAGTTCCCTAGCCTCACCGACTTCCAAACCTCTCTTCCTCACACATTAATCCACAATATCTCTCCACCTTCTCCTTGGTCTACCTCTCCTCCTCCCTCCTTCTAATTCGCTCAGATATACCTTCTTCACCACTACTGTTATCCATTCTCTCCACATGACCATACCATCTCAGTACACTCTATTCAATTCTGGTGTCCACCGACTTCCTCACTCCGCATCTTTCACGAATCATATTATATATATATATATATATATATATATATATATATATATATATTTATATATATATATATATACAGTACCCTAGCATCCAACACGGTAATATTGTCATGCAAGGGTCACGTGTTGGACCAAAAACGTGTTGGTTAACAACAGAGCTTATGGGGAAAAATGAATTATGTCAGCAACCCTAGGAATACCTACCATATACCTATACATATATCGGTACTACTGTAATTATAATAAATGGTACTGTGCTATGAATGATAACTAACCTTTTAGGATATGTTGGTGGGCTTGCTGGGAATGGAAGGTGGTATCCAAGGCTGTAGGTAGTCCTACTGGATCCCCGGAGGATGGCTGCTGGCGTCACTAGCGGGTAATGGCTGTTGCTCGTCCTCAACCTCCCTCATAAATCCTTCGAAATCACACTCAGAATCACTATCTTCGTCCACAGCCATGGAAGGTCCTGCTTCTGCCTGTCCTAGCACTCTGTAATCCTCGGCAAACGGCATGCTTCTCACACTGTCGCCAGAGCCCCGTCTTGTGACTGTGGAAAGTGATCGCTGTTGCTGACTCGGTAGAGAATAAGGAGAAGCAACTTTGTTTATAAACTGGTACACACGCCGATGAGAAGGGTTTCAAAACGATTGATATTTATTTTAACATATTAATATGTATTCAGTGTCAGGCTAAATGTTCAATGCTGTAGTAGGATACATTCTCTGTCGAGTCGCCTGGGTTTTGGTCAAACTGTTTTGCCCATCGTATCCTCGGCAGTAATCCATCCAGATGAATTCCAAATGCCCGTGGTATCGTCGGCAATTTTACCACGTTACCGTTCCGATTTACCATCGTATCCTCGGCAAACCTGGTATGAAGTGCCGTATGATAGCCTTCGGCTGCCAGGATCTTCTCTTGTTTTTTTTATTATGATCCTCACGTTGGCTTCATTCATGTCGTAAGCCTTGGCAATGTCAACTTTCCTCTCCCCTTTCTTCTTCCTCTCGATGCTTTCTAGCTTGGTGGCCTGAGGGAGGTGCCGACGCTTCTTGAGGTTCTCAGAAGGCTTCCTAGGCATCATAAGCAGGGTAAAATGCAGTAACAAGGGTAGAATATGCAGCAAGAAAAAAGCACCTTCCAATGCAATTATGCGACTGAGTGGCGCTGTGCCGGGAGAAATTTAAACATCACGTGACACCAGAAGCGTTTTTAATTGGGCGGCATCACGATTACGTCACGATAGCGGCCGGGGAAGGCTACTTGATCAGAAGTTTTCATTGGCTATCATCATCATGGGAATGTCCAGTATGACCGTGTTGGACCGGGGGTGATCTTGCTAGAGTTGAACTCTGCTGATTTCGCCCACTTCTCGGAGCTCTGTGCGTGCTATGCTAACACACTCGTGTTGCAGTAATTAAATCGTATTAAATAATACTAATTATTTGCTCTCCGTGCTGGACCTGAATTGTGCTGGACTAACGCGTGTTGGACGCGAGGGTACTGTATATACTTATGTATATATATATATATATATATATATATATATATATATATATATATATAGCCCGACACCCTAATCCCGCAAAGGGTGGCTGCAGACAAAACGCCTCCAAGTCACTCTGTCACCCACCATTTGACTACCCTCCCCCCAACTCACCCCCCCCTCCCTCATATACCTCTCAACTCCATCCCTCCACCTCATCCTCGGTCTACCCCTCCCTCTCTCTCCCTCCACCTCACCTACATACACCCTCTTAGTCAGTCTTTCATTCTCCATTTTCTCCACATGTCCAAACCACCTCAGTGTATTTCTCCTAATCTTCTCAACCACATCCACATCTACCCCACAACGTTCCTTCACTTCTTCATTCGTCAACCTGTCCCTCCACGTCACTCCACATGCTCCTCTCAAGTAACTCATTTCCACTGCTCTCACTCTTGACTTGTTCCCCTTTTGCAAGGTCCACGCCTCACTTCCATATGTCAGGGTAGGGATCACAATACTATCATGCAGTGACTTCTTAACTTCCATACTCACCTCCCTATTTCTCATCACTGCTTTCAGTGTACCAACAACCTTCCTTCCCTGCTGTACCCTTTCACGTACTTCATCTCCCAAAGTTCCATCCTTACTCATCACACTACCCAAGTACTTGAATGCACTCACATTCTCCATATCCTCACCATCCAACCTCACTGCACACTCTGTGACTTCATTCCTCTCAAACACCATAACTTTACTTTTGTTTACATTAACTTTCAGCTTCCTCCTCCTACACACTGTCCCAAATTCATTCACCAAACCTTGCAACTCCCATTCACCTTCACTCAACAATACTGTATCATCAGCAAACAGCAACACAGGAAGCTTCCAAATCTCACCCTCATTCATTAGGGCCAGCCCCACATCCACTGCCCTACCTTGCACCTCCTTCACAACCCCATCCATATATATATTAAACAGCCATGGAGACATCACACACACACACACACACATATATATATATATATATATATATATATATATATATATATATATATATATATATCAGCGGCAGCAACTGAGGTCCACTGCAGGACCGGCCTATCCCTATCGAAGTAGGGACGATACAGCCAGTGTATTTCTTCCCAGTGGCTTAGGCTGTCTGGTAGAGACAGTATGTAGGGTGAGAAATGCTTGTAAGGGTAATTGTAGTGTTGTAGTGGCTTTGTATATGTGTGTAGTCTGTGAACCAAGTGTAATCGGCCCGCCTTAACCCGTCACGTCCCGAGGTTTTCCGCACCTCCGACATCCCCCAGTCCCGAGCCTTTTTGGAAAATTTTTTTTTGGCTCAAACTTCCGCTTAGGTTGAGAAACGAAGGAAAATCACCAAGAAAGGGCTTACCGTGGTCTATAAGTGGTCGGAACAGGTGAGGTCCCCTGCACCAGGTATCGTATTCTTTTATTGACATGTCACGCGCTCACGTTTTCTATGGTAAGGAATACTGGGAGAAACAACACACAACACCTCTATATTTATTGAATTTGAACTAATAAACAATAACAGTAACAATATAATGGATTTCAGACACATATATATGAAAAATAAGCATTGTACCATCGCGCGAGCATAGCGAGTTAGGTCCGAGTCGTAACATGCTATATGCTAAGTTTCTTGTATCAGTGAACATATCATTTTTTCTACTTGTATACTTCTGTTTCAATGACATTTTACCAATTTCTACTGTTTGTAAGTGTTTTCAGATGTTTTCATTCATTATGATGACATGCAGCATAAGTTTAGCGCACATCAGCTTAGTAAGAGCACTCGCCATGACTCGTATTTCAACATACCCAATTGTTTTATCACTTTCCTATTATTTTTCCCTTTACATAGAACCTTTCCTCCACCACTGTAAATGTTTTCAATTATTTACATTCATTACAAGGGCATTTAGCGATATGCTAGCGCATATTCACGTAGCAACCACAATCTCAAACACTCGTGTTTCATCTTCTACTTTATTTATTCACTCCAATTATACTTTCCCACTTACATTACACACGTTTACACCCCTATACTGCACTGTACATACTTACTGGCATTATTTATTCAAGTGAGTGTCAGAATATCGGATGAAAATACCCTCGCAATGAATGTTTCGACCAACATAATACTCAAACACTTATATACTAATTCTTCACATATATTACACACTTTCCCACTTGCTGACTTCTATTTTCATTATTACAGGCCTTATTCATTCAACTGAGCGTCAGGATATCGCATGTAGGCTTGTTAACCAGGTGGATCAGTGAAAGGAGAGGAGAGCCAAAGGTGGTGGTGAACATTGAAATCTAGAATGGAGATTTCAGAGAAAGGAAAAATGGATAGAAGGTGTTCCATCGTAGAAGTAAGATAGTCGAAGAATTTTTGATAATCAGTAGAATTAAGGGATAAGTAAACAGCACAGATATATTTAGTCAGAGAATGACAGGAAAGCCGAAGCCAGAGTGTAGAGAGTTCAGAAGAATCGAGTTCAGGAACACAAGAGCAAGATAAGTCGTTGCGTATATATACACAACAGCAACCTTTGGCTTTGAAATGAGCATAGAGAAAGTAGGAGGATACAGAAAAGGGTTTGCTGTCAGTTGCCTCAGACAGCTGAGTCTAAGTTAGAAAAAGAAGGTGAGGTTTAGAGGAGGAGAGGTGGTGCTCAACAGAGTGAAAGTTAGAGGAAAGGCCGCGAATATTGCAGAAATGAAGAAGAAGTCAGGCAGTGGTTCCAGGCACCTCGAGTCGTCACCGGGAGAGGGGCAGAAGGTGAGGAATTTATGGTCCCCCCCCCCTGGGGACTCCGAGGCTGGGTGATAAAACGCCATGATTTTTTTTGAAATTTGGAGAACGAAGTGTAGTGTGTACTGTGCATGTAGTTTGGTGTAGATAGAGAAATTTGTGTTGGAGAGCATGCTGGCCTACTCTCTGTGTAACTGAGACACTGAAAAAGTTCAGCAAAGGGGGATGGTCAGGAACTAGTCCTGAGGGCTGATGAAACGGGAGCTTCAGCACTCCCTATCATCAGCTTTCCATCCACCTCGGGAGTACTGCCCTGCTCGACTGGTGCTACAGTCTACTCCTCCCAGGAGTGTCCAAAAATAGTAAACAAAATTTTTGGCGATCGCGCACTACGAGATGGGGAGAAATTGTCAGAAATCGCGAGAAGCAAAAATGTCTTTCTGAGCGTTCACTCGTTCCTTTCATGAGAACGGAAATAGATATCGACCTAATTCTTTTGCATTAGGCCGGGGTAAGTTCAGTAATTGTTAGAAAAACACCAAATACTAATTTTGGGAACCTCACGCCATGCGAGGGCACTAAACTCGGAAATCACGACATGCAAAAACATCCGAAAATATTATTTTATATTTTTTAGTCAGAATTCGTCATTGTGGGCTTAATAGAGGTATGAAAGGAAAGCCAGTAGTATCTGCAAAGATTCTGCATACCAGCAAGCATTAGTCTATACTATAATAGCAGCTGTGCCTCACTGTGCATGCATACGTGTGTGTGTGTGTGTGTGTGTGTGTGTGTGTGTGTGTAAAGTCGCAAATCATCTTGTGGTGACCCAAGCTTGATGGGTAGGTGGGTTGGCTGGTCAGCAGATAGGTGGGTTGAGTGGTAGGTGAAGGGGTGGGTGGGAGGACAGGTGTTGTGGGTAGTGTGGGTGGGTGGTCGGTATAGGATGGGTGGGTGGAGCACGCAGACGAAGTAAGTGTAGTTTCCAAAGTAAGTGAAGTGAGAAGGTAGTGTGGTGCAGGGATGATGGATCAGTGGACAGAGAAAGTGAGCGGGTGAAGAACTGTAGGTGTAGTGGGCAAAGTGGGTGGAGTTGGCAGGTAGGGTGGTGTGGGTGGGGTTGTCAGGTAGGGTTGTGTGGGCAGGGTTGGTAGGTCAGGTGGTGTGGGTGGCTGGGCAGGTGGGCTCTAGGGTTGGTTTGGGCAGGTGGGTTGACTGGGAGGACTTTCTGTGTGAGTTGGTGGGCTTTGTGGGTGCGTAAATGGAGATAGTTGATAGGTGGATGGGCTGGGTGAAAAGGTGGGCTTTTTGTGTGGGTAGGTTTGTGTGGCTTCCCAAAAGACAATAATAGACTAACTACGCTGAGTGAATAGGTATGTATTTGGGTGGGAGGGTGACTAGATGAGGGAAAAATGTGTCCTCTAAGGAATAGGTCTATGGGATAAATAGGTCTATGGGCCATGACTGTAATTGGTCCAAGTGAAAAAATAAATCCATGGGGGATACATCCCTGGAGGCAATGAGCTCAAGTGGAAACATAGGTCCACTGGCCAAAAAAAAAAAAAAAAAAAGTCCAGTGGAGGTAATAGATCTATGCAGGGACGGTACATACTTGGAGTGCTTGTTTGGGAAGAGATTAGGCCTAGTCCTACGTAAGCCTTGGGTGAGGGTCCAGAATATCCACTCCACTCTGGCTCCTTCAGGGCTGTATGGCATGTGCGTGTACATATCATATCTGTTGGTCAGTAGCATTAAATAAGTATGTGTGGTAAGTTCACATGTTGAAATGGGAAGCCTATATGCATAAACTGCTAAAATTTCTCTGCGCCTTCACTTAGGAGAGCTGGAGAGAATACAAAAGAAGAAAAATTCGATTTTATCCTGCCAGAAAACGACAATGGTTGTTTACAAATTACTAAGCATATTTTATTTATGTTAGAGTAACATGTGTAGTGAATTATGAGATTATATGATAATCATATTTTAATGAAAAAGCGGGGATAATGTAGTGGTAGTTGAGGGCGCTCATCATCCATCCACTTAGTGTAGCGGTACTCTGTTTTTAGGGCAGCTCTACAGTGAGTGGGAAGCCAATTCATTTCCTGTAAACCAGGAAATCATTTACAGCACTGGGTGGTAACCTTATAACCAACCAACACGTGTTCCCTACGTGACAACAAGTGGGTTGGCAGAAGGTTAGTGCCCCTCTCTGGAAAACAACTAACTAAAATTACGAAGAAGAAGACTCGGACCAGGACTGACCAACAGGTGACGACTAAGGATTGAACAAAGGACATGGTTCGGATTGCGACATGGAATGTAAGGGGTGCACATGCTGAGGTGAAAAAGAGAGAGAAATTGTCCAAGTGCTTGATGGTGCAAAAGTGGATGTATTTGGATTAACTGAAAACTTAATGGTGAAGTGAGATTGAGAGAGAATGGGAGTATGGATAGGGTATATGCATGGGAGTGGGTGAGAATGAGAGGGCGAAGGAAGGAGTGTGCATTATTGTGTGCAAGAGATGGAAGGAGAATATAAGAGAGTATGGATCAGTTGGCTCAAGGATTGTGTGGGTAAGACTGAAAGTTGGAGTATAATTGTGGGTGATTGCGTGTGTGTATGCACGAACACAAGATCGTGCATGCAGAGTGAAAGAAGAGTTCTGGACAAATGTGGAAGCATGCATGGAAAAGTTTGAAGCAAATAAGACATTGTTTTTGATTGGAGATATGAATTGAAAAGCAGGGAATGTGAAGGTGGATGGAGTGGTTGATAATTGAGGTATGCCTGCAAAGGTGGATGAGAATGGTAGTGCTGAAGTGGACGTTTGTGCTGGGAGAGAGTTGGTGAGAGCCAATACCCTCATCAGACACAAAATAATCCACAGGTATACGTGGCGAGTGATGTGAAGGGTGGGTGGTGAACTGAATCAACAGAAGGCAATGATTGATTATCACAGGTCTACATAATCAAACATTTTTCTCTCATGAGGTATATAATATATATTTTCTAGACCTACTTTTGATGACGATCACGAATATGCAGTCAAGTTTAGCGTAGCACGTCATATTTCTATGGAAATTACTTTTTATCAGTTTGGTTGAATTTTACAGCTTGACGCATACGCTTACTTATAAAAACGAAGTTTTTCTTTGTACATTTGAGGTTTTGAAATTTTTTGAAGTATATCGATTTCTTGCATAAATTCAGTGTCTCCAAACTGTCCACACATACAGTGTATTTTCATCCAAATTTAAATGACAAAAGAGGAAACTCTCCTGCTAGGCATATGAGACCCAGCACGCCACAAGGGGCAAAGTGCCATACCATCTGAAACGTTTTTTTTTTTTTTTTTTTTTTCTCCCCACCAGCTGTTCCCTCAAACACAACCCCATGACTGCACAAAATCACTTTGCTCACTTCAGACTTTCACCCTTACTGCACTAATAGGAAATGAGCAAAGCGACTTTGTGCAGTCATAGGGTAGTGTTTGAGAAAGCAGGCGGTGGAAAAGAACAAATTTCAGCTGGCATGGCGCTTTGCCTCTTGTGGTGTGCAGGGCCTCATATAACAGAGTAAGTTTCAGTGCAGTTTGCAAAGGTCAAACTACTCAAAATCGTCAAGCTTTAAACTTCCTTCGATGCAGCGTTCCAGGGTCGTCCCTGTACAGCATCCAGTGCAATCCGCGAGCTTACTTTCATTACAGAAGCCTTGATAGCGATGTCCGATTACAATGATATCTTGATGGAAGCGTTCTCCCTGTTCATCAGAGATGGCTCCCAGGTTCTGCTCGAAAACTTCAAGGTGCGAATGGAGAAAATGAAGTTTCAGCAACATCCGGCACCCCATAGGAGCAAATGAATTAGCTGAGAAGTCTCATAATCCGGTTACCTCTTGTTTCCCCTGAAATTTTCACATATCCACTTGAATGAGGTCCAGGCAGCGAGTTCCACCATGGCCAGATAGGTGCTGAAGGTTTGATCTCTCAGGAGTTCCTTTATTTGTGGACCGATGAATATTCCTTCTATCAGCTAAGTTTCAGTGATGCCTGGGAATTTGCTTGAGACATATCCGAATGCTTCAATGTTTCTTCTTCCCAGTGTCTTCACGAACTGCGTCATCAAGCTGAGTTTTATATGAAGTGAAGGAAGAAGAAGGTCTCCGGGAGCAACCAGGGGCCCATTCGCGATGTTCGAAGTTCCTGGCTTGTATGTTTGTCTAGGTGGGCATGTCGACTGCACGTAGTGCTTGGAAGTCCTTGGCTATCTTAGAGGCATAAGAAACAACAGTGTTTTGTGAAGCCTGATTGCAGTCCCATCAGCAACCTGATCACTTTCAAGTCTCTACACAACTACCGTTTGTATTCTTCATATTTTATGCATCTAAAAGGGCCATAAAGTTTTCATAGCGCTCTCTCATGTGCGCTGAATGTCGTAAAGGCACAGAAGGTTTCTTATTCTCAGTGTGCAGGAATACCCCCATCAAGCTTTTCTTTGATGAATCAATGAATAAACACAATTGAGAAGGATCGTGCTCTTGTGAAAGGCAGCGGAACATTCCATTAATGTCCTTGCAAAAATATAGTGGTCCATCAACAGAAAAATATGAAGAAAGATCTTCATTTCGTTTTCTGATTTATGTTACTAGAACATGTTTCTTGAACAGACATTTTTCTTTTAAACGAGATGCCAAAAGTTCAGCCTTGTCCTTGAGTAGTCTGAAATCTCGAACTAAGTCATTCAGCTCTCCTTGAGAGAACTGTTAAGGTGTGTCTTCATTGTCGGCTAAAACTCTGCATCCTCACCTGTGTCTTCTGACTCAATATGAGCTACATCCTCGTCTTCATTGTAGCTACTGGCGATATCATCTTCTGGTGGTTTTGGAATGGGAAGATCTACACCGTTGTGTGGCTCTGTTCTTATAGAGGATTCCAAACTGTGGTAAGCAATCTTGTGCTTGTTCTTAACAGAAAACCCGGATATGTTTACCTTGCAGAAGAAACACTCTGTAGCATGATCTTTCGGCTCCCCTCCATATCATAGGAACAGAAAATGGCATTGCCTTTTTCCTCTTCTTAGCCAATCTCGTAGTCCATTCGAACAAGCTGTACAAATTACATGAGATGCCCATTTTCTGTTTTGATCTGCAAGAGCACAGCCCAAGTACAGATGATAGACCTTCTTGATATTGTTCGTGATGTTGCATCGCAGTCCCTTCTGGGTGAACGAACCACAGACATGGCAGAAACAGTCGAGGCTATTTTCGCACTGCCTTGACCTTTCAACTGATTCAATAAACAACAACAGTTGCAAAAAAGCATAAGCAGTGTTTAGAGCAGGATTATATGTGAATATTATTATATATGGTTTCAACATGAAGGTTCACCACTCACCGTGAAAACTATCCGCAGTAGGAAAAAACAGATGGGATTCTCTGAATCAGCACCACAAAACTTTCATGATGATTTATTACTGTTGACCGCTGTTATGTCTGTGTGGAGCATATAGAGGTTGGGGGAATGGACCACTAGGTGGTTGTGAGATTCAAGGTTCAAATGAAATGGAGGAAAAGATGAAGGGAGGAACATAAGGAAGTAGTTCATACAGGGAGGGTGGGAAGGTTACAAGAGGATGGAATAAAGGCAGAATATAAGAGAGAAGTGGGAGAGCGATTCGTTAAATATGGATTGGAGCAGATGGAGGACGTGGAAAGTGTGTGCTAGATGTTCACAGAAGAAATTTGTGAAGCATGTGAGGTGGTGTGTGGGGGAAGATGAGACGAAAGGGGGTGCAATTAACAGCATAGTGGAACAAAGAGGTGTGACAGGCTGTGGCACAAAAGAACAAAGCATATAGTGAGTGGATGAGAAATAAGGATGTGGAAGAAGCTGAGTGACAGAAGAGAGAGTTATATGTTGAAAGGAAGAGAGAGACGAAATAATTAGTAAGAGAGAGTAAGAAGAGAGTGGATGAGGAATGTTGAAGGGATCTGAGTGTAAAGTGGAGTGAAGGTAAGAAAATGTTCTGGAAAGACGTAAAGACAGTTAGACAGGGTGGCAAAGAAGTTAGACGGGGAGTGAAAAAGAAAATGTGTATTAGTGGTGGAGAAGGGAGAAAAAGTGAGCAAATGGAGAGAACACTTTACGGAATTGTTGAACATAGAAAATTAAATTAATGTGAGTATAAGTGGCTGGGGAATGGCTAGGAGGCGGAGTGATGTAAGAAGAGTGGAAGAAATCAGTAGGCTGAAAGTTGTGGATGCAAAGAAGGAAGTCAAAATGGGGAAAGCCCCAGGAATTGATGGAGTGTGTGATAAAATGCTGAAGCATGGGGGAGAGACAGAAGTAGAATGGATGTGGAGGATGTGCAGATTGTTCTGGGAGGAAGGCAGAGACCCGGAGGATTGGAAGTCAGGTATAATTATGCTTTCTACAAAGGGTAAGGGGAAAAAGAAGTGTGTAGTGATTATAGGGGCATTTGTCGTCGTAATGTAATAGGAAGAGTATATGATAGGATACTTATTGACGGAGTTAGGGGAATATCAGAGGAATTAGTTCGAGAAGAACAGGGAGGTTTTAGGAAAGGAAAAGGTTGTGTAGATCAGTTATTCATTCTTAGGTCTTTAGTGGTAAAGTTTCTAGAAAAGGGAATGAAGTTTTATGCGGTTTTCATGGAATTGAAGAAACCATAGGACAGGGTGGATAGACAAGGATTGTGGAAAGTATTAAGAATATATGGAGTAAACGGGAAGTTGTTGAATACCGTGAAGAATATGTATGAGAGTGTTAAGGCCGCAGTGCCTGTGGATAGTGAACTGAGTAAATTTTTATATTTGAAGGTTGGATTAAAACAGGGATGTATCATGTCTCCACGGTTATTCAATCTATATATGGATAGTGTTATAAAAGAGATACAAGGTAGGGCACTGGATGATACAGTGACCTTAATGTGAGAGGTTTTTATGCGAGGAAGAAGGAACCAAAGGCCGCGAGCCCGCAACTGTTGTTCCTTACAAGAGAAAAACAAAATACAAGAGAGAGCCAAATTCAAGATCCATTCATTTCGAGATGCCTGGACACACTGCGTTTGAAAAACTGGAGATCATAGGAAGCAGGATATACAGACAGAGGGAGACAGTTCCAGAGTTGACCTGTTGCATAAATGAAGGACTGGGAGTAACAGTTAACTGTTACATTAGACAGTTGGACAGAAAAGGGATGAGAGTTTGCTGCTCGAAGGGTGCTACATGCCTGTCGTAGAGGTGGAGGAATGCATGCAGACAGTTCAGAAAAGCAGTGACCACTGAAGTAGCGATAGAAAAAAGATAAAGATGCAACAGTGAGACGAAGAGACAGAGGTTTAAGGGGGTCAGCAAGAGGAGGAGAGTTAATGAGACGAAAAGCCTTCGACTCCACTCTATTGAGAAGAGCTGTATGTGGGGAGCCTCCCCACACATGAATGTTGTACTGCACACAGGGGTGAATAAAACCCCTGTATAGAGTCAACAATTGTGCAGGGGTAAAGAAGGAACGGAGTCGGCTTAGCACACCTAATCTCTTGGAAGCAGATTTTACAAGGGATGTAATATGATCTTTCCAAGATAAGTCCCGAGTAAATGAAACCCCAAGCATGTTCAAGGATGATGCAGGATTAAGCTGAGTATTATTAAACATTAGTGGGTATACCTGTGAAAGATTTTGTTGGGTTGATAGGTATATAAACTGAGTCTTTGATGCATTAAAAACAACAACATTATTATTACCCGTCAGAGATACGAGCCAAGTCAGACATTCGGTGTGCCATAGCCTCATCCCTTGTATGTTGAAGTAACTGCTGAGATGGACGTTGCAGGAAGAGAATGGAAAGGTGAAAGGTGGAGTCATCAGCATAAGAGTGGATAGGGTTAGATGTACAGCTTAGAAGGTCACTGATGAATAAAAGGGAGAGAGTTGGTGATAGGACAGAGCCCTGAGGAACACAACTGTTGATAGATCTAGGAGAAGAACGATGGCCGTCTACAACAGTGGCTATAGAACGACCAGAAAGGAAGCTAGAGATGCAGGCACAGATAGAAGGATATAAACAGTAAGAGGGCAGTTTGGAAATTAAAGATTTATGCCAGACTCGATCGAAAGCCTTAGAAATGTCAAGTGCAATGGCAAAGCTTTCGCCAAAGTCCCGAAAGGAGGATGACCAGGAGTTTGAAAGGTAGGTGAGAAGATCGCCAGTGGAGCGTCCCTGACGGAACCCATACTGACGATCAGAAAGATGATACTGTGTTGTTAAGTGAACACGAAGCGGAACTACAAAGCTTGGAGGATGAGTTTGGGAAAGTGTGTAAGAAACGGAATCTAAAGGTGAATGTAGTGAAGAGTAAAGTTATGGTCTTCTAGATAAATGAAGTCAGTGAAAGTACAGTGATGTTGGTTGAGGAGGAAATGGAAAATGTGAGTGCGTTTAAGTACTTGGGTAGCGTGAGTAAGGATGGAAGTTTAGAGGGTGAAGTGCTTGAAAGGGTGCAACAAAGAAGAATGGCTTCTGGTTCCTTGAAAGCCGTGACAAGGAACGGGGAAGTGATCATGGAAGTGAAAAAGTTGCTGCATGACAGTATTGTGATACTAACTCTAATGTATGGAAGTGAAGCTTTGGCTTTCGTGGGGGAATACAAATCAAGAGTAAGAGCAGTGGAAATGAGTTATTTGAAAAGAGCATGTGGAGTTACATGGAGAGACAGACTAACAAATAAGGAAGTGAAGGAACGCGTGGTATGGATGTGGATGTGACAGGAAGCGTTAGAAGAAACGCACTGAGGTGGTTTGGCCGTGTGGAAAGGATGGGGAGTGAGAGACCGACGAGTAGAGTGTATGTGAGTGAGGTTGAAGGGGGGAGAGGGAGGGAGAGTTGGCCTAGGATGAGATGGAAGGATGGAGTGGAGAGGTATATGAAAGAGGGGTGTGTAAACTTGGTGCAGGGCAGTGAAATGGTAGGAGACATGGTGGCATGAAGGCGATTTGTATGTGGCCACCCCTTACTGGATTAAGGCGCCTGACGATAGATAGACAAATAAATAGACGGGATCAATAGTCAACGTAAATATTAAGTTGTTGTTGTGAATTTTATTTTTAGGGATAGTTATTTAAAAAGAAGCTCGTTAGTTTTTCAATTGGTTAATCGTACATTTCATATCTTTTTGTCATATAGTTGTTGGCTGTGTGTAATTTTGCAGAATATAATATTCATTTTATATTAGTTTACCTTATTTCCAGATTATAATAATAATAATTTATGGATAATTGTTAGAAGGACAATTTATAACTTCATTCTGCTGAAGTATTCTGCAGCCTCTTAATACTTCTAATAATTTTTAAAAATTTCAGAGAGCCACTGTAGTGAAAAATAATGGAGGTGATATTTAAATGCTTAAGGTCAAAAATTCTCTTAAGCAGAATAAAACTGTCATAAGTGGCAAAGATTATGCTTAATGACATCATTGGTTTAAAAGGGAAATGTAATGACATAATATACGTTTTTTGGGGCGTAATCACTGTTCAAGGATGTGAACCACTAATCCAGTTAAGGAACGAGATGAGAAACTTACACAATCCTTCATTTATATGAGACCCTTTCCCTCCCCTTATTAAATGAACTGTACTATAATGTAGATCATATCTTAGAAAACACATTGAGAAGTTTCGAAGAACATCAAGGTATGGTGTCCTCGAGGAAGGATACCAAAATTCCCAGAACAGATCGATAGCGCGGGAAAAAAGTAACAGTTCCCCGTGGCACCGTTTGCCACAACCTAGGCAGCCTGGTGAATCATTCTGCATCACAGCATCGCACTGGATGAGTCGAGTCCGTCCTCAAACCACTATTGCGAATTTCAGTGGGCTAAGAGTGAGCAATAGTTTTGTTTTTCTCCGTGGGAAAACCGCGACTATGGCAGTGACAATGCTTAAGCAAGCTTCCGAGGAGCAGACTATGAAAACAACATGATTATGAATGGTGCAAGTGTTTTGAGACAGGCAACGTGTCAGTTCCATACTGTCCACATCCTGGCCGTCCATCGACTCTCAAACAGAAGAAAACATCGAGAAAACTCGACAGGCAATCTTGGAAGATCGTTGTAACACTACTGACGAAGTAGTGGAGGCCACAGGCCTCCAAACAGATTTTGACACAAGCTCCTGGCATGCACCGAGTCTCAGCAAAATTATCTCGTTCCCCGGTCTTCTAACGGAAGTTCAAAAAGCAAATCGTGAACGTGTCAATAACTGAAACACCAGCTGAGAAATGGCCCGGAATTTCTTTCAAATGTCATAATGGGTGACAAGACCTGAAGTTAGTATGAACACAAGACCAAGCAGCAATCCAGTCAGTGGAAGGCACCAACATCTCAAAGACCGAAAAATGCGTGTCAGGTCAGGTCCAACATCAAGACAAGGATGATCTTGTTCTTGACATTGAGGGAGTTCGCCATGAAGAATGTCTTCCCCGTGGACAGACCAGTAGCTTTACATTACGGTGCTAATGCGTCTACGGGAAATGCATCATGGCAACGCGTCATCACTCACCTCACTGTTCAGCAATTCTGGGTAAAAAAAACAACAACAACAACAACATCGTTGTTGCTCCACTTCCCCAGTATTCGCCAGATCTCGCTCTCAGTGATTTTTTCTTTCCCAAAGAATGATTTACAACTGAAAGGTATAAGATTTTGCAACTTTAAAGACCTCCAGGAAAAAAAATGCTAAAGTCTCTGGACAAGGTGATAAAACACGGCTGTAGGAAGTGTTTCCATCAATGGAAAAAGTGCTGGGAGAAGTGACTAGTGTCTCAAGAGGAATACTTTGAAGGGAACTAAAATGTATTTGCTGTAAGTTTTGTAATGAAAAATGTTGTTAACAATTCAGAGAATTTTAGGTCCCCTCTAGCATATATATATATATATATATATATATATATATATATATATATATATATATATATATATATGCACCTTCAGCGGTTTTATAACCCAGGAGCTAGTTCCAGTCAGCTGATTTACCTGTATTATTATTGTTTGAACTTTACGATAATCTCTGTAAGTCTTACTTTGGCAATACTTTTCGAACCTGTTTGTTTTTGTTCTCTTTTTAGCTTTAAGTTAGTGTTAAGTAAAGCAAGTTAATTCTTTTTAATTACCTATTTCATTTCCCTTTTTTGTCATTGCTATTTGTTTTCATACTTTACTGCCCTTTTCCCACTTTTGAGTTTATGACTTAGTGAGGCTAGCCGCCACTTTTTACTCTTTAATTGACATTGCTCTGTTTGACTTAATCTTCAGTCAGTCAGACCTTTAGCCTCACCTCGTGGTAACAGAGTGGCGACCTCTGCCAGGACTGTCAATACTAAGTTTTGCAGAATTTAAGCAAGTTTGTGTAAGCTGTCATATCCCCTAAGTGCTGTATATTTTTTACCTGTTGGAATGCCAAGCTTTAGCTGCCATGGAGCACGTAAACCCCAGCTCTCCCACTGCCCCTCTTCATATTGTTTCTGAGGAGGATGCCTATGCACTTGTAAATTCCTCACCTGTGCTTGAGGGTGTTGTAAAGTCAGAACTTCATTCCTCTCGTCCTAGTCTAGAAGACTGGGGTTCCCTTCTCCTTAATACATATTTCCAGGATGTCGGGTGGGAGCCAGCTAAGTGGGAACGCGTGGCTCCGTTAGTAGCGGATGAAGTTAGAGTAAGAGATGACAAGGATGGAGCAAGCTAGACAGCAGGCCAGAGAACAGACAAAGGTAGAGGATTCTAGAGAACAGGCTGAAATAAATTTAGAACAAACAAATCTTGGCTATGAAAACCTTATGAGATCCTCGGAGGGCCAGACAAACTCTTCCCATTCTTTTTCAGGTTTCAGTCCTACTGATCCCACTAAATTAATTTGACAAGATCCATGTTTTTGAGTTTTCACGTTTCGAAAAAAAAAAAATCCTGTTGGAGGTATATGGTCTAAACAATGATTGCCTACCCTGGTTCATACTGCTGTTTTTTTTTTTCTTTATGTGTCCGACTCTGGGCAAAGGCTTCAGGACCTATATCTCGGGGGCAGTAACCTATCCCAAGGCCCAGTAGTCCTCCTACACCTCCACATGTCACCACTTCGGCGCTAACACTCACCTTCCATATTGAACACATGCTAGGGCTGTCTCATACAGGACTGGTGTATTGGTATTAGCGGGGGTATTTTTACGACATGTCGGCGGGTCATCTGGTAGATCAGGAAAGTCTGCTTTTTTATGAAATTCAGATCCTTAAACTGTTCCCTGCCCCAGCCGGGATTCGAACCTGGGTCCATCAGGACTGCAGGCCGCCTCTCTACCGACTTAGCCACCGCCTCTTAAAGGCAAGGCAATAAGAATGTTTGAGTGTTTAAGTTCTGAAGAATGCTTAGATTACGAGAGATGAATAGTTCAATTTTACGTTCATATGAATTAAGACCTGAGGCATACCGTCAGTGGTTTAGGAATGCTAAGAAGTGTCCTCTGGAGTCTTACTTATAATTTACTAGAAATGTGACTGACAGTCTCCAAACGTGGATTGGCAGAGAGAATGTGGCAATTTGTGATAACCCAAGCCATAGTAGGTTGAGGGATATTGTATTCCTTCCGAATTTCATGGATATATTAGACAATGAATTAAGGATTCATTTAACGGACAAGAAAGTAAAAAGAGTCTCTGAAGCAGCTGTCATTATTGATGATTATGTATTGCATAAATATGGTAATAAGGCTAAAGAATTCGCCTGGAATTTCCCCTCTAAGAAGTATACCCCTTAGCAGAGTAACCAACACTCCGGTAAGTCAGATTTAGCTGTAAATTCCAAACCTAATTTCTCTTCTGCACTCTCTAATATCTCCTCTAGTTCTTTTCAGGTGCCTTTACCACTTTGTGTTTATTGTAAGCGTCCAGGTAACAGTGTTGAAAAGTTATTTATGAAGAATGTTCCATCTAATCCCATCAACCTTGCTCGAGGTGGACCAGTGGTAACTTCTGTTTGCCCTCCAAACATAAAAGGTGGCTGCAGAATCCTGTGTTTCTTCCCCCTCTCAGCTTGTTGCTTCAGAGGATGGGGATAAGGAGCCTGCTGTCGAACTGCAGGCAGGATGTGGTATGCCCGTGCCCGTTCCTGATGCCACTTCATTTTCTGGAGACGTTCTTCAGGTGGCAGTTAGCAGTGCTGCCCCTGTCTCTTCTTTTCCTCCATATTTGTTTACTGGCAAGGTATTGTTGGGCAGAGCCGAATTTTCTGTGAGAATCCTAGGTGACACTGGGGCTTCTCTGTCATTGTGGGGAAGTGCTGAACTTTAAGTCCCAACTAAGGAGTATATGCTTATTCAATGAGTAATTGGTGCAAAAGTTATCCCTATGGTGACTGGTGACTTGAAATGTAACTTGTCTGAAGGGGCAGCATGCCTCGGGCTAGTTGACTCTCTTCCTCTTCATGCGGTCAACATGCTGCTCAGACATAATTTGGCAGGTGAGAGTAAGTGTATTGGCCATGTACTGCCCGAGATGCCTGTGCCTGATGATCTCCCCACAGGTTGATATAGGGGACGTAAATGTGTTTCCGTCGTGTGCTGTGACCAGATCCATGGCATGGGCAGAGCCTAGCTGAGACAATGTGCCACTCAGCGAAGAGGAGTGTGGTGATCCTGCAGCCATAGTGGAAACTCACCCAAAGACAGCAACTGAGGACACCGATGAAAGAGGCTTTGAAGATTGCCATTCCCCTTGAAAATACGTTCATGAATTCACCTGATGATAACACTTCTGTTCCCATTGAGGAGATGAGTGTTGGGAGCTAGAAGGAGTTGCAGGCAGGTGGTCCAGAGATTCAGAAGCTAAAGTTAGCTGCAGTGGAGGATTGCACCATTGAGAAAGGTGGCTGTAATTATGCGAAGGATGAAGTGTGTGTAGGAGCTGGCATCCACTCTATATTAGTATTGACGGTGGAGTGTGGGATCATCATCAGATTATTGTGCGCAGTGCTTGTATAAATAAGTTGTTGGACTTGGCTCACTGTACCCCTTTTTCAGGCCACATGGAAGTGAGGAAGACTCTGGAGCAGCTGCATGCAGAGTTTTACTGGCCATGCATGGCTGCAAATGTGGCCGGGCGTGAGGAAGACCCTCAAGCAGTGCATGCAGAGTTCTACTGGCTGCGCATAACTGCAGATGTGGCCCAGTTCATGCAGTGCTGCCATACTTGTCAGCTGGTGGGAAAGCCTAATCAATCCATACCTAAGTTGCCTCTCAATCCTGTTCATACCTATAACCCTTCTCATATTGTAGTCGATATGATTGAACCCCTGCCTCCTACATCCTATTGTAATAAGTACCTGTTAACCGTAATTATTTGATTCTTTCACTAGATACCCCATGGCTATCCCTGTTCGCTCACCAAAGTCTAGGATAGTTGTTCGGGCATTGCTTGATTTATTTACCAATTTTGGGCTGCTGAGGGAGATTCAGTTGGTTAAATGGTCTCATTTTCTTTCAAATACCTACCAGCAGTCCATGGTCCAGCTTGGTATCGTCCACGTCACGAACAGTGCTTACCATCACGAGAGCCAGGGTGCCATAGAGAGGTGCCACCAGACCCTTAACACGAATCTTCGGAAATACTGCATGAAACACTCGAAGGACTGGGATCAAGGAGTGTCATTCTTCTTGTTCGCCACCCGTGAAGTTCCTCAAGAGAGTTTGGGTTTCTCCCCTAATGAGCTAGTGCTCGCCCACAAGGTAGGAGGTCCGATATCCATCATTAATAAGGCTTGGTCTAGTGATTCCACCACGAACCATACTGTACTTGAGTTTGTTTATAATTTTAAAAGCAGGATGTCTAAATGCTTGGATGTGGCTAGAGAGAACTTGAAACAGGCAGAAGACAGCATGAAAAACTATTAGGACTGGGAAGCTCGTCTGCAAGAATTTAAAGCAGGTGATAAAGTATTAGTGCTGTTGCCTATTCAAGTACAGCCTCTTGCTGCAAAGTTTTGTGGCGCTTATCCTGTGATGCATAAAGTGAGTAGTGTTGATCCTTAGTGGAAACAACAGACAAGCAAAAGAAACATCAACTCTGCCATGTTAACATGCTGAAACCTTATTACCTTGCTCTACATGCCCCTATTCCTGTGCATCTAGTCTCGGTTGAACAGGGTGAGAAGGTTCCCTACAGTCTGGTAACCCGAGAACAAAAAGAGGAGGACTTTGAGTTCTGTACTGTGAGTATATGACAGAGCAACATTGAGGCCTGTTTTTCCCTTGGTGAAAAGGTTTTGCATTTCCCAGAAGAATTGTCTCGACAACTATGAACACTTCTTTCTTCATTTAAGGATGTCTTTGGTAGATCCCCTGGGTGAAGGACCTGGATCAAGCATGATGTCAATGTGGGTGACGTGCTCTGTACTAAGTTGCCGCCTTATTGTGTCTGCCCCCAGCGTGTAGGAGTCCTCCACTAGGAGATGAAGTACATGCTGATCTTATCTTTCCCTGTGTGAGCCCTTGGAGCTCTCTGTGACCCTGCAGTAATTCTTCATTGACTACCGCAGTCACTGCTCTGACTAGGACCGACACATATCGCCTGCCTTGATTAGAAGACTGTCTTGACTGCATTGGTTCATCCCACTGCATTTCTAGGCTATATCTTAAGATGGGCTTCTGGCAGGTGCCCTTGACGAAGCGGGCAAAAGAAGTATCGTGTTTTGTTGTTGGATGGTCAAATTTATTATTAAAATGTGATGATGTACGACATAAAAAATGCCCCAGCTATCTTTCAGAGACTTATGGACCGAGTCATTAGTGGGTTTCTAAACTGTTTGGTGTACTTGGATGATGAAGACGTGTTTATTGATACTTGGGAAAACCACCTAGAACAATTAAACTAGTTGCTTTCAAGGCTCTCAGAAGCTCAGGTTGTTGCTAACATAATCCCTGGGCACTGGGCAATTTTTACAGCCACCAGCCTCACATTATGGGCAGTTTTCCAAAAACTGCTTGTTTCCAAACCTTAATATCTTGGATAGTATATTATTTGGAGAAACAAATTATAAACCATGATACACATAAACTCTTCCTGCGAATAAAAGCATCCCCAGGTCTGTAGGTGGTCCCACTGATGACCAGGGAAAAAAAGAAGACAGGTTACTTGCAGTGCATGAGTCAGGATGTGTCTGACTCGGAGTGTGCGGCCCAGACTTTGGTCTCAGCACCCGCACTCTGGCCAGCATTCGTACCACTGACTTCCCAGGGAGAGTGGTGCGTTTGTAATGCTTCCCGTCTTCTTGAAGTGGAATTTTCCATGTAGTAATCAATCTCTCCCACTTTCCCTAATCACAGCTATGGGTATTAGTCATCACCTGGTACATGTGGTTTGCATATATGGTTTTCCTGCCGTAAGAGCATTGTACTTTGCCGAGTTTATGTGTGGGAAGAGGTGAAGGACACATTTTTCCCTTGCTGTCTTACAGTTTTGCATCTTTCTAATTTGCTTTTTCCGCAGGTAGCATCCACTGGTGTAAAGAGTATCTTATTCCAAACCATGAGGTAAATGACTGTAGTATTGGTTAGTTTTTTTGGCACATTTTCTTGGCACTGGGTTAATGCATCCTCACTAATATTGTTATATATTACTTATTCTATCTGCCACATGTTACCACATTTCCAGGTTAACAGGGCACCTTTCTCACTGTTTTCTGGGAATGATGGAAAATTCGGTCTTCGGGCACATAGAATTCCACAAGACCCAGTCCCATGTAGAAGTAAGTACTGCAGCAATGCCGGATATGTGTAGTAATTGTCCATGTACAAGATGTAGTTTTTGTGGAAATATCTGTCCATCACCACAGCAGCAGAAAACCCATGGGGATCATCGTTGGGTATATCCACATCTGTAGCCGAGCACACCATCACGTCTAGCACATTTCCAGTCTTGCAATCACATAAGACAAAGAACATCAGGCCAAAGCGATGTCGTTTGGAAGGCACATACTGAAAAAATGCTAAACGACCCCAGAATAGAACAAGCGACTCGTCAATAACCACTTTTTTAAACAGCCGGAAAAGCCTGATAAATGACTCATTTAGCATGGTAAGAAAAGGCCTGGTCTTCCACAACCTGTCATTTAGGGCTGGGCCATAGGTCCTGTTAAAGTGCAGGAACTTGACAATGACCAAGTACCTGTCACAGGCCATATACTTACCAAAGATAGGTGTATGTAAGATATCGTCCAAGGCCCAATAATGGTAAAGGGCATGCTTCTTTATGTGTGCCATTATCATCGTCAGTGCGAACCACACATATATTTACACCACCTCCATTGCCGTCAGTTCTATCATTTTTGCACTCTGGAACATTGACACTTCATGCCAGTGGACAGATATAGCCTCGAGAAAGTTTATCTCCTCCACAAGGTAGTGCATAATACTGGGAGTAAATATGGCTTGAAAAAAGGACAGAATTGTTGGTTGCCTTGCTGCCAGGTACTCACTTTGAACAACAGCCCCTGTCCCATCAAAGACAGGTAGGGTAGGCTGGAAGCCTTAACCCTCCTCCCACACAAAAGTGACAAGCCTGCCCGACACCTGGGCTGCTAGGGCGTGATCTAGCAGGAACAAGGTGCCTCTTTGCACCACGGGCACGCCCACGACCATGGGCAAGGGGATGAGGGGAAGGAAAGGATATGGTGGAGGCAGGGGAGGAAACATGTGATGACTCACTAGTAACAGAGACTCCCAGGGGTGTTGCTGGCTTGCCACATGTCCTCGATGGGGCAGAAGACCTGGTTTTCCTCACATAGGAAAGGCTAGGTTGTGAAGAAATGGTCTTTGAGGTGCTAGGTTGTGGTGATGAGGGTTGTGGCAGGAAGGGATGGCAACCTTCTTGCTCGGAGTGTGGTGGAGAGATGTGATGACATCATTTATGTAGAACATGATCCTCATCATCACCACCATCTCCTTCACTTTTCACACTTCCTGGCACGTCCTCCTCTTCTTCAGTAACAAGTATGTCACTTTCGTATGCCTCTCCAGCCTCCTGAAGCACTTTCAGGTCCTTTTCTGATGTGTCTGAGGGAGCAGGGGCGGGCGCACATGACATGTTGCTCTCAGCATCATAACTTCTTCCATTTTCTGAAGAAGTTTTGCCATTCTCTGCAAGAGTGGACACAGTATCATTAAGTATACACTCTATGGCACTATCACTAAGCCTCTTCCTCTCATCCATCGGGAGGAGAATGGCTGGAGTGGAAGATGCAAGGGGGCCGCGGGCAGTGTGGACAGATTCAGATAAGGAGGATCTTGAAGGCATTGTACTACACATGGTCAGGGTGCAGGACAGACTGACACACTCCACTGCAGAGCGGGACTATGCCACCACCCTTTGGTGATAAAATAAATTGACAGTTGCTTCAAACAATGGCGTGAAAACAATTGCAGCTATAGCTGTCACCCTGCGTCCCTGATCCACAAACATTGCGTCGGATACAACAGTCCCCCAGCACCCAGGTTTTTTAAGAAGTACGAGTTTATTCAGGCTCAAGTTCAGTACCTTGGCTGTGTAATTGGTTATGGTCATGTCTGCCCCTCTTCTTTAAAGGTGGAGGCCATTAAGAACTTTGCCGCACCTAAAACCAGGCGTGAGCTTCAGAGGTTCTTGGGCATTGTTGGTTATTACAGACAGTTTATTAAGAACTTTTCAAGTGTTGTGGCCCCACTGACAGGCTTGTTAAAGAAAGAAAAGAACTTCTGTTGGACTGAAGATTGTGAAGGTGCTTTTATGTCTGTACAAGGAATTTTGTGTTGTCATCTTGTAATGCTTGCTCATGATTTTTCAAGGCCTTTCAAACTGGCTGTAGATGCCAGCAATGTAGGAGCAGAAGCTGTACTCCTGCAGGGCGATGATAGAGCATCCTGTTTGCTATTTCAGGAAGAAGTTTTCTGTGGCTCAACATAATTATTCACTTTTTGAAAAGGAACTACTTGCCCTGATCCCCACCCTGAAGAATTTTTCTGTATGTATACCTGCTTTTGGGCCGACTGTCACAGTTTAAGCCGATCATCACCCCTTGAAGTTTTTAAACCAGTGTAGATCCTCCACTGGTCGCTTGCAGGCTAATTTAAATTCCTGTGTGATCTTAAAGATATGTATTTACGCAAGTTGAACACTGATCTTGCCTCCACCATGCCTGCTTTGTCTCTGGGCAGAAAGCCGGCCCACTCCTAGCTCTCCCTCTTGAAAAATACTATGTAAGCAGAAGTTGAACTGGAGCAGACCTTAGGTAAGGGATTTTTGTCATGTACGTCGTGCTTAGAACATTGATAGACTACTGGTAGAACATACTTACATACTACTGGATTACAAGTGGTTACATCAGTTAACGGGTAAGAATCAAGGCTGGCCTGCGGAGCCTCTTTTTGCAAGAGTATAACCTGAACACAGAGCATATCTAGAGTGTGAAAGACGTGCTTGCTAATTGTCTGTTGCATTCTTAAGAACGAATATTCCTCTGTGAATTCTTTCTTAGGTACGGACGTGTTATGTGTGGCCAATCACATGACTTATATACATTCTCATGTATTATTCAGAGCTTTTATTATTCACTCGTGTTGTTAATATCACTTGTGTAAATAGAGAAGAGTTTTATGACTATCCAAACCGTGTGAGAGTATCTTGCCTGGCTGTGTGTTATCGCTTATTAAAGTGTTATATCGTGAGGTGAAATTTACCAATAGGAGTTTCTGTAACTGAGTGGGATGTAATTTTCCAATAGGAGTTTCTCTAACTGAGTGGGATGTAATTTTGAGCCTTTCCGATGTGTAAACTGATGCCCACATCCATTCCTGGAGCTTTCCATTTACCAGTTGTTGCCATTTAACACTACCTTCTCGTGTCTGTCCATGTTAGTTTCGACCTTGTTAATGATTTTCTGGTAAGCCTTTCGTGCTTCTGTTGTTTGTATAAACAGACCGGGCAGTATGTTACCAAGTGGACATGACGGCTTTAATCCTGTGTGTTGGTGTGCTCTGCTCTTGGACATTTTGTATATACAGTAGTACAGTAATAGGCTACATCTGCCACAAGTGATTTAAAGTTCATTAATTAAGAGAGTCACTACATGATCTACTGTACTTATTAGGTTGTACTTATTGATATTGCAATTATTAATAATAACTGCTAATTTAGAGTCATTCAAATTGCCCTTGCTAGTGCCACCTTTTTTATTCAAGTGTTCTTTACACTTCCAGCGGTTTAACAACCCAGAGCTAGTTTCAGTGTTATGGTTTACTTTTGTTATTGCTGTCTGAACTTTAGATTAATTTCTACAAATCTTAATTTGACAATCCTTTTTCAGCATGTTTGATTTTTGTTTTCTTTGTAGCTTTAAGTTAGTGTTAAGTAAAGTATGTTATATCTTTTCAATTGCCTATTTCATTCCCCCTTTTTTGTCATTGCTGTTTTTAAACTTTATTACCATTTTACCCTTTTTTGAGCATACGACTTGGTAAGGCTAGCTGCCACTTTTTACATTGTAATGAATAAAAAGTGATTATCCATACACCAGATTACTGGTGTCCTCCCTTCATAAAATATCTGCAACAGTTGGACATGAACAACTTTAGGGCGAAGTTTAGGGGAAACAACTCTAGCGAAGCGAGATCCAAAGAGATGCAGTTCGGGGAATAATAGATTACTGATAGGCGGAAGTTCTGAGATATGGTAGTGTGACAGTCCAGACACGAGCACATTCCCGTAGAGCACAGGGGAAGACATGGAGAGGTGGCATAATGGATGCAACTCTGTCTGAGCATTTACCATAAAAGTATATGTATAATAATGCAAGAGAGGCAACATTCCTTCTTACATGTAGGGGAAATAGGTTATACAAAATAGCAGAGTTATTAATAATTCTAACAGCATTGTCCTGAGTTTTGTCTAGTTGCTTTAGTGCAACCTCCCAACAGGTCATCCGCTCCAGAAAGGTGAGTAGTATTGCAACTGAGAGAGCACATGACTCTTATAAACCATAGCCAATTACTCGTCAGTAAAGAAGCTACGAACTCAGTACAATAATCCAAGTTTTCTTTGAGGCAGTTTTAGCAAGTGATATGACATGAGAGATCCAGTTGAGGTCATTTTTAAGCGAAACTCCGGGAATTCCAGTACTTTTGGAGCTTGGAATATTAGTAGCATTGAAGGTAATATATGAATCTGGCAATATCTGTCTAATAGTAAATTGTATATATATGGTTTTACTGGCATTAAATGAGACAAGGTTATTTTGTCCCCATTCAGTGATCCTAGATAAGTCTTGATTTATGGAGATGGCTGTACCGAGTTGTGAAAAATAGATCTTAAACTTTGTGAATGGGCATGTAAGTGTGAATGAACTGTGAAGTGTTGGGTCATCTGCATATGAATGGGTGGGATCATAGGTGATAGTTAAGAAATCATTTTTTTATGAATTGTGAATAGGGTGGAGCCAGAACTGATCCTTGTGGCACGCCTTCTTTAATGGAGGGAAATTGGAGTATACATCAACCACTTTTATCTTTGTGTTTCTGAGATATCATGAAATCAGAGGAACAAATGATGTTAGTCCATAGCAACGGAGTGTGAATAGTGAGGAATTGCGCCATGCTTTTCAAAAGCTTTAGAAATATCCAGGGTTACTGCATGATTTTCGCCATGTTGGTCAACTGATTGATGGATGGTGTGAGGCAGGAGTTTAAGTATATCAATGGTCGATCTTTCGTGGCAAAAATCATACTGTCTGTGACTAATTAAGTTATTGGATTGAAGATTTTTAACTATGTGCTTATTCATTACAATTTCAAATACTTTACCAAGAGAAGAAGTGATAGCTATTGTTCTGTAATCAGAGGAGTCAAAGGAACATCCTTTGTTTGGAACTGGGTCAATATTGGCTTCTTTCGAAGAATTAGGGAATGAAGAAGTACGTATGCATAGACTGAAATATTTGATCAGAATAAAAGCAAGTTCTAGGGAACACTTTTTCAAAACAACTCAAGGAATTACATCTGGTCCAGGAGCTTTGTTGGTTGGTAAATTATCTTGGATGGCTTTTATGTATTTAGTCTGTATTTTAGGTGGAGCAGTTTTGGGAGAGTCAAGTCCTAGTACTGGGATGTTCTGGCTGACTTCCTCTGCCATAGAATTTCTGCAGATTTACTGACAAGGATATTTACTTTACCACGCTGGTCATTTATAATGGTACCCTCTGAAGATTTTAGTGGGAGAATGGGGGATGACTTGCATAAGTTATTATTGAAAGATTTCAGAGTTGGTCAGAATATTTTAGTGATTAGGATTGCTTAGTAGTTTGGATGCTTTATATATATATATATATATATATATATATATATATGTGTGTGTGTGTGTGTGTGTGTGTGTGTGTGTGAATCTTGAGCTTGTAATATGTTCATCCTGAGATCTGGTTCTAGTTATCGTGTAGTCGAAGGTAGGAGAAGTTAAAGATGGATATAGGGAGTTGATTGTAGTTTATTATCTTCAAGGAAGAGTTTAACCTGCCCTGTCCTGACCGATTTTCCACCACTGACCCCCCTCAATCCCGACAAATTTTGGAAAAAAAAAAAAAAAATGGCTCAAACCTCCGCTTTTGGTGAGAAACATCAAAAATTCACAGAGAAATTGCTCACCTGAGGATTAAAATACTGAATACAGGTAGTTGTACCCTTTACCTTACTGGGTTTTCTATCAGGCTGGCCCCAAAGAAAATGAGTTCTATGAGAGGGTAACTATTCCACACCACTAATAAACGGTGTTTATTTATTTGGTACGAATTTATATGTAGTACCAGAGTATATTGATTTTCACACAGTAATATAGGCAATATAAGCATTGTTTCACTCATCAAACACATCAACATACCTGACCTTTTTTGGTGACATTACCTGATCATCATTTCTGACTGTTTCTTCCTCTAATGCTATTTAAACTTTGCACTCCACATTGTCATCATTTGGGGAACCACTCTGGTCTTGAATTTTGTGCAGTGGGACGACATGTCTTTCCTGGCCAGGTCATTCATAACGGGTGAATTGCCAAGATAATGGAATGTGGGGGGGGGGTTCATGCCAGGTAAGGCATTGATCCTGCCAGGTATCTTGTAGAGGAAGGTGTCACGTGTACATGTACCAAAAATCACGTGCAAAATATGAAAATTGTGCAAATTAGGGACCTTGCAATTGCTTCATGTTTATATACATCAACGGGAGCCACAATTACAAAATATGTGGACGTATATATATGTCAGCGGGAGTCGGCGGGTTAATTTGAGTAGTGTATGTATTACAGAGGAATGTAATTTACTAGCTAAGTCTCATCGGACCCCTCTTCTCTCTTCCTCACTCCACAACCTTTCAGTTCTATGGCTAACCCTTTCTGACTCTCTAATTCTTCCAATCCTCCCTAGGAGAACTTGTGTCACCTGTGCAAGACTCATGTGAATGTTCGAGAAACCTGTGTGTCTGTGTATGTAGCGTTTCCGGCAACACTGTTCATGTGGCATTCCTTACAGAAATGCGGACACATTTCCTTTCGTCGACTCTCGCTGTCACATTTCCTATTCCCACACCTTGGCTGATGTTCCTATCTATTACACTGTCTATCTATCTATCTATCTATCTATCATGTTGTGAGCTGTATTATTATAATATGGAGTCCTGACATCGCTCGGTCACGCCAGCTGGCAATCCTCCGACAGCAATTATCATTGACATATCCTAATCTGTTAACCTTCTCACGCACAGTAAGTTTCAGTAAATTTTCCGGTGCACGACTTTATCTGCAATGCCGCCCAGCCCGGCTGCCCTTATTTTCGCCACCCAAACATCAATATACTGCCATGAAACCTATGTCATCTTATTCGTCGATGTTTGTTCTAGCTGATAAGCACCACAAAAAAACAGGAAAACATGAATAAAACAACATTAGGCAGCCGTGAATAAACATTTTGCTATGTCAAGTTCACTTCCCAACATCACCATTCGAATGTTTTCCATTAGACAGGAATATGTTATAGAGGTTTTGATAGAGAATTTCATCAGCTCTCTAAAGAGAAAAATCCGGTGTAGATACGATTTGTAGTTTTCGAGAAAATAGCCAAAAACTGAAGGTCATTTTTGAAAATAATCAAGGAGATCTAATTCTGAACATTTCTCGCACATGTTATGTTTTTATTGCATAATATTATGCAGAATTTCACCAGCTTTCTAATGACCTAAAAATGGTTTTGATGCGCCTCATAGTTCTCGAGTAAATCGCCAAAAACGACTGGGAACTCACGTCCGTATGTCACTTTCGTGATGTGCACACAGCATATGCAATATTCCCGCCTATGTAACAACGAATTCTTATCATAGATATTACATTGTTATGTCTTGCACATACGTAGAATTAACTGCTCTTTATCATGGTTCTTACAGGAAATCGATACGTCCAATAGTTTTCAAGCAATTGGCCGACAAAGTGAGATTACTTCTCTGAGCGCTTTCAACTTTACCAAAACAGTCTGTTCCCCCAACTTTTCCAACAGAAAATGCTCCCAGAGGCTCATATTCTGCAAATGAACATATGTAGACTTTACTGCTCTTTATCATGATTCCTACAGGAAATTGATAAGTCCATTTGTTTTGGGGTAATTGGATGACAAATATAGAATACTCCTCATCACCCGCACGGGAGATAAAAAACATTCTTTCCCTGCCTCACCCACGGCTACATATTTTCGCTCGTTACGTTTTATTATTTTCTTTTTTTACTCAAAGTATACACATAAAATATCATAAGGTTTTTGATAGTGCTGTCAGAAACTTGACATGACCACTAGTCTTTTTGCTAGGTTCTGATACTGAAGCTGAACTTTCTTCCATCTCATATGTGTGTATGTAAAAAACATTACTTATTTGTGTAAAAAATATTGAACTATAGAAACAGATCAATATGCAGATCAACAAAATACGGATAACTCACTTCCTCCTGAGATGTTGAGATGCTGGCAGTAGCTTGAAGATGAGGAGTTATGTAGTGTGAGAGCATGTGTGTGTGTGGGTGAGTGTGTGTGGGTGGGTGGGTGTGGGTGTGGGTGAGTGTGTGTGGGTGGGTGGGTGTGGGTGTGGGTGAGTGTGTGTGCGTGTGTGTGTGTGTCTGTGGCTGTGGCGTATTTTCTTCTCTCCTTGCGATACATTTGCCTAAAACACATGCGATGAACACAATAGATTTCTCCACAAACATTCGCTGCACGACATACGTATGTATATGTGGCTGTGGCATATTTCTTGTCTCTGACACTTGCGGTATGTTTTAGCTAAGTCAGTCAGTGCATGAAATATTTCTCTGTGAACACTCGCTGCACTATCTTATATGTATATTTCACACTAAACCATACACAGTATAAAACACTATCACATGATTCCATCCCAACCTCGTCTATTATTCCTTACTCTATGGCGTACGTGACCGCCTGTTTCCTTAGCGACTGTTGCATATCTCTATGGTGGGCATAATGCCTGCTATGGTAGGTTAGTTATTTCACCAATCCAGGTATCGCTCACCTACGCTACACACCTAAATGAACACTCGCAGCATGTTTGATGTATATTTCACACAATTCCATATGCATTTTCACTATCAGAATCACACTAATTCCATCCCTGAACACCTCTAATTCTCCCTTAGCGACTATAAAAACTGTACGTGATGCCTGCCCCATTCCACACTATGGTTTATGGCATCCATAATGCTAACTAGTTCCATAATTTCACCAAGCCAGCCACAATATCTTTCAAACAAAATACAGTTTAGGCATTGGCTTCATTATATACGTATTTGTAATCGCGCCATAGGGCCTTGGGGGGGGGGAGAGGTGAAACCCCACAACAGTGAACAAGCAAATCGCCTCTAAGCCTAATGATTGCTAACGGACACAATTCCTTTCCGTGACATATATCTATGTTCCATCAACAATATCACATACAAATATGCTCACAAATATTGAATGATCACACTGAGTCCATAGGGGCTTTGGCTCAGGCAGGAGGGGGAGAATTAGTAGGAGTTTAATAGGACAGTACACACAACGCAACCTAACCGCCTGGCTGCTTGGAGGAGACTGAGGTTTATCGCTATGTGCTGGGCCCCGTGAGGCAGCTCAGTGTTGTCAATGCCTTACCATAGGAAAGTGATGTGCTCGCTATGATGCGTCAAAATTTGACGCAAATCGGCTAAAAACTTAATTTTTGGTGATTTTTTTGTGCTTAGAAACGCAATTCGAGTGACTGAACATCTTTAGAACAATCCGCATGAAACGTGAATCGCGTGGGTGTCCCTGACAGGGTTAATACATAACATTGATTATAATATTGCATAGATATAATATTCATGTTAAGATTGCAATGATTCAGTAATATTTTAGAAATATAATACATTTTAAACAAAATGTATACATAACTGAACAAATGCACTATAGTTAAAATGATTATAGAATATTGTATGACATATTGTAAAATGTGTATGTATAACAGGTATATGCATATATGCAAAAAATAGTTCAAAGTTAAGATTATAGTAAGAACTATTAATTTTTTTTTATTGAGATAATGATACTGGTATACTTCTATATCATGTGTCTTTTCATTTTTTTTATTTTTTATTAATAGTACATACGAAAAATGTACACTTCATTCAGGGGATTTTACTTGAATCTTTACCCTACCCCCACTAAATACTGACTCCAAGTTTGCAATTCTTGCATGCATTCTGTGCATTGCAAACAGCACTACTGCAAATACAATAGAGGAGATTATAAAGACAGTAGGTGCTGGGCTATACACATAATATGGGTTGAACATACTCAAACTCATATCTTTCCAGGGCTTCATTGTTTCATTGATTAGTTGCATAGTTTCATACTTAGGTGAAGTCAACATAATACTTTTGCTCATGTTGACCATATTAGGTAGAGGATGGAAATATTTGTGTGTATGATTGAGGATGGCATAGTGATTGATGGTGGATAAAACGGACATGGATGGTGTAAGTACCGTACAGTAGACTGGTGCTATGTATAATCCTGATGCTGAAATATGAGATGGTGGTATATCAGGACAGATTATGTAAACTGATGTGTTATGAGTGAAATAAAGAAACTGTGAGTGTCCGATGCGCTGATGGTGTATAAGCTTATCTGGTGCAAAAGTGAAGTTGCAGTGATGATGAATGTTGTGATTTCTTATGATAGCCATTTCACAAGGGACTGTTCCAGTAGGTTGAAACGTGAAGATGTATACAGGACAAAGTTGAACAGCATGTAAGAATGTAGGGCACTTTCGTTCAATCGTTGATTCACTGGCAAAAGTGACAATGTTCCATCTCTTGGAGGCTATGATGAGTTCGGTGTCTGTGTTGATGTTGATGATGACCATAATGTTATTATTTTTAGAAGGGAAGGGGTGTATTTGGTATACTGTGAACAGGTCGTCAGTTATGAATGGTTCATGAACTACTACTGATGTTGGTGTTAGTGTTGCTTCTAAATAAGGATAATATAACATGAAATCTCTACCATGAAACAAAGGCTTCAAACTATGTTTACATATGCCTTGGCTAATTATCTGACGTAGCTCATGAACTGGAAGTAGGCCAATTGTGATCCTACCATTACCAGCATTTGCAATTCTTTGCATAAGTGCTCTGTAACGAACTCTAGTGTTATCTAGCTGGAGTATAATTGTGTCAATATGTTCCGTGATGATGGAAAAGTGTTATGTTCCCTTCCATGGAATTTATTTTGTCTACACTCTGGTAAGCTATGTTTTGTCTTTTTTTTTTTTAGATTTTTCACAATTGTCTTTATTGCTGAGTTTTGTCCGGCGACGAATTTGTTTTGATATGTTAGTACCTGAACAATTTTATTAAATTTGTTCCTTTTTTCTTGAAGATTTCTATAGCCAATCCAAAGATGTTCCCAAGAAATGCACCACCCAGGTCAAACAATCCGTGCTTTTGGTGAGTACATGTGATGTTGTTCGTGTTGCTTAATACCTCCGTTCCATGAGATGGGAGATCTTGGGTCATGATGAGCATAGCTGACTTCGCCTGTTCTATCTTCCATTTCGCTAACTTCATTACTTCATCCACTTCCTTTGTGTTATGTGCTTGTGAAACATAGTCTCCTATCATGAAGTCCAGGATCCTCATGGGTTTGGTGATATTCTCTAAATATGTAGGTAGTTCATATAAATAATACAATCTGATTTCAGTACTCATGACATCTTTTACGATTGACGTCGTGGCCATTGGAGCTATGAGGCATCCTTGCCTTACTATGTGTCGGGGGTCTAAGTGAGCATATCATCTTGCTATGTAGAGGAGAGTCCATGGTATAAGTCCTTTCATCGTTACCTACCGAAAAAAAAATCTATTAATTTTCTAATATAGTCATGATGTGGTCGATGATAGTGATGATGTGTGGTACAGTACGGTTGACTAACGGAGAACAATAACTTGCTAGTTATTTCATTTATAGAAGGAGTTTAAATCGATATTTAAATAATGTAAATGTTGTACTTTAGATTTTTTTTGGAACAGTTGCACCTATGTTTGTTTGTCTGGTATGCGACCTTAATTTATTATTTTTAATTATTGTTGTTTTCTTGATTGGTTTCATGAGTTATGTTCGGTTGTTCTGTGGTATCCGAGGTTGTATAATATTGGATAATTCCTTTGAAACTCGTTTTAAATGATCAATGTGAACTTGTTTCTCCTCGCCATTTGACAGTGACCTAATTAGAACTTTGTTTGCTTTTATGTTAATTACTCTGTATGGGCCCTAAAATTTCGGGGATAATTTATTGTCTCTCGTATGAATGATACCATAGACAATGTCTCCTAAGCTGACAGGTGATTCTTTTGCCTTTTTGTTGAATGCCTCCGTCATTTCTTCCTTGGACATCGATAATTGTTTTTTCACACTTTTATGCATGACCTGGAATTCACGTAAACGGAGATTAGAGTAATCATTGTAGTTGTGTATGGGCAGATTTTCACCTTCTAGAATTTCATATGGTAGTTTTTTTTTTTTTTTTCTTTCCCATATATAATGAAATGTGGTATGTCTCCTACAGATTTATTTATGGATCCATTAATTGATGCTTCAACTCTGGGAATCCAATCATCCCAGCTTGCATAATTTTCATGAGGAATGTGTCGTAGCATATCTAATACTTTTTTGTTTGATATCTCTACTAACCCATTGGATGCTGGGTGATAGGCTAAAACGTTATCCTTTTTGATATTGTATTGTTTACATTTTTCTTGTAAAATATCAGAATTAAATTCACCTCCATTATCGCCTATTAGTACCTTTGGGGTAGTGAAGCGACATATTACATTATCTGTGATTGCCTTTGCTGCAGTTTCTGCTGTTTTATCCTTAATTGGAGCTAAAATTACATAACGGAAGAAATGATCCATTGCTACAAATAGGTATTGGTTATTACTGTATGATAACGGCATCTTGAGTAAATCAATCGCGACAACGTCCCATGGTTGATGTGGTACAGGTGTGATTGGGTATCCTTTGTGTTTTGCACATGATTCGCATCTGTCTATATGATTGTTTATATCTTTTCATAATGATGGCCAGTAATATAACAACTGGGCTTGTTTGAATGTCCTATCCTTTCCAGGATTTCCTGCATGTGGGCTATCGTGTATAGTTCGTTATACTTGGGGTATCATGTCATTAGGTACCACTGATTGTTTATTAGTTCTTCGGCGTTTTGGTTGTCCTGGGTTGATCCTGTATAAGGCATTATTGATTATTGTGAATTTTTCTAGTGGTACATGTAGTTTGGGGTAATTGTATGTCATCTCCACCTTCTAACTTGTATATAACTTTAGACCATGTTGGATCAAGTCTTTGTGCTTTAACGCTTTCATCGAGGTTTGGGATGTTTCCTTTGAGATCTAATGCCGCAACATGATTTGTTTTCGGGTTCCTGGATAATGCATCAGCTACTAGATTCATTTTGCCTTGTATGTAATGAATGTGTACATTGTAGTTTTCGATTGTACATTTCCATCATGCTCTCCTCCCAGAGAGGAGTTTTTCTTTAAACATACCCACTAGGGGCTTATGGTCGGTGAATAAGTGTATTTCGTAACCATATACCAAATCTCGAAACTTTTGTAATGCAAAAACCACTGCAAGTGCCTCTTAAGTCTGTAGTGCAATAATTTTTCTCTGCAACTTTTATTTGTCTGCTGGCAAATGCGATTGGTTGATTCTTTCCTGTCTTATCTTCCTGCATCAGTACAGCCCCTAATCCTTTAACAGATGCGTCTGTGCAAATAATAAATAATTTTGTGAAATCCAGATAGGCCAAACATGGTGCATTTTTAAGTATATCTTTAAATTCGTTAAATGCTTGTTTTTGTTCTTCTCCCCATTGGAATACAGCATCTTTTTTTGAGTAGTTGGAATAGAGGAAAGGCTTCATGAGAGAATTGTTGTATAAATGACCTATAATACCCTGCTAGACCTATAAATTGTCTAACTTCGTCCATCGTAGTGGATTCTAGGAAGTCTCTCACTGCCTGTATTTTGTAATCGGAGGTGTGAATACCTTCAGCATTTAATTTGTGGCCTAAGAATTTTATTTCCTTAAAACAAAATTTGCATTTAGAAAGCTTAATTTTTAAACCAGCATCACCAAGCTTTTGTAAGAGTAGGTCTAATTTCTGGAGATGTTCTTTTATATCGTTAGTTGTGACAATTATAACATCAAGATAAACGAGTATTCCATGTCCTAGAATTCCGGACAATACTTTATTCATCAGGCTTTGAAAAGTGCTGGTGCTGTCTTCAATCCCATTGGCATTCTCTTGTATTGATAATGTCCTGCATTTGTGGAAAAGGCAGTGTATTTACGTGACCCCTGATCTAATGGTATTTTACAGTATCCATTAAGCAAATCTACGGTGGAAAATACATTATTTTCTGGTCCAATATTCTGTAGGATGTCACTTAGCAATGGCATGGGAAACCGGTCTGGTATTGTGTGATTGTTTAGTTTACGGTAACCTACTACTACACTCATTTCTCCATTTCGTTTGGGCACGAAAAATAATGGGGCATTCCATGGGGAGACTGATGGCTCAATAATACCAAGTTTTAACATTTCATCGACATACTGGTTTGCGAGTGTACATTGAGATTGTGGGATTCTATAGGCAGGTACGAAAATCGGTTGTGTGTCTGGGTGCACGTTAATCTTGTGATTAATCAGGTAAGTACACCCTAATTGTTCTCCAGGTAATGCTACGGTGTCCCTATGTTTTTCCAACAATGTTAACAAGTCAGTTTCTTCATCAAATTCACCTGAGTGAATTAAATTCTCTTTTATGCTTTCTCTATCCGTAGATTTGATCTTACTTGTCACTCCAGCTAAAACTATTTCCATCACGGGGTTGGGACATTTTTCAATATTAACTATACAAGTCCCCCCTTTTCTACTGTACTGCCCCATTCATGTGATTAGGAATATCTGAGTTTGCCCATCGTTATTCATCCGACTTAATGCTTTTTCTACTGACAATCCTTTTACTTTACATAATTCTTCCAAGATAAGAACATTACTATTCATTAATTTGCTCTTTATGGTTACCCTTATGTTGGAGTTAGGAGGAGTAACTAAATCACTGGTGAGACGGGCAGGAAAAGCTGATAAGTCAGTACCGTTACCACGGTCTCTAGTCCTGGAGGCTGGGGGGGGGGGGGGAGGTGAGTGGATCTATACACTCATCTGTTTGTGTATGTTTGTTTAAGCTTTTAATATTACCAATTCTTTTTTATTCTGTTTTACTAATCGTTGAGGACTTGTGATGGTATTTCTTCTATGAATTCATTATCAAAGTCTATTCCATTCATTTGTGGGAGTAAAGTTATTGGCTCTGTTCTCATGCATCTTAAGCCCAGCAGCATATCAGCTTTTATTGCTAAGTTTTCAACAATATAAAAAATGCAGAAATTGGTCTTGTAGTCTCTGTGAAACTGATTGTTATCTGTATCAAACCTTTTACTTCAATTTGTTTGTCATCTACTGTATATAAGTCTAAATCAGATTTTTCAAGTAAAGTTACTTTCTTCTTATTTCTAAAAAAAACTATCAATTTCTTCTTGTGTTGTTAAGTTCACTGGAGAGCCTGTGTCTAAAAATAAGGAAACGTTTTGATCCTCATATACAGCTGGTATCAAGATACACTCAGTTCCTAACATGCCTCCTATGTGAATTTTAGACTTGCTATTCTTTATGATTGATGGTTTTTTGTTGTGACTTGGCCTTCCCCCGATTTCAAAATGGAAACTATTTTCTCTACTGTCTTACAATTGCTGGTCCAATGCCCTTGGGACCGATGATGTCTACAGTATGGATAATATCCTTGTGTCTTTTGTTTATCTTCTTTTGCTTTGATAAAGCAGTCATTCTTTGTGTGTTCTGGGTTAACACAGTAATAACATAGAATGGACCTTTCTCCCGACTGTGATCTGCGAGATGACTTGCTATATTTAGTTGTTTCTGTGGCGCGAGATCTGCTCGGACTGCACAGAAACTTATGTGACTGCCTGTGGCCTGGTGTTTGAGAATGCTGCCTCGACGCGTTTCGTTCTTTGTTCTGTATGTTTTCGGGTCGCGATCGATTTTGTTCTCTGTTTTGGGTAGCTGTAGCTGTTTTCACAGCTGATACAGTCTCAGGCACTCTCATTCTACTAGAATGTGATTGTGTTTCGGTCACCTCTGCTTTGCTACAATTCATCTCTATCTCGTTCTTTAAGTCTAGCAGGCACATACCTGAGGTGTACGGGATCGTCTTGGCTATCTTGAGGGTCCTATCAGGTAATTTACACAAGGCAGCTACATAACCAATTATGTCTACGTCAAGTTCTGGTTGCATCTTTCCATCTTGTGTTATCCAGTTTGAATTTTCTAAAGTAGCTAATAATGTTCTTTTAATAATAGGGACATCAGCTGTTATTTCACTTAGCACATAATTTGTAGTGTGCTCCCTTACAAGATCCACAGTCTTATGTAATTTTGGGATTATACCTGGCAAAAAGTTTATACCTCTAGAAAATTTCTTCAAGAATTCTGTTTTAAACCTATCATACGTTTTAGCTCGAAGAAGCTTATACGACTTAGGCAAATCTCCTGCGGGCATGTCTCCTGATTAATCTATGAGGAAAATATTGCAATTTTTTCTTGTTCATCCGTTATGTGTCTTTATACGATGATCTGTTCACACTGAACAATGAAATCACATCAATGCGAACTTTTTCTGTGCCTGAGAATTTAGGGGCGGTTTTATCCTCATGATAAACGTAAACATGAGGTGGGGATGTTTGATTTGTGACATTGCCTGTGGTGCTCATTTTGGATGGTTGCTTTGTAAGGTTCTCTTGGACTTGTCTATCGTTATGTGAAGGAAGAGAGGAATAGGTTTTACCTGAGTGATGAGCTCTGTTAGGTAAATTTTCATAGATATGCAAGTCAAACTCCTCACTCGCTACATCAGAGAGGGTTTCCCAATCATCATTATCATCTAGAAATGAGGTATTTGTTTCTTTATCTTTAGTTTGCCGTGAATTTTGTAGGGTGTGTATGTTGTCCTGTTGTTATCCTAATTGTGGATCTGCAGTGGCCGCTAACTGTGTATCATGTGTCACTAGCACGGGTGGTGACGAAAATATCCCAGTCATATCACTCAACTAAAATAAACTCATGTTGTTAGGGTATAGTGTTATGAAATACATCTTTTATTTATGTCCTAACGGAATAGATGAGTGAATGAGTTGTAATAAATGAAAGATAATAAGTGTATAAATGTATATATAAAAATCAGTAAAGGAGGTGATTGTACCTAATTTAAAGCACTGAGAATAAATGAGTAAAGTATAATTACACCCACTTGATACAGATGATGTCACTCGAAGAGGCGTTTTGATAGATGTCATTCTCGGAAGGTAAATGCAGAGCTGATGGAAGATCTCCCTCTCGATAATTCTAGGGCTGGGTTGATGGACGATATTACTCCGGAAATTCTATGGCTTGGTGATCTCAGTGTTGTTTGCAGTGCGAATTAATCTCAGTGATAAAAAAAACTCACCATACAACGTCTAACTCCCACTCAGTAGCTGTTCGAAATAAATGAGTTGAGTAGGAATGTGTGAATAAGAATGAGTAACGAGCAATGGGTGAGAGGTGTGTGGTGTCAAACACACGATGATTGACTTGACGTTGGTTCAGTAAACACACATGGTGACGTCGAATTCCAACACTCTGGTAGCTGTGGTGAGTAAATGAGTAGCGATGAGTAACCTGAGTGAGGAAAGGTGAGTAAGATGAGTTGTGCATATGGGCTTGGTATTTGCTGTCGTCGTCTTGACCTTCTTGCACTCCTGCATCAGCGGTGGTAGTTGGGGGGCAGTTGGAGAGAGCGGTGGGGGTCAGGGAATGTTGCTGTGTACTTGCTTTTCGTTTGATTGTTTTGTTTTTCTTTCTCGATGTATTCTCGGTCTTCTTGTCATTTACTCATTGCTGCTACTTGTAGGTGCGTGTACAAGTTTATAAAGATGTCTCGTAGACTTGTTACTTGCAGTTAATCGTAGAGATGTCTCGTAGCTTGTAACAAGTAGCATGTATTTTGTAGGAATTCACTAGATTTGAAGACGAGGTTCGTACTTCTGCTGCCACCAACTATTTATGTGAATCTTGAGCTTGTAATATGTTAATCTTGAGATTTGGTTCTAGTTATCGTGTAGTCGAAGGTAGGAGAAGTTAAAGATGGATACAGGGAGTTGATTGTAGTTTATTATCTTCAAGGAAGAGTTTAAGTTAAGCAGTGTATGTATTAAACACGAACGTAATTTACTAGCTAAGTCTTGTCGGACCCCTCTTCTTTCTTCCTCTCTCCACAATCTTTCAGTTCTATGGCTAGCCCCTTTCTAGTTCTCTAATTCTTCCTATCTTCCCTAGAAGGGCTAGTGTCACGTGTGCAAGACGCATGTGAATGTTCGATAACCCTGTGTGTCTGTGTGTATGTAGCGTTTCCGGTGACAGTGTTCGTGTGGCATTCCGTACAGAAATGCAGACACATTTCCTTTCGTCAACTCTCGCTGACACATTTCCTATTTCCACACCTTGGCTGATGTTCCTATCTATTACACTGTCTGTCTGTCTATCTATTTATCTATCTATCTATCATGCTGTGAGATGTATTATTATAATATGGATTCCTGCAATATATATATATATATATATATTATATATATATATATATATATATATATATATATATATATATATATATATATATATATATATATATATATATAAACTTATTTATATTTATTAATTTATATGTATGTTTTTTTTTTTATGCGAGGAAGAAGGAAACAAAGGCCATGAGCCCGCAGTAACAGTTCCTTCAAAAAGAATAACAAAATACAATAGAGAGCCAAATTCAAGATCCGATCATTTAGAGATGCCTGGACACACTGCGTTTGAAAGACTGGAGATCATAGGCAGCAGGAAATACAGACAGAGGGAGACAGTTCCAGAGTTGACCTGTTGCATAAATGAAAGACTGGGAGTAACGGTTAACTCTTGCATTAGAGAGTTGGACAGAAAAGGAATGAGAGTTTGCTGCCAGACGGGTGTTACGCGCCTGTCGTAGAGGTGGAGGAATGCAAACAGACAGTTCAGAGGAGCAGTGACCATTAAAGTACCGATAGAAAAGAGATAAAGATGCAACAGTGCGGCGAAGAGACAGAGGTTGAAGGGAGTCAGTAAGAGGAGGAGAGTTAATGAGATGAAAAGCCTTTGACTCCACCCTATTGAGAAGAGCTGTATGTGGGGAGCCTTCCCACACATGAGAGTTGTACTCCACACAGGGGCGGATAAAACCCCTGTATAGTGTCAACAATTGTGCAGGGGTAAAGAAAGAGCGGAGTCAGCTTAGCACACCCAATCTCTTGGAAGCAGATTTTAGAAGAGATGTAATATGATCTTTCCTAGATAAGTCCTGAGTAAATGAAGCCCCAAGCATATTCAATGATGATGCAGGATTAAGCTGAATATTATTAAACATTAGTGGGTATACCTGTGGAAGATTTTGTCGGGTTGATAGGTGTAAGAACTGAGTCTTGGATGCATTAAAAACAACCATATTATTTTTACCCCAGTCAGAGATACGAGCCATGTCAGACATTAGGTGTGCCATAGCCTAATCCCTTGCTTGTTGAAGTAACTGCTGGGATGGGCGTTGTGGGAACCGAATGGAAAGGTGAAGGGTGGAGTCATCAGCGTATGAGTGCATAGGGTTAGATGTACAGCTTAGAAGATCATTGATGAATAAAAAGAAGAGAGTTGGTGATAGGACAGAGCCCTGAGGAACACCACTGTTGATAGATCTAGTAGAAGAACGATGGCCGTCTACAACAGCGGCTATAGAATGACGAGAAAGGAAGCTAGTGATGAAGGCACAGATAGAAGGACAGAAACCGTAGGAGGGCAGTTTGGAAATTAAAGATTTATGCTAGACTCGATCGAAAGCCTTTGGGATGTCAAGTGGAATGGCAAAGCTTTCGCTAATATCCCGAAAGGAGGATGACCAGGAGTCTGAAAGGTAGGTGAGAAGATCGCCAGTGGAGCGTCCCTGACGGAACCCGTACTGACGATCGGAAAGAAGGTTGTGGTAGGAAAGATGCCTTAAAATTTTTCTATTGAGAACTGACTCGAAAACATATGAAATACAGGACGTTAAAGCAATTGGACGATAGTTGGAGGGTTGGGAGTGGTCACCCTTCTTTGGGACAGGCTGAATGAGAGCAAACTTACAGCAAGAAGGAAAGGTACAAGTTGACAGACAAAGGCGAAAGAGTTTGCCTAGGCATGGTGTAAGTACAGAAGCACAGTTCTTGAGAACAACAGGAGGGACCCCATCAGGCCCATATGCATTGTTCGTACTGAGGCCAGTGATGGCAGAAAATACATCAGCTGAAGAAATTTTAATGTCAGCCATGAGGAAGTCAGATTGGGGAAATGATGGAGGAACACCACCAGAATCGTCTAAGGTGGAATTGGAGGAGAAAGACTGTGCGAAGAGATCTGCTTTATCAGTAGAAGAAATAGCTACAGAACCATCAGAGTAGAAAAGAGGAGGGAAGGATGATGAGATAAAGTTGTTAGAAAGTTTTTTGGCAAGTTGCCAGAAGGAGCGGGAAGAATTCGAGTTGGAGAGTTGAGAGCATTTAGTACGGATGAAATTATTTTTAGCCGAGCGAAGAACAGACTTAGCACGATTCCTGGCAGAAATGTAAAGATGATGTGCTTCAGTGGTGGGTTGGCTCCGGTACCTTTTGTAGGCCCTCTCCTTGTTGAGGACAGTATTAAAACAAGCGTGATTAAACCAAGGCTTTCTTGCGATAGTCAAAGGATATGAGAAAGGAATGTATGCTTCCATGCCAGAAAGAATAACCTCCATAATGCGCAAGGCACACTCAGATGGCTCACGGCCATGGAAGCAATAATCATCCCAGGGAAAATCAAAGAAGTACTACCTGAGGGCCTCCCAGTCCGTGGCTCCAAAATACCACAGACGACGTTTCCCTGGAGGGTCCACAGGCCGTACCGGAGTGATAGGACAGATTAAGGTGATAAGGTTGTGATAGGAGGAGCCCAACGGAGAAAAAAGATTAACAGAGTAAGCAGAAGGATTAGTTGTGAGGAAGAGGTCAAGTATGTTGGAGCTCTCTCCAAGGCGGTCAGGGATACGGGTAGGGTGCTGTACAAGCTGCTCTAGGTCATTAAGGATAGAAAAGATGTGGGCTTGTTCACCAGGTAGATCAGTGAAAGGAGAGGAGAGCCAAAGATGGTGGTGAACATTGAAATCTCCTAGAATGGAGATTTCTGAGAAAGAAGAAATGGATAGAATGTGTTCCATCGTAGAAGTAAGATAGTTGAAGAATTTCTGATAGTCAGTAGAATTAGGGGATAAGTAAACAGCACAGATATATTTAGTCAGAGAATGACAGGAAAGCTGAAGCCAGAGTGTAGAGAATTCAGAAGAATCGAGTTCAGGAGCACGAGAGCAAGATAAGTCGTTGCGTATATATACACAACAGCCACCTTTGGCTTTGAAGTGAATATAGAAAAAGTAGGAGGATACAGAAAAGGGTTTGCTGTCAGTTGCCTCAGACAGCTGAGTCTCAGTTAGAAAAAGAAGGTGAGGTTTAGAGTTAGAGGAAGGGCAGCGAATGTTGCAGAAATGAAGAAGTGAGTGAGACAGTGGTTCCAAGCACCTCGAGTCGTCACCGGGAGAGGGGCGGATGGTGGGGGCATTTATGGTCCCCCCTCACTGGGGACTCCGAGGCTTGGTGAAGAGACGCCATAATTTTTTACGTTTTGGAAAGGGAAGTGTAGTGTGTACTCTGCATGTAGTTTGGTGTAGATAGTTAGAGAAATTTGTACTGGAGAGCATGCTGGCCTACTCTCTGTGTAACTGAGACACTGAAAAAGTTCAGCAAAGGGGGATGGTCAGGAACTAGTCCTGAGGGCTGATGAAACGGGAGCTCCAGCACTCCCTGTCATCAGCTTTCTATCCACGACATGATTTATGAACCTTCTCTGGAGCAAGAAATACGAAAGTAGAAACCATTCAAAGAGCGCATACCTCCGCGAATGCCATTGCAGGATCCGGATCCGGATCCGGCCCAAAATTTAATCAATTGTTTCATAACCCATGGTCCACCGTTCCACAAAATTTCGAGAAAATTCGTTGAGAACTCTTGAGGATATCGTGTAGACAAACAAACAAAAATTCTTGGTTCCGGATGATGATACGAATCACCACAAAAATCTAATGGATCATTCTTTGGGGCATATGCTATTCCTCCAAATTTTTTCAGCAAAATCCGTACTTAACTTTTTGATTAATCCATCTAACCAACAAACGGACAAACAGAGAAACCACCCCCTTGACTTGTTCCCCTCTTGCAAGGTCCACGCCTCGCTTCCATACGTCAGGGTAGGGATCACAATACTATCATGCAGTGACTTCTTAAGTTCCATACTCACCTCCCTATTTCTCATCACTGCTTTCAGTGTACCAACAACCTTCCTTCCCTTCCGTATCCTTTCACGCACTTCATCCCCCAAAGTTGCATCCTTACTCATCACACTACCCAAGTACTTGAATGCACTCACATTCTCCATATCCTCACCATCCAACCTCACTGCATACTCTGTGACTTCATTCCTCTCAAACACCATAACTTTACTTTTGTTTACATTAACTTTCAGATTCCTCCTCCTTGACACTGTCCCAAATTCATTCACCAAACCTTGCAACTCCCATTCATCTTCACTCAACAGAGAAACCCTTTTGAGGAGCATAGGAGCCTGGAGGTCCTGGCATTTAATATGAGAGTGACCAGCCTCACTTATCCCTGCATGGCGTGTCATTCAGTGTAGAGTCACCCATAGGCAGAAGGAAGAGGAAAGAATAAAGGAAAGAAAAACAGAAGAGGGAGTGCTCAGACGTGCTAGAGACCTGTGGTAGTGTTGTGCTAGTGTGCTTTAGTGATCTGTGATAGTGGTTGTGTTAGTGTGTTGTAGTGATCAGCGATAGTGCTGTGCTAGTGATCCGTGAGTGTGTGTGTTGTGGTGACCCGTAGTGACCCGTGATAGTGTGTGCTACCTTGTGTGAACTAGTGCGTAATGGCTTCCTCGGCAGAGAGCTGTGTCCCCACTGCAGGTACTGAAAAGGATTACCTTGAATTAAAGGAGGAACTTCTCGAACTGAAGCGGGAGGTACAAATTCTCAGGCAGGAGAAGGCACAAATGAGGGAATTGTTGGAGGAGATGTTGGAGGAGAAAGAGAAAAAGGCTGAAGGTTGGACACTTGTTAACAAGGGTGCAACGAAGTTCACTCTTAAAAAGCAAACGGAAATTAAGACAACTAATACATTCGACACACTACGGGACGAATGTGAAGGGAAGGCAGAGAGGGAAGTAGAGGAGAAGGACGGTGAGAGAACTTCCAGTACAGGTAAGTATAAACAGAACAAGAAAGGTAAGAAAAATGTTGTTGTTGTTGGAGACTCCCAGGTGAGATATCTGAACAGGGCCATGTATACTCCACTCGCTAAACATGTGTGTCTTCCAGGGGCCAGGGTGGCTAATGTGGTAGATAAAATTTCAAATATCGTAAAGGAAAGTGGTGACAAACCCACTGTGTGCCTCAGTGTAGGAGGCAATGATATTAGTAGCCGTAAGAGTGAGGTACTGTGGAAAAGGTACAAGTTGATGTTAGAAAAGGTTAGGGAGAGGGGAGGAACCCCTGTAGTGCTTGGTGTTTTACCAAGGTGGCGGGTTGGAAGGGAATGGTTGAGCAGGGCAATAGGGTTTAATTGCCGCCTTGAAAGGTATTGCAAAGATAATGCAATACCTTTCATAGACAGCTGGGACCGGTTTTATGGACGAAGTGCCTTGTATAGTTGGGATGGGACTCATCTTAGCAGGCAAGGAGTTACTGTTTTAGCTGGAATGATAGATAGGGAGTTGGAGGGATTTTTTCGAGATTGAGAAGTAGGTGTACAGGAAGATGCAGCAACTACAGTCAGAAATCATTATTACCATGTTTGGATAGATGCATCGATACTTGCAAAATTAAGAACAAAAGTTCAACCAATAGTGTAGATACATCCACTCAGGCACCTCAAATTGAGCAGGCGATGATAGATGACAGAACAAGCGATGATAGAAGGGCGATAAGAGATAGTACAAAAAATTGTTATATTAGTAAAGTAAAGAGTTTCCCAGTTAGTAATAAAATAAATAACAGTAAATGCCAAGGTAAAGGCATAACTACTCGTAATAATCTGAAAGTGTACTACACAAACAGCCGGAGTTTACGTAATAAAATGGATGAACTGAGGGCTTTAATTTGTACAGAGAAAATAGACATTGCCGTTATTAGTGAAACTTGGATGAATACAGACACTCGAGAATTTTTAGCAGAATATCAGATAAAAGGCTATAATATTTTTTTGTCAAACCGTCAGGGAAGAAAGGGGGGAGGGGTAGCTATTTATGTAAAGGATTCATTAAACTGTTACAATAAAGCAGACATTAAAGTAAATAGGGACACAGAAAGTGTCTGGGTTGAAATTAGTAACAATAGGGAGAAATTAGTCTTAGGAGCAATTTACAGATCTCCAAAATTAAGTAGAGCTGATAGTAAATACCTCTGGGAGGAAATTAGGAAAGCATCACAGTCCAGCTTAGTAATAATTGTTGGGGACCTTAATCTGCCAAGGATAGATTGGAGAAATCAGACAGGAGATGCAGAGTCAGAGGAATTTCTAGAGGTAGTACAGGATAATTTCCTTTATCAGTATATCAGGGAGCCCACCAGAGGTAATAATATACTAGATTTGGTTTTAGCTAATAAAGAAAATATCATTAGCGATATAGAGGTTGGTGGACGACTTGGTAATAGCGATCATGAAGAAATTAAGTTCAAATTTATTTGGGATGTCTGTTCCACTGAAAATACCTCCACCGTTCCTAATTTTCGTCTAGGAGATTTCGATGGCTTAAGAGCTTATTTTCGAACGGTATTCCACAGGGAGATTAGCAATTTGAGGGAATGTCAGGTTAGTGGGGATCCCCAGGTCATAGGTCAGGCGCAGGAAGCACGTGGGGACGTCCGTCAGGTGTCTGTGAGGGGGGAGGTGGTAGATAGGAATGTAGTCCAGGTGACGGAAATTAACTCAGCTCCAGTACCAAACAGACGTTCGACCAGTGAGAAGTATAACGAGTTAATAAATATAATATACGGAGGCCAAGATAGATATATTCCTTCAAAACCGTTTAGAACTAACAATTCAGAACCAAGATGGTTAAACAACAGATTAAAATCTCTCATAGGCCAAAGGAAAGGAATATATAGAAAAATAAAACGTGGAGAGGAACACTTACGTAACCGGTACACAATTTTAAATAGAGAAGTAAAGAGGGAGATAAGAAAAGCAAAGAGAAGTTATGAAATTAAGGTTGCAAGTGAATCAAAAGTAAACCCCAAGGGTTTTTATCAAATGTACCGAACGAAAAATAAAGATAGGATAGGACCACTCAGAACAGAATCAGGTGACATTACCAGTGAAGATAAAGAAATGTGCTCCATCCTAAATAATTATTTCATATCAGTATTCACCAAGGAAAATCTAAGCCTGGTCCCTCAAGCAGCAAATATTTACCATGAGAATACGGAAAATATTCTTAGTAAAATAACCATTAGTAAGGAGGACGTATTGAAAGAAATTAACAAGTTAAAACCTCAAAAATCGCCAGGTCCGGACGATATATATGCAAAAATTATAAAAGAAACCAAAGAAGAATTATGTCAGCCACTTTTAACGTTATTTAATGACTCTTTAAGTTCAGGAGAAGTTCCAGAGGCGTGGAAAACCGCTAACGTAGTGCCCATCTTTAAAAAGGGTGATAAATCAGCTGCGTCGAATTATCGTCCGATAAGTCTAACGTCAATAGTAGGAAAAATGTTAGAGTCAATTTTGGCAAATAAGATTAGAGAACACTTAGAAAGATTTAATCTTATAAACGAAAGTCAGCACGGATTCAGGCAAGGACGATCCTGCCTCACAAATTTGTTGTCATTCTACTCGGAGGTCTATGAGGCAGTAGATAGCGATAAAGCTTACGATGTTATTTATCTGGACTTTAGTAAAGCTTTTGATAGAGTCCCACACGAAAGGTTAGTTAGAAAGGTTCGAGCACACGGTATAGACGGCGATATCTTAAAATGGATAGAATCCTGGCTGAAAGGACGAAAGCAGAGAGTATTAATAAATGGAAATAAGTCGGACTGGGGATTAGTAACTAGCGGTGTACCACAGGGTTCAGTACTCGGTCCCTTATTATTTATCATATATATAAATGATCTAGACTTAGGAGTCAATAGCAGAATCAGCAAATTTGCCGACGATACAAAAAATAGGGCGTATCATTAACTCGACTGACGATTGCCATTACTTACAAAAAGACCTCGATACATTGTCCAAATGGTCTAAAACTTGGCAAATGGAATTTAACGTTGAAAAATGTAAAGTACTTAACGTAGGCAAGACCATTGGAGATACTAAATACAGCTTAGATAACAAAGAAATTAGCAAATCGGAATGCGAGAGAGATCTAGGAGTTATGATTAGTAACGACCTTAAACCTAGGCAACAGTGCATTAATGCGAGAAATAAAGCAAATAGGGTCCTAGGATTTATTTCGAGAAGCGTGAGCAATAGATCATCTAAAGTAATACTGAAACTTTATCTAGCATTAGTAAGGCCACATTTAGACTACGCAGTACAATTTTGGTGTCCTTACTATAGAATGGATATTAATTCGTTAGAAAATGTACAGAGAAGAATGACTAAAATGATACATGACGTCCGGAACCTGTCATATGAAGACAGACTGAAAAGACTAAGTCTGCATTCGCTAGAGAGGCGTAGAGTAAGGGGAGACTTAATTGAGGTTTTTAAGTGGATGAATGGTATAAATAAGGGAGATATTAGCAAGGTACTTAAAGTGAGCATACAGGATAGAACTAGAAATAATGGTTTCAAACTAGAAAAATTCCGTTTCAGAAAGGAAATCGGTAGAAATTGGTTTGGTAATAGAGTAGTAGACGAATGGAATAAGCTACCTAGTAAAGTAGTTGCTGCCTCTTCCATTGAGAGTTTCAAGCATAGGCTAGATAAGCATATGACAAATAAGGGGTGGATATAGAATAAAGAAAATATTATAACCAATACTAATTAAAAAATAAATTTTCTTTTCAGGTTACACTATGATAGTCTCTATTCTCCTTTCACACTTTCCTGTAAAATGTCCACGCCAGTTTTTCTATACGGCGTGGTGTTCTTTCTGACTTTTTCCTGCCGGCTTCGGCTGGAGGGTTTGGAGGGCGGGGGAGAGCCTTCTTCTTTGCTATCCTTATCTCATTCTAGTAGTTCAGTTACTCTTCTAGGAGCTGCCTAGCATGGGCCAACCGGCCTACTGCAGTTATCCTCTCTTCTTATGTTCTTATGTTCTTATGTACTGTATCACCAGCAAACAGCAACACTGGAATCTTCCAAATCTCACTCTCATTCATTAGAGCCACCCCCACATCCACTGTCCTACCTTGCACTTCCTTTACAACCCCATCCATGTATATATTAAACAGCCATGGAGACATCACACAACCCTGTTTCAGTCCCACACTGAGATCAAAGAACTCACTCAGCTCACCATCCACTCGCACCGTAGCCCTAGCTCCCTCGTACATACTCTTCACAGCACTCAACAATTTCCCCTCCACTCAATATATTCTTAATACCTTACACATACCTCGCCTATCTATTCTGTCATAAGCTTTCTCCAAGTCCATGAAGGCAGCATACACTTTCCTTCCCTTTCTAGATACTACTCCACTAAACATCTTAGAACAAATATCTGATCTACACACCCTTTTCCCTTCCTAAATCCCCCTTGTTCTTCTCCAACTAGCTCCCCTGTCATATGCCTAACCCTATCAATGAGTATTCTACCATAAATTTTACCAGTCACACTAAGAAGGCAAATACCCCTATGGTTACCACATACTTCTCTCTCCCCTTTTCCTTTGTATAAAGGAACAATTATACCTGATTTCCAGTCCTCTGGAACCCTTCCCTCTTCCCAAGCCAATCTACACAACTTCCATATCCACTCCACAACAATCTCACCCCCATACCTAAGCATTTCACCACACATTCCATCAATTCCTGGAGCCTTTCCCAGCTTAATCTTCTTTATCGCTTCCACAACTTCCGCCCTACTTATCTCTTCCTCCCACCTCTCATCTCTTCTTCTCCCAGCCATTCTCCAGCCACTTATACTCGCACTGCTCTCACTCTCTACATTCAACAAATCCTCAAAATGCTCCTTCCATCTCCTCAATTTCTCTCTCTTCACCACCAACAATCTATTATTCCTATCTTTCACTCCCCTACTATTTCCCCTTTCACACTGCCTTACTTTCTTTACCTCCTTCTAAAACAATTTCTTACTCTCCCTCCATTTCACACTCAGATTCCTCCCAAACTCTTCATCCACTTTCTTCTTACTCTCCTTCACCAGTCTCTTAACCTCCCTTCTCCTGCTTACATATACCTCTCTCTTCTCTCTCTCATCTTCTCCCCTACCTCTACTCGCTAACCATTCACTATATGCCTTCTTCTTTTGTTCCACAGCTCGTTTCACCTCATCATTCCACCATGCTGTCCCTTGCACACCCTTGCATCTCCTCCTCACTCCACAAACCGCCTCACATGCTGTGCCTATCTCTTCCGTGAATATCTTGCATACGTCTTCCACCCCTTCCATCTGCTCTAGCTCATACCTTCCCAATCTTTCTTCCAATATGCTCTTATACTCTGTCATTTTCTCACTATCTTGCAATTTCTCCACTCTTCTCACAGGAGCTGCTTCCTCCTTTCTTCCCATTCGTCTCCTCAACCACTTTCTTTGCAGCTTTACCTTGGCCATCACTAAGTGATGGTCCGAGACTCCATTCCCCCACCCTCTCCACACTCTTGCATCCAACACTTGTCTTCTCATTCGCTCATCCACACACACGTAGTCTATCACTGCCTTTTGTTCAACAAGTTCACCATCCATCCTCCTGATTACTCTCCATGTATACCGGTGGATCATCTTATGATGAAAATAGGTGTTGGCTATTGCCAACCCCTTACAAGCACAGATGTCCACCAAAGCACTACCAATCCCATATACTTCAGCTGGCACACCCCACTGACCAACCACTCCATCCACTCGTACATTCCTAACTTTGCCATTCATGTCTCCAATCAGCAGCACTCTCTCGCTCCTCTCAAACTTGTCCATACATGGTTCTACTCTCGCCCAAAACTCGTCTTTCATTCTTGCCACTTGATTCTCTGTCGGGGCATACACACATACAATTGCCCATGCTTGTATACCTACTATCATCCTCACCCATACAATCCTTGCACCCACAGTTCCATACTCTCTTATATTGTCCTTCCACTTCTTGCTTATCATCAGACATACTCCCTCTCTTGCCCTCTCATTCTCATTGACTCCTGCACATTTACCTAAACCATATTCCCATTCTCTCACCCTTTCACCTCCCCGTTTAGTTTCAGTCAATCCACATATATCCACTTTTGCATCCTCAAGCACCTGAACAATCTCTCTCTCTTTCACTTCATCATTCACTCCTCTCACATTCCATGTTCCCACCCTAAGAATGTCCTTTGTCCGTTCCTTTAGTCGTCAACGTATGGTCCATCCGGGTCCGAGGCGCTTTATTTGCTTTTTTAGTTAGTTCTTTTTATGGGGTGGGGCACTGACCCACCACCAACCCTTTTAGTCGCCTTGTACGACAAGCAGGGATACTGGGGGAGTATTCTTGGAACCCCCCTACCCCCTGGGGGTACATACATACGTAAATACATACATACATACATACATAAATACATACATACATACATACATACATACATACATAAATACATACATACATACATAAATACATACATACATACATAAATACATACATATATATATATATATATATATATATATATATATATATATATATATATATATATATATATATTTAAATATTGCCAGACGCTTAATCCCGTAAAGGGTGGCCACAAACACATCGCCTACAAGTTGCCCTGTCCCATGTCATTTCATTGCCCTGCTCCCAGCTCATTCCCCTGTCTCTCATATACCTCTGCACTCCATCCCCCAGTCTCTCATATACCTCTCCACTCCATCCCCGTCTCATCCTTGGCCTCCCCTTCCCTCCCCCCCCTCCACCTCACTCACATGAAGCAGTGGTCGCAATGGTCGTAAGTAGAAGACTGGGAGGCCAGCCTCTGCTTTGATTCTACTGCAAGCAATACAGATGTCCACAGTGAGGCTTGCACCGTCATCTTGAACATCACTGAGAAACTGCTCCTCATCATGGCATGCCGCTATCACACCCATGAGCTTTTTGACGGGGCTGTTGACTCGTTCTTCTCCTCTGGCATGGAAATCCTCGTATTCGGTCAGTTCAAGGATTACTGAGATATCATCGATCAATAGGTTTTAAAACAGTACGAAGTTCAGGCCGACTGCTCCGATCCACAACTCCTAGATCAATGGATCTCAAAGCACTGAGATGAGTTGGCTTCTTTCAACGTAGCCAAACTGCAGTAGGGTCACGGCCACGACGACAGGGAATACTTTGAACATGCACTCCACTTCGTGGGTTAGCCACTCCCTGAAACTAAGAAACGATTTGACAGAGGATTCCGTCATCCAGGAGCATACATCAGGACCAGATGGATGGGGCAGGGAATCTACTCACTGAAGATTTGCCTGTTCTTTGACCAATTCCCTCCCATTCCTTGCGAGGAACGAGCCCTGAAGTGGATAGACGTGTTCTCAGTCACGAAGTACCCTCGTACCTTGTACTCGTCACCAGTTGGAATAGATGCACCCACAAATGGTAAGGCTATCCTCAAGACACTACAAATCTACAAGAACCAATTTGAAGAGGAAGTGGGCTGCACAGCACTCAAAAAGCTTCAGAACCATGACTGGTACCTAAGTAAGGATCTTGAAGGCTTTGGCTTTTTTTTGAGCCTTGTGACTGAGTATGAAAAAGCTCAGATGATTCTTAACCTTCACCAGAAGCCTCTTCAAAAGGTGAGGACGAGGAAGGTGACTCGCCGAGTGTTGTGAGATCCCACGTACTTGAAGACTGCTGATTTCGTCATGATCCAAACACAAAAGTACCTCAAGTGTTTGAAGACAGAAGATCCCAGGGAGCTCAAGGACATCAGGGAGCACCACAGTCGGGTCATGGCAGTCAGCTTAGTCAACGACTGCGCTGAACGTGGAGTCATGCTGGCACCTGACTTAAACAAGAACCCCATGAGGAGCAAGGAGGAGAGACAGATGGCCCTCGAAATCACTGCAAACCTCAGGAAGTAGGTTCCACAACTACAGATCCGTTTATGTCTAATCATCAAGTGTCTTGCTGTGAGTTTTAGGGCATCAGGACAAAATCCCCCAGAAGACAATTTTCCCTCATGCACAATATCCCCCAGTGACAAAATCCCCCTGGACAATATCCCCCATGCATAATATTCTCGAAGGAAAAATTTTATCCCATTTTTCTGTACTTTAGCTCACTGCCCCTGCTAGTTACATATCACAGCTCGTATAGCTAGGTTAGGCTAGGTTAGATTTGATATACAATTATGTGTATGTATGAATATACAGTACGAATTTGCACACACACACACACACTCATACTGTATATATATATATATATATATATATATATATATATATATATATATATATATATATATATATATATATATATATATATATATATATATACAGTATATCATCATCATCATCATCATCATCAGCCGTTTGAGTATCCACTGCAGGACAGGCCTATCCCGACCGAAGTCGGGACGATACAGCCAATGCATCTCTACCAAGTGGCTTAGACTATCTGGTTGAGATTGTATGAAGGGTGGGAAGTGGTTGTAAGTGTAACTGTAGTGTTGGAGTGGCTTTGGATGTGTGTGTAGTCTGTGAACCAAGTGTAATCGGCCCGTGCAAGCCAACTGGGTGCAAGCATACTTTATAGTAGCCGACAATGGTTCAACCACAGCACCCCTTGTGCCCGCCAATGCAGTACGTGGGCGGGTGAACACTCCCAAAGTTTATTACCTAGGTGAGGCACGAACCCTGGCTCACCCGTGTACGACACGCACACTCTACCACTGTACCACACAGGCTCCATATATATATATATATATATATATATATATATATATATATATATACAGTATATCATCATCATCATCATCATCATCAGCCGTTTGAGTATCCACTGCAGGACAGGCCTATCCCGACCGAAGTCGGGACGATACAGCCAATGCATCTCTACCAAGTGGCTTAGACTATCTGGTTGAGATTGTATGAAGGGTGGGAAGTGGTTGTAAGTGTAACTGTAGTGTTGGAGTGGCTTTGGATGTGTGTGTAGTCTGTGAACCAAGTGTAATCGGCCCGTGCAAGCCAACTGGGTGCAAGCATACTTTATAGTAGCCGACAATGGTTCAATCACAGCACCCCTTGTGCCCGCCAATGCAGTACGTGGGCGGGTGAACACTCCCAAAGTTTATTACCTAGGTGAGGCACGAACCCTGGCTCACCCGTGTACGACACGCACACTCTACCACTGTACCACACAGGCTCCATATATATATATATATATATATATATATATATATATATATATATATATATATCGGTGATGTGGTTGTGTCCCGGTGTTCAAGAGGAAAATTGTTGGATGTGAGAGTTTTGAGGGTGGAGGGTGAAGAAACATTTGACCACTGCCTGGTGGAGGGAAGGTTGAGAGTAGGTATGAGGTGGGTTAGAACTAGAAGAGCTACGTGTGGCAGGGACGTTTTGAAAGTGAGTGAGTAAGATAAAAGAGAGAAAATTATAAAGTATCAGAAGTCGATAGAAGAGCGTAACGCAGTAAAAGATCAGGAAAATGGCGATATCGATGAGGAATGGCAGTTCTAAAGTGTGCTGTGCCAGGGTATGAGAAAGAGGTGTGTGGTGTGAGATGAGTGGGTGATAGTGTAAGAAAGGGAAGTGAATCGTGATGCGAGGAAGTAAGTATGGCTGCAGCTAAGAAGAAACGTACATTTGAAGTGTAGCTGCAGAGGAGGGATGATGTGTCATGTGAGAGGTATAAAGAATGGATGAATAGGGCGACAAGGGCTGTGTGCAACTCAAAAGTGGTACCAAATGAGAGGTGGGGTAGGCAATTGACTAAAAATACTCAACAGAATAAGAAAATGTTTTGGAAGGAGGTGGAGAGGGTGCGAGGGGGAGATTCTCGGAAGGAAGAGCGAGTAAAAGCAGAGGATGGAAGGATGTTCAGTGAGATGGATGCAGTAAGGAAGAGATGGGCAAAGTATTTTGAAAGATTGTTAAATGTAGAGGAGGAAAGGGAGGCTGAGATTGTGGCAGAGCAAGGAATTAATGTGTTGGGAGAGTTGAATGATTCTTTGATCACAATGGAGGAAGTGCAGGAGGCAGTAAAGGATATGAAAACAGTGAAAGCTGCAGGTATGGATGGGTGTTCTGTGGAATACCTGAAAGGTGGTGGAGCGACTATTGTTTATTGGTTAGTAAGACTATTGAATGTGTTTCTTGTGAAAGGTATGGTGCCAGTTGACTGAGCAAGTGTTTGTTTGGCCCCGTTGTATAAGGGCAAGCGTGATAAGAATGAATGTACTAGTTTTAAGGATATAAGTCTGTCGAGTGTTGTAGGTAAGGTGTATGTAGAGTGTTAATTAACAGCGTTAGTGAGGGTACAGAGGGAGTAATTGGTGATGAGCAGTGTGGCTTTCGGAGAGGGAGGGGATGCGTGGATCAGGTGTTTGCTGTCAGAAAGGTGTGTGAACAGTATTTAGCGAAAGGTAAAGATGTGATTTGGGCGTTCATGGATTTAGAGAAAGCGTATGACAATCGATAGGGAGGATCTGTGGAGTATTTTAAGATTGTATGGACTTGATGGTAAGTTGCTTAAAGGAGTGAAAAGTTGTCATGTAAGCAGTGGAGCGTGTGTCTATCTATCTATCTATCTATTGCCAGACGCCCCAATCCCGTATGGGGTGGCCACAAATAAATCGCCTCCACGTCGCCCTGTCCCCCACCATTTCACTGCCCTGCTCCCGACTCACACCCTCCTCTCTCATATACCTCTCCACTCCATCCCTCCATCTCATCCTCGGCCTCCCCCTCCCTCTCACCCCCTCCACCTCACTCACATACACTCTCCTCGTCAGTCTCTCACCCTCCATCCTCTCCAAATGGCCAAACGACCTCAGTGTGTTCTTCCTAACGGAACCCTGTGAGTGATTGGTATCCCGTGAGAGTGGGGCTGCGGCAGGGATGTGTGATGTCGCCTTGGTTGTTTAATATTTATATGGATGGTGTTGTAAGGGAGGTGAATGCAAGAGTGTTAGGTGGAGGTCAGAGTCTGGTGAATGTTGATGGCAAAGAGTGAAATCTGAATAAGCTGCTGTTTGTTGATGATACTGCACTGCTGGCTGATGTAGAGGAGAGATTGAGACGATAGAGGAGTTTGGAAGGGTGTGTGAAAGGAGGAAATTGTAATTAAATGAGAATAAGAGTAAAGTGATGAAGTGCACAGTAAGTCGTTGGTAGATGGTAGGAGGATGAATATGGTTTTGAAAGGTGAGTTGCTTGAGGAGGTAGAGTGGTTCAAGTATTTAGAGTCCATGTTGCTAAGGATGGAAGAATAGATGCAGAGGTGAAGTTTAGAATGAATGACGTAGGAAAGGTGCTGGGAGGAATGAAAAAATTGTTTAGATGCCATTTGCTTAGAATGGATGTAAAGGCTGTATGAGGGAGTGGTGGTACCGACTGCATTATATAGGGCTGAAGCATAGAATATGGGTGTAGCAGAGAGGAAAAGATTGAATGTAATGTAGATGAGGTGTCTGAGGAGTATGTATGGAGTGACGCATATGGATTGGGTGAGAAATTATGAAGTGCGAAAGAGAACTGGAGTTGTTTGGGAGAAGGCTGATAGAGCTGAGCAGAGGGTGCTGCGATGGTCTGGGTATATGGAGTGAATGGATAATGAGCGATTGGTGAAAAAGATAACTACTGTATATTTGATATGAAAGGTGTAAGGCTGAGAGGAAGACCACGAATAGGATGGATGGACAGTGTGAACAAAGCGTTGGATGCGAGAGGAATGTCTGTTGAGCAAGGAAGAGTGGCTGTGTGTGACAGAAATAATTGGAGAGAAATTGTGAATGAATAAATGATGATGCGTCCTGAGGGGATATTCTCCCACATTTGGTCTGATCAGCTGATCAGGTCAGGTGCGGGTAAGTGGATGGGTCCATTATGATGTGGCAGGGGTAAAACAGCTCTGCTGTCGGGCCCTGCTGCAGATGTTGCTGATTGCACAGGGCAGTTGACCATCGTGCGATGTGGTGCGGTGAGGATCTGTCCCTTCTCCTCTTGGGGCTAAGATGCGAATGAATGTGATTGAGTGGATGAGTAAATTGAGAGTGTGTCGTTCTGTCTTGGCTACCTCCCTTTCCTAGGGGGAAACAGCCTAGGTATACATATATATATATATATATATATATATATATATATATATATATATATATTTTATTTATATTTGTATTTATACTCTCTCTCTCTCTCTCTCCACACACACACACACACACACACACACACACACACACACACACACACACACACACACAATTTACTGCAAAGGAAGGAAAAATGAAAGAGTCAGGAGTGTAAGATTTCTAATTTCTACTGGAACATACGGTAACGCCAGTCGATCAGGGCAGTACTCCCAAGGTGGATGGAAAGCTGATGAAAGGAGAGCTGGAGCTCCGGTTTCATTATCTCTCGGGACTAATTCCTGACCATCCCCCTTTGCTGAACTTTTCCTGTGTTTCAGTAACACAGAGAGTAGGCCAGCATGCTCTACTTTACAAGTTTCTCTAAATGTGAACTCCAAACTACATGCACTTTACACATTATGCTTGCTTTTCAAAATTAAAAAAAATATATATGTCCAATAACCATGGCTGAGAATCCCAAGCGGGGTGGACCATAAATGCCCTCACCATCCGCTCCTCTCCCAGTGATGACACAACGAGGTACCTTAAACCACTGTCTAAGTCACGTTTTCTTCATTTCTGCAGCATTCGCGGCCTATCCTCTAAACTTCCCTCCGTTAAGCACCACCTCTCCTCCTCTAAACCTCATCTTCTGCTCTTAACTGAGACTCCGCTGTCTGAACCAACTGATGGCAAACCCATTTCTGTATCCTCCAACTTTCAAACCCAAAGGTTGTGTCTATGTTGTATATATGTACGCAATTACTTATCTTGCTCTCGCTTCTGAATTCTGTACTCTCTGGCCTCGGCTTTCCAGTCATTCTTAGACCACATATAGATATGTGCTGTTTACTTATCCCCTAATACCACTGAATATAAAAAATTCTTCGACTATCATACTTCTATGATGTAACACATCCTATCCATTTCTCATTCATTCATTCATTCATTCATTGCCAGTCGCCATGTATCCCAAACGGGGTGGTCAAGGGCTTAGAGTTAATTGTTTTACAGGGAGGGGCGCTAATCCTCCACCAACCCCACTTGACACATAGGGATGCCAACAGCATCTGGTGTTCCCAGGCGGTCACCCATCCAAGTCCTTTCTCTGAAATCTCCATTCTAGGAGATTTCAATATTCACGACCACCTTTGCCTCTCCTACCCTTTCACTGATCCACCCGGTGAACAAGCCTACATCTTTTCTATCCTTAATTACCTATTGCAGCTTATACAGAGCCCTACCCGTACCCCTGACCGCCTTGAAGAGTTCCATCATACTTGAAATCTTTCTTTCAACTAATCCTTCTGCTCTATTAATCTTTCTCTTCCAATGGGCTCCTCTGATCACATACTTATTAGCTTAACCTGTCCTATGTCCCTATGTCTCCATACAGACATTTATATATATATATATATATATATATATATATATATATATAAAAGGGTTTAAAAATTTTAAATTTTGTTCTTAGTGTACGCACACATGCTAATCGAGTTCCATTTAACTAGCAATGACTTCAGGTAAAATATGACCACAAATGCCTGTTGCTATCCCAACCCACAGGGTGTGCATGTTTTGTTCCTTATGAGAAATCATTCATTTTCTGACTAACGCCAAAGGCTCTTCTGAAACTGAGTTCTGGGTTACTAAAGCAGATGGGAAGAGCGGTATTGGACGTCCTGAAGCAGTGGTCGCAAGTAGAAGACTGGGTGGCCAGCCTCTGATTTCATTCAACCGCATGGCAATACAGGTGTCCACAGTGAGGCATGCACCGTCATTATGATCGCCACTGAGAAGCTGCTTCTCTTCATGGCATGCCGCTAGCACATCCACGAGCTTTTTGCCGGGGCCTTTGTCTCGTTCTTCTCCTCTGGCATGGAAATCCCTCTTTTCGTTTGGTTCAAGGATTGCTAGAGTATCATGGATCACAAGGTTTTTAAACGGTACAAAGTTCACACCAATCGCTCTGATCCACAACTCTTAGATCAACTGATCTCGAAGCACCAGGATGAGCTGGCTTCCTTAATCATCATCAAACTGCAGTAGCGTCACGACTATCATGAATACAGGGAATACTTCAGACCTGCACTCCACTTCCTGGGTTATCACTCTCTGAAACAAAGAAGCGCTCTGACAGAAGATTCTTCGTTCCAGGATCATACAGCAATGCCAGATGGATGGGGCAGGGAATGTACTCACTGAATATTTGCCTCTTCTGGAACTAATTCCCTCTCACCCCTCCCGAGGAACAAGCCTTGAAGCGGATAGACGTCTTCTTGGTCACGGTGTAACATCATGATTAGTACTCGTTGCCATTTGGAATAGACGCACCTACAAATGATAAGGCTCTCCTCAAGACACTACGGATCTACAAGAATCAGGTCGAAGAGGAGGTGGGCTGCACTGCGCTCAAAAAGCTTCAGAACCATGGCTGGTACAGTCGTGGCCATAAAAAATTACCTATCCTCCTGTACCCAGTGCCTTATACTGGATCGTTTATACGCGGCAAGTCACACTGGAGTAAGAGGGGCTGAGAGGGAGGGGCAAGAGAGAGAAGGGAAGGTGGGTGGGGGGACGAGCGATGGTGCTTGGGTGGAGTGAGGGAGGGGAGGGAGGGTAGGTAGGGGAAGGAGAATGAAATGGGAATTTGTGGCCACATAAGTTGCCTATTTTCTTTCATTCAGGGCATTAAATAAAGGAGTTACTGTTCGGTTGATAAAGCTGCAATACCCCCTTGTATAGCGATGTCAGTTAACAAGCTTTAGATAGGTGGTTATATCAAGGACTGGCTCATGAGAGAAATATACTGACGTGATAGATCAGATATTAGTGCAGAACCATGGAGATTGTGTGGCCCAAGATTGTCAAAGCGAGGAAGCCAGAGAACGAGAGGACAGAGGCCCGCCTCCTGCAGCACACCAAGGACGAGTGGGAGCTGTTCAGACGAAACCAGCAAACCATCAACAACATTGTTTCCCAGGTGCCACGAAGCCTGCATCAGGTTTATAAGGCATGAGGCCAATTAACTACTTACTAAGACGTTCCTGGATGCTTTGGCTTGACCAGTGTCAGTAAACATTGACAAATATATTTTGGGAGCTTGGGTAGGATTTTGTTTAATTTTCCCCATAACAGAATATGAAAAATACCGTTATCATATCCACCCATGAGCTCAAACATCAAATTTATTTACCTTTTATGCAGAATTATTTTAAATACCCTTTTCATATTCAGATGTCATTATATAATTATTGAATTGACATGATGGTGACTGTATAGAGGGAGTGTATACTGCGAGGCTGATCATATTTACTTGGACACAGCCATTTCAAAGTTGCATATACTGTAATATTTCGCGCCAAATATTAATTGTATGTAAGAGTAGAGGACGTTTCTTACACAAACATTACGGAAGTTAAAGCCATCAATATTCCATTCTGTGTCTGAAGTCAAAATACAGGGATTAACACAAATATCTGGCTCCACACCAATGTTTGATCTGTCACATCAGTATATTTCTCTCACGAGCCAGTCCTTGATATCACCACCTATCTAAAGCTTGTTATCTGACGTCGCTATACAAGAGGGTTATGCAGCTTTATCTACCGAATAGTAACTCCTTTATATAATGCCCTGGATGAAGGAAAATAGACAAAGTATGTGGCTACGACTTCGCATTTCATTCTCCCTCCCCTACCTTCCCTCCCTCCTCTCCCTCACTCCACCCAGCACCATCGTTCGTCCCCCCATCCACCTTCCCTTCTCTCTCTGGCCCCTCCCTCTCAGCCCCTCTTACTCCAGTGTGACTTGCACCGCATAAACAAGCCAGTCTGAGGCACGGGGTACAGGAGGATAGGTGATTATTTATGGCCACGACTGTACCTAAGTAAGGATCTCACAGGCTTTAGCTTTTTCATCAACGTTGAGCCTGAGGACCCAAATGCTCAGATGCTCCTCAACCTTCACCAGAAGCCTCCTCAAAAGGCAAGAACGGGGAAGGTGGCTCCCCAAGTGTTGTGAAACCCAACGGACTGTTCATTTCGTCACGATTCAAACACTATACTACCTCAAGTGTTTGAAGATAGAAGTTCCCAGGGAGCTCAAGGAGGTTGAGAAGCACCGCAGCCGAGTCAAGGGAGTCAGCTTAGTCAACAACTGCTCTGAACGTCGAGTGAAGCTGGAAACTGACTTAAATAAGGAACTCATAAGGAAAGAGAAGGAGAGACAGCTTGCCCTCCAAATCATTGCAAACGACAGGATGGAGCTTCCTTGACTGCAGATGTCTGTATATGTCTAACCATCATGTGTCCTACTGTGAGTTTTAGGGCACCAGAACATTATCCCCAAGAAGGGTAATATCACCTCATGCACAATATATACCGAGGACAAAATCCCCCTGGACAATAACCCCCATTCACAATAATCCCCAAGGACAAATCTCATCCCATTTTTCGGTACTCTAGATCCGTGCCCAGCTAGTTACATATTGCAGCTCGTATAGGTAGGTTAGATTAGCTTGGATTAGATATATAATTATGTATATGTATGTATATACTGTACTAATATATATATATCTATATCTATATCTATATATATATATATATATATATATATATATATATATATATGGAGCCTCTGTGGTACAGTGGTAAAATGTGCGTTTCGCAAATGGGTGAACCAGGGTTCACGCCCCGCCAGGGTAATAAACTTTGGGAGTGTTCACCCTGCCACGTACTGCATTGACGGATACAAAGGGTGCTGTGGTTGAACCAGTGTCGCCTGCTATAAAATATGATTCCACCCAGTCGGCTTGCATAGGCCGATTACACTTGGTTCACAGACTACACACACATCCAAAGCCACTCCAACACTACAGTTACACTTACAAGCACTTCTCACCCTACATACAATCTCAACCAGACAACTTAAGCCACTTCGTAGAGATACACTGGCTGTATCATCCTGACTTCGGTCGTGATAGGCAGTCCTGCAGTGGATACTTAAATGGCTGATGATTATATAAATATTACTGTATATATATATATATATATATATATATATATATATATATATATATATATATATATATATATATATATATATAATGTATCTCTATCTATATATATATCTATCTATCTATATCTATATCTCTATATATATATATATATCTCTATATATATATCTATATATATATATATATATATATATATATATATATATATATATATATATATATTGTTACATAGCCTATGATTTCATCATCCTTTGTGTAATTCTAACGTACAGTATGCTGCATGTTTGATCACGAGCGTGTTCTGCCTCAGTCCCCCCCTCCTCCCTTATAGTAGAGTAAGTCGTTCTTTCTGTTGTTCAGAGCAGGATTGTCAACTCTTTGTCACCATGGCTTCATTTCCACGTCCTTCTTACAAGTTGTATCAAGCTCTGCCGGCCCCTATATAATGAGCTCAGTCTCTGCATTAATTGCCACTTAGATCTACTCCTCATTTTGTTCACATCTCTGTCCTCCCCTGTACAGTTGTTATTATTGTGAGTGCTCAGGAAGTCTCCAACCATCTAGCAGCTGTGTAATTTGAGTATAACTGTTATTGCATTTTTTCTCGTACTGTGTAGCGTAAGGTGTTAATTCTTAGGCCTAGTAAGGTTTTTGTGATTCATGTGTTTTGGGTGTCAGATCTTATTAATAATATTTTGTATCTGTAATAATATATCTTGTATTCACTGAGTATTATCTGGTATTCTCATTTTATCAGGGCTGACTTAGATAAATTTACTCTTGCTAATTTCGTGTTAATAGAGGCTATTGCAGTTAACCATATATTTAACCTGTTTTGCCATTACATTATCCTTATGAGTCCTGAATGTTTAGTTGTTAGTTTGAGCATTAAACTTTAACTTGTAATTTTACCTAACTCTTTTGTTTTGAACCTGGAACTTTACGGGACAGTAGTGATTTTTAGTATTCTCACTTAAAGTGTACATTATCTTTCTCTGTTCCGTAACATAAATTTGGCGACCTCTTATCAGGATATTCAGGATATTATCATAAGGATATTGCTTGATATTTTGTGACTGTGATTTATTCATGATGTCTACTATTACTACACTTGATGAAGCCAAAGATTTTTTGTCAAATGTGCAAACAGTGTGTGATGTAGAAAACAGAACAAAGAATGAACTTAAGCTTGTTGCTCAACAATTGGGAATTGCAGTTCACTCTCATCATTCTAAAGATCAAATTGTTGGCATGATTAATAAAAGCTTGTTTAATGTAACTCCTCCAAATGAGCAAACGCAGATTGAAATAGCTAAGTTACAGCTAGCTCTGCAGGAGGCTCGTGTTAAGGAAGCTGAGTTTCAGGCTCGTGCTAAGGAGGCTGAGTCTCAGGCTAAGGAGGCGGAGTCTCAGGCTCGCATTCAGGAGGCTGAGTTTCAGGTTCGTGCTAAGGAGGCTGAGTTTCAGGCTCGTGCTAAGGAGGCTGAGTTTCAGGCACAAGTTGAACTTGCTAGGATTCAGGCAGACCCTGAGTATGCATGAAACAAGGTGGAACTGGATCATCTAGCTCTGATGATTTTGATGTGGCTAAAAATGTTAAACTTGTCCCTCCTTTTAATGAATCTGATTTAACAAAGTATTTTTAGTTCTTTGAGAGGGTAGCTACAGGTTTTAATTGGCCCAAAAAGTATTGGCAAGTACTCCTTCAAACTGTTCTCACCGGTAAAGCTCAAGTAACTGATGCATCTTTGCCTCAGCATCAATCTGATAATTATGATGTAGTTAAGAGCTTGATTCTTAAGGCCTATGAGCTTGTTCCTGAAGCCTATAGAGTAAAATTTAGGACAACTTACAAGCAAGATAAGCAATCCCATGTTGAGTATGCAAAAATCAAAGAAGATCTGTTAGAGCAGTGGTTAAATTTTAAGAATGTGGATTCTGATTTTGACAAATTTAAGCAGATGATTTTGCTGGAGGACTTCAAAAGGTGTATTAATAAAGATGTAAGCCTATATCTTGACGAGAAAAGAATAGATAATTTGTCTGATGCTGCAGTTTTAGCTGATGAATATGTTCCCACTCACAAGAGATATTCTAGAGAAAAAAGGAAAGCTGAGAGTAAGTACGTTGCCTCTACTCAGAGTACAAGTAACAGGAAAGAGAATAAAGATGATGTTTCTCAGGAAGTAAATACCAGCTTCACCTCTAGATCTCAGAAAAGTAAATGTACATGTTGTAGTAAGCTTGGTCATACTACGGAGAAATGTTTCAGGAGACAGCGTGATGTGAACAAAAAGGAGTCTTTAAATATTCAGTCAACTGGTCTAGTGTCCACCCTTGAGAGTTCCCAGAATTCTTTAACCGAGTTAACTGAACCTGCTTTGAGGGGTAAATTAAATTCTCATGATGGAGCTCCTCTTCTGAGCAGTAACGAGGGTGACACTCTCAAGAGTTCATGTGTTAATTTCCTGTCTGATGGTTTTGTCATTCCTCTGGACAGTAATGACAGGAAATCAGTTAAAATATATCGTGATACAGGTGCTTGCCAATCCCTTATGCTGACCAGTGTTCTAGGCTCTAATGTTAACTCCTCTGATGAAACTGTAATCTTACAAGGTGTAGGGAATAATTACTTCTCTGTCCCTCTGTGCAGAGTGAATTTAGAGTCTGGTTTTGTTAATGGTTCCGTTATGGTTGGGTTGGTTGAGACACTCCCAATGTCAGGTGTAACTTTCTTACTTGGAAATGATATTGGTGGAAGTCAAGTGTGTCCAGCTCCTCAGTTGTCTAGTAAGCCAGTGGCTGCGACCCAGGATTGTGGTGTCCCTGATGTGTTCTCTGCATGTGCTGTCACTAGGGCTAAGTCTCAAGTTACTGGTGACTTAGAGGATAATGATGATGATGATGTTATCCTAGCTGACACTTTTCTTGCTAATTTGGACCACTCACCAGATGAGGCAGTACCCCGTAGTGTTGATAATTTGTCTCGTCAAGAGTTGGTTGAGTTGCAGGTTGCTGACCCTGAGTTGAAAGGTCTAGCTAACTCTGATTGCAGTGAGGAAGAGTCAGCTGGTGCTTCTACTTGTTATTATATAAAGTCAGGAGTACTTATGAGGAAGTGGAGACCCCCAACAGCATCAGCCGACTGTGAATGGGAGGTTGTACATCAAGTTGTCATCCCTCGTGTTTGTAGGCAGGATATCATTAGAGTGGCTCATGATTCCAGTTTGGCAGGACACCTTGGAGTGAGGAAGACTGTGGCACGCATTTTGAAACACTTCTACTGGCCAGGTATCTTCAGGGATGTTTCCTGGTATTGTAAGTCTTGTCACACCTGTCATGTTGTGGGGAGGTGTAATCAGACCGAAAAGGTTGCACCTCTAGTTCCCATTCCTCCTTTTGAGGCGACATTCACCCGTGTGTTGGTGGATATTGTGGGCCCTCTTCCTAAGACTTCTTCAGGATTTTCTTATGTGTTGACCCTGATTGATATGGCTACTCGTTATCCTGAAGCCATTCCACTTAGAAATATCTCAGCAAAGAATGTGGTTAAGGAAATGCTAGGGTTCTTCACAAAGTTTGGTCTGCCCAAGGAGGTACAGTCAGACTGGGGAAGTAATTTCATGTCAAATGTTTTCAAGCAGTCTCTGAAAGAGTTGGGCATCACCCAGATCACGTCTTCAGATTACCATCCCCAGACCCAAGGAGCGTTGGAGAGATATCATCAAACACTCAAATCGATGCTCAAGAAATACTGTTTGGAACATCAGAAAGACTGGGATAAAGGTCTTCCATTCGTTGTATTTGCCGCAAGAGAATCTCCAAATGAATCACTGGGCTTCTCACCCTTTGAACTACTGTTTGGCCATGAAGTAAGAGGACCCTTTAAGCTACTCAAGGAATGCTGGCTGTCGGAGGAAGATGACGTCAACCTGCTGGAGTATGTGATGAAGTTCAAAGAACGGCTGTCCACTGCTTTACAGCTGGCGAGAGAGAATTTAGGAGCTGCTCAGGAGAAGATGAAAACTTGGTATGATAAGAAGTCCAGGTTACGCCACTTTCACCAAGGAGATCAGGTTTTGATTGTGCTACAGGTGCATGGGCAACCTCTTCAAGCCAAGTTTTGTGGTCCTTATTTCGTGAAGAAACTCAGTGATGTCAACTATGTCATTGCCACACCAGATCGTAGAAAGAACAAGCAACTTTGTCACATCAACATGCTAAAGTTATATCACAGGCGGGACGAAAATAACCCAGTCTGCACTGTAGCTGTTCCACCCGAGTCTGCAAGTGAAGTTCTCCCATGCAGCATGAGCCTGAGTGATAGTTTGGGGAAGAATCCTGATATCATGAATGATCTCCAGACTAAGCTTTCTCATCTAGCTCCCGAGGAAAGGCAGGAGTTTTCGGCATTACTGCAGGAGTACCCGCAAGTGTTCCGTGCCACTCCAGGAAGAACCACTGTGTTGATGCATGATGTTGATGTTGGAGACGCAAAGCCAATTAAACTGCCTCCTTACCATGTGAACCCAGTGAAAGTTCCTCTCATCCAGAAAGAGCTTGGCTACCTGTTGGACCAAAAGATGATTGAGCCCTGTCAGAGCGAGTGGAGTTCTCCTGTCACTCTAGTCCATAAGCCAGGTGGGTCACAGCGGCTTTGCATCGACTACAGTCGTGTAAATCAGATAACCAAAACAGACACTTACCCTCTCCCTCGCGTGGAAGATTGCATAGACAAGATCGGAAAGGCTAGGTACATAAGTAAGTTTGATTTGTTAAAGGGATACTGGCAAGTACCTATGACTGAACTTGGTAGGGAGATATCATGTTTTGTAACACTAGGAAAGACTTTTGCATGTTCTGTAATGCCATATGGTATGAAGAATGCACCAGCCACATCTCAGAAGCTCATGAATGTTGTAACAGAGGGTTTGGCAGGGTGTGTTGTTTATATTGATGATGTATTAATCTTCAGTGACAACTGGAAAGATCACCTATGCCATGTCAGTAAATTTCTTGAGCGTTTGATTCAGGCTAATCTTGTAGCTAATTTATCAAAGTGTGAGTTTGGTCAAGATAAAGTTCAGTACCTTGGGTACGTAATTGGTGATGGAAATGTTGCACCACCAGGAGCTAAGGTTCAGGTTATAAGTGATCTTCCCAGACCTAAAAGTAGGAAAGAGCTACAAAGATTTTTGGGAATGGTAGGTTATTACAGGAGATTAGTTCTTAACTTTTCAATTCTTGTATCGCCACTTACAGACCTACTGAAAAAGGGAGTTAAATTTGTCTGGACCGATAACTGTGAATCCTCTTTCAGCAAACTTAAAGCTATCCTATTAAGTCAGCCAGTGCTCGCTACTCCAAATGTTGCTAAGCCTTTTAAGATGGCTGTTGACGCAAGTGATACAGGAGCTGGGGCTGTTTTGCTGCAAGAGGATGATCAGGGTATTGAACACCCTGTATCTTATTACAGTAAGAAGTTCACTCCACCTCATAAGAACTACTCAACTATTGAGAAAGAGCTTTTGGCCTTGATTTTGGGTTTACAGCATTTTTCATTTTATTTGTGTTCTGGTTTTGACCCCATAGTCATTTATACCGATCATAACCCACTGAAATTCCTTAGTAAGTTTAAAGATAAAAATCAGAGATTGACAAGATGGAGTCTACTTCTTCAGGAGTATTCATTAGACATACAACATATCAAGGGGAAAGAAAATGTTATTGCAGATTGCTTATCTAGATTTTAGACAGATTGTTTTAGAGTAATAAGAAATTTCCTTTGTAAATTTCTTTTTCTTTGTGGGGAGGTGTTACATAGCCTATGATTTCATCATCCTTTGTGTAATTCTAACGTACAGTATGCTGCATGTTTGATCACGAGCGTGTTCTACCTCACTCCCCCCCTCCTCCCTTATAGTAGAGTAAGTCGTTCTTTCTGTTGTTCAGAGCAGGAGTGTCAAATCTTTTTCCCTATGGCTTCATTTGCGCGTCCTTCTTACAAGTTGTATCAAGCTCTGCCGGCCCCTATATAATGAGCACAGTCTCTGCAATATTGCCACTTAGATCTACTCCTCATTTTGTTCACATCTCTGTCCTCCCCTGTACAGTTGTTATTATTGTGAGTGCTCAGGAAGTCTCCAACCATCTAGCAGCTGTGTAATTTGAGTATAACTGTTATTGCATTTTTTCTTGTACTGTGTAGCGTAAAGTGTTAATTCTTAGGCCTAGTAAGGTTTTTGTGATTCATATGTTTTGGGTGTCAGCCCTTATTAATAATATTTTGTATCTGTAATAATATATCTTGCATTCACTGAGTATTATCTGGTATTCTCATTTTATCAGGGCTGACTTAGATAAATTTACTCTTGCTAATTTCGTGTTAATAGAGGCTATTGCAGTTAACCATATATTTAACCTGTTTTTGCCATTACATTATCCTTATGAGTCCTGAATGTTTAGTTGTTAGTTTGAGCATTAAACTTTAACTTGTAATTTTACCTAACTCTTTTGTTTTGAACCTGGAACTTTACGGGACAGTAGTGATTTTTAGTATTCTCACTTAAAGTGTACATTATCTTTCTCTGTTCCGTAACAGTATATATATATATATATATATATATATATATATATATATATATATATACACACACAAAATTTACTACAATGTAAGGCAAAATGAAAGAGTTATGGGTGTAGGAATTCTAATTTCTACTGAAGTATGCTGTAACTTCAGACGAGCAAGGCAGAACTCCCAAGGTGGATGGAAAGCTGATGACAGGGAGAACTGGAGCTCCAGTTTTATCAGCCCTAGGGACTAGTTCCTGACTACCCTCCTTTGCTGATCTTTTTCATTGTTTCAGTAACACAGAGAGTAGGCCAGCATGCTCTCCTATACAACTTCCTCTAATTGTCAACACCAAACTACTGTACATTACACACTACACGTCCCTTAAAAAATAAAAATGGGGGCTGAAAACCAAGCCTCGGAGTCCCAAGTGGGGTGGACCATAAATACTCCTACCATCCGTCCCTGTACTGGTGACAACACAGCGAGGTGCCTCAAACCACTGTCTGACTCATTTTTCCTTCATTTCTGCAACATTTGCGGCGTTTCCTCTAACATTCCTTCTGTTGAATACCACTTTTCTTCCTCTAACCCTCATCTTCTCTTCTTAACTGAGACTCAGCTTTCTTAGGCAGCTGATGGCAATCCCATTTCTGTATCCTCCTGCCGTCTCTATACTCATTTCAAAGCCAAAGGTGGCTGTTGTGTACATGTGCACGATGACTTATCTTGTCTCGCTTCAGAATTCTACTCTCTGGGGTCAGCTTTCTACTCATTCTCAGACGAAATATATCTGTACTGTTTACTTATCCCCTAATTCTACTGACTATGAAAAATTCTTCAACTGTCTTACTTCTACGATGAAACACATCCAATCCATTTCTCCTTCCTCTGAAATTTCCATTCTAGGAGTTTTCAATGCTCACCACCACCTTTGGGTCTCCTTTTCTTTCACTGATTTACCTGGTAAACAAGCCTACATCTTTTCTATCCTTAATGAACTAGTTCAGCTTGTACAGAATCCTACCCGTATCCCTGACTGCCTTGGAGAGTGTTCCAGCATACTTGGCCTCTTCCTTACAACTAATCCTTGTGCTTACACTGTTAAAGTATCTTCTCCATTGGGCTTCTCTGATCCCATCCTTATTACCTTAAACTGTCCTATTGCCTGAGTACAACCTGTGGACCCTCCAAAGAAACACCACTTGTGGCACTTTGGAGCTGCTGACTGGGAGGCCCTCAGCAATACACATTTGATTTTCACTGGAAAAATTATTCCTTCTGTGGCCGGGAGTGCAATACAGAGGTTATTCTCTCTGGCATGGAAGAATATATTCCTTTTATATATCCTTTGACTAATACAAAAAACCTTGGCTTAATGCCTCTTGTAATGCTGTCCACAACAAGGAGAAAGCCTATAAAATGTGCCGGAGCCAAGCAACCCCTTAATCACATTTTTTTTATGTTTCTGCCAAGAATCGTGCTAAATCTGTTCTTCGTTCTTTGAAAAGCAATTTCATCCGCACTAAGTGCTCTCAACTCTCTAACTCGAATTCTTCCCACTCCTTCTGGCACCTTGCCAGAAACCTAAGAACTTTACCTCATCATTCTTCCCTCTTTTCTACTCTAATGGCTCTGTAGCTTTTTCTTCTGCTGATAAAGCAGATCTCTTTGCTTAGACTTTCTCCTCCAATTCCACATTAGACGATTCCTGTGTCGTTCCTCCATCACTTCCCCCCTCTGACTTCCTCATGGCTGACATTAAATTTTCTTCAGCTGATGTATTTTCTGCCATTACTGGCCTCAGTATGATTAAAGCATATGAGCCTGATGGGGTCTTTCCTGCTGTCCTCAAGAACTGTGCTTCTGTGCTTACACCTTGCCTAGGCTAACTCTTTCATCTTTGTCTATCAACTATTACCTTGCCTTCTTGCTTGAAGTTTGTTCTCAGTCAGCCAGTCCCAAAGATGGGTGACCATTCCCAACCCTCTAACTATCGCCCAATTGCTTTAACATCCTGTGTCTCAAAGGTTTTTGAGTCTTTTCTTAGCAGAAAAATTTTAAAGCATCTTTCCTTTCTCAACCTTCTTTCTGATCGTCAGTATGAGTTCTGTCAGGGACGTTCCACTGGCGATCGACTCACCTACCTTTCAGACTCCTGGTCATCCTCCTTTCGGGACTTTGGCCAAAGCTTTACTACTGCACTTGACATCTGAAAGGCTTTTGATCGAGTCTGGTATAAATCATTAATTTCCAAACTACCCTCTTACAGTTTCTATCCTTCTATCTGTGCTTTCATCTATACCTTCCTCTCTGGTCATTCTATACCTGCTGTTGTAGACGGCCACCATTCTTCTCCTAGATGTACCAACAGTGGTGTTCCTCAGGGCTCTGTCCTATCATCAATTCACTTCCTTTTAATCATCAGTGACTTTTTAAGTTGTACAACTAATCCTATCCATTCATACGCTGATGATTCCACCCTTCACCATTCCATTCGTTTTCTGCAACGTCCATCTCAGCAGTAACTTCAACAAACAAGGGATGAGGCTATGTCACACCTAATGTCTGCCTTGGCTCGTATCATTGACTAGGGTAATCTTGTTTTTAATGCATCAAAAACCCAGTTCTTACACCTATCAATCCGACTAAATTTTCCACAGGAGAACGCAATAAGGTTTAATAATGTCCAGCTCAATCCTGCATCATCCTTGAACATGCTTGGGGTTTCATTCTCTCGAGATTCATCTTGAAAAGGTCATATTACCTCTCTTGTAAAATCTGCTTCCAAGAGATTAGGTGTTCTAAGCAGACTTCCTACATTCTTTACCCCTGCCCAGTTGTTGACTTTTTACACGGGTTATATTCGCCCCTGTGTAGAGTAAAACTCATGTGTGGGAAGGCTCCCTACATACAGCTCTTCTCAATAGGGTGGAGTCAAAGGCTTTTCGTCTCATTAATTCTCCTCCTCTTACTGGCTCTCTTCAACCTCTGTCTCTTCAGAGAGAAGAATGACGCTATCATAAATGTCACAGTTATCAAAAATGGAAATATTGGAAGTAATCATAGAGTGGTGAGTTGGACAGCCAGGGTCAATTTCAGAAGTGAATGAAAGATGAACAAAAATAAAAGTTACGGCCTATAAAAGTGAGCAAAAGCATAACAGCCCCACAGCTAACAATGCAGAACAGATTTCAGGGTCTAAGTTATGTTAAGTGTGACATTGATGAGTTGAATGGTAGACTAACAAAATTGCTAAGGGAGTCAGCGGAGATAGTACGAAAAGTTAATACAACCAAAGCCAACAAGTATTAAAAAATGACTCTCGAGCTCATGAAAAGAAGAAAGGGAATGAAAGAAAAAAAAGGATAATAGCTAGAGTGGAACTAAATAAATTTATCAACAGGAGACAGAGAAGAAAAAGGTAAGAGAAACATGGACCAGCTCAAAGAAACCAAAAAAGGGAAAAGTCTGAAACAGGTCCGAAGTAAAATGTCACTGGGAAAGCAACAAAATATATCACTGAAAGACAAAAACGGTGGTCTTTAAATGTAGTGATAGGATTGTAAAGAGAGTTTAAGAAATTTACAAAGTACCGTGTGCATCAAAGAAAATAGTACAAATAGCTAACTTTGCAGATGATACAGGTGAAAAGTCTGAGGTAACACCAGAACGAAGTAAACATTTCTCTGTATAAGTATGAGAAGAAGGAAGGCTTTAGAAGTTGGAATAGTAGCAGATCTACTGTCGGATCAGGAGTAGAAGTACAAAACAGGCTCGCCCACTTACTTACTCAGTGTGTAAATAAGAAAATTCCCAAAGCATGGTGTACTGCAAATAGTTATTTTGCTTAGAAAAAGAGCGACTCAAAGGACCTTATTAACTGTGGACCCATTCTCGTATTACCAGTTACTCAAAAATTTGTCGTTAAAGTCTTTACGAACAAACTAATAAATTTGGAAGAAAATCAGCCTCGTGAATAGGTAGGATTACGGAACGGGTATTCGACTACTGATCATTGCACACAACGAATCAGCTAAAGTGAGAAAACTACAGAATATAATAAACCACTATACTTAGGTTTTGTTTAATTGTTAAAAGGGTTTCGACTCAGTGGAGCACATAACAATAACGAATCCATTGCTGGAACATGCAGTAAATGAGAACTTTGTAAAACTGCTCAAAAACATATATATACAGGGAAGTGCATGAATTAAATAACATAAAGAGTCAGAAACGATTAAGATTAATAAAGGCTTGCATCAGGAAGATACAGTTTCACCAAAATTATTTTGAGGAAGCTAGACTGGGAGAACAAAGGAGTAAACGTAGATGGAGAAAACATAAACCAATTAAGATTTGCTGATGACACTGTCCTAATCTTAGAAACGGCAGAAACAAGACATTGCATGAAATGTTAAATGGCCTAAATAGAGAATGTCTCAAAATAGGGCTAAAGATGAGCAGGAGTAAAACTAAAATAATGTTTAACTCCCTCGCGCACCATAAGTTTTAAGTAAGTTTTGATTTCACACACAGAACCAAAATCTCGCTCAGGCCAGGTCCCCTCACGCGGCAAGGAAAAAAGTTCTGTGGCCCATTTTACCCTCGGAAATTACTTATATTGTTGTAAATCGCTTCCCATCATCTTTGCTGGTGTTTATACTATCAATTAAGAGAAAAAAAACATAAAACAGATGAATAAACATACATAAATGAAGCCTGCATAAACCTTATTTTTGTGAAAACTAGCTTCTGATAACTTCCCAACATCACCATGAAAAATTTTTCCCGTGATGTGCAGTTGCAAAGGACATGTCTATATGTAGAAATTCACGATCTTTCATCTGTGAAAGTTAGGGAGAAAATGAATTTTGAAAAGTTATGGTGGGTTGCGTGCGGATTACATGCTGGGACAGCTCGTACACTCAGAACCGTAGGCTGAGTATGTTCGTCTTTCGTAACTTTTCCCAATTTATTTTCAAACATATGTTACTTTGCTTTACAAAAGTATGCATAGGAAATCATCAGCTTGATCAAGCTTTTCTCAGATTTTTGATGCGAGTAATATAACTGAGAGAATATCAATGACATGCACCACATTTTACCTATGAGAAGTATATAGTAAACACACAGTTTATACCTTACAATACTATAATATAAAAAAACTAGACAAATAAGCTGCTTACTCACGTCCTTTAGCAGTGTTGTAGTGTTTCTTGAGAGGAGATGGAGTTGTAGAGAGGAGGACAGGTATAATCACAGCCTGAGTGTGAATGTGAGTATTTGTGATGTGTGAGTGTCTGTGTGTGTGAGTGTAAGTGTCTCTCTGTGTGTCTGTGCGTCTGTGTGTGTGTGTGTGTGTGTGTGTGTGTGTGTGTGTGTGTTTGCAATGTGATTTACTGCTGTATGCTTTCGTCAGAATGATCCTGATGAAAGTGCAGTCTTGTGCAGAGCAGCACATCGCAAACAGGACATATATAGCAGGTGTCCTTCCTCCTCTAGTTGAAGTAGCACAACACACACCGCAGCCTTTTCTTGTCCGGGATTCTCTGCAGGGTGAGGTGCAGAGTGGTGTCCAAGAGTGTTCTATCGTCGATACATCGATGGCGCTTGGACGGCGGTGTTCCTCCATCTCCTCGCCTCTGTACTCCTGCTGAAGGTGCAGTGGCAGCAGCTGGCCAATTAACTCCTGATGGGCCAACCACTGCGGGAGGTGGAATGGTCATGGCAGTAACTGGCGGAGTTTCTCCTGACGGGCCAGCTACTGCAGGAGATGGAGCGATTGCTGTAAGAGGTGGAACGAAGGCTGCAGTTGATGTTGTGGCTGCTGCAGGTACAGGTGGTCGTCGGTGCTTGGGAAGGTCTGGGGCATGGTGAAGGGCATGACCCGACGCTGGCCACTCCTCGTCCCGGAAGGTCAGGAGTTTGACATATGTGCTCCTGGAATTCCAGGAGTCATACATCTCCAGGTGTTCTTCTTGTAGAGGGTGTAGGCATTGAATAGGTCATGTAGATGAAAGAAAAGGTCATTTTCTTGGTCCACTTGACCGTCCTCCTTTGGGCGGGGTAGTATTGGATCATCTGATCGAAATGATCCACCCCATCCATATGCCGATTGTAGTCCTCCACCATGACGGGCTTGTTCACTGTTTTCAGAATGTGGTGGAATCTCCCGTCTGGACCCTTGACCTTCCCATGCACCTGCTTAGGTACGGCAGTGTCGCTGTGGAAGGTGGACACCATACTTACGATATGTTTGTCCTTGCACAACAACACAATTAAATTGCCCTTGTGTCTAGCTTCCACTCCATCATCAGGATGGCGTTTAGCAGTGCTGATGTCCTGCAGCTCCCTCTGTGCTCCCCTTGCCAGTCGTAATGTGCCACACACATACACTCGTTTCGTTTTGTTTTTAAAGGCTCCAACATGCTTGCATGCGTCGGCCTTAGTCACCTAATAGCAGCTTTCCATGTTGCACGATCTATTGCAGCCTCCCTGTTCAGTCCTTTAACCCTGAGGTCACACTTAATGACCTCGTCCCATGTCTTCCTCGGTCTACCCCTCACAACCCAATCCCCAATATTAACACTTCTCACCTTCCTCAACCAATAATTATCCCCCATCCTCTCCACATGCCCAAACCATCTCAATCTACCTCTCCTCATCACAACACCAATACACTTCAGTTCCATCCAATCTCTCAACTCTTCCATCGTAAACCCAGGCCCCCCAGACCTTGCACGCAGGAATGCACTACACATCCACCTAATCATTGTCATTTCTGTACGTCTGAGCCTGCGAATATCCCCCTCCTTTACTGTCCAGGTCTAACTACCATACAGCATTACACTCCTAACATATGCTACATACAAAGATCCCTTAGCACTTAGGAAGAGTCCTCTTGATGTCAGAAGAGGCAAGGGCTCCCTGAACTTCTTCCAACCACTTCTCACTCTAGCCACATAGCTAGCTCCAGCCCCACCTCCAGCACACAACATGTCTCCCAAATAACAAAACTCTTCCACACATTCAAGAGATTCACCAGCAAGTTCAATCCTTTCATGCCTGACATTCTCCACCTGCTCTCCCAGGCATGCCGTACACATAAAATGAGCATTTTCTCGCAGTCTACCTTTGATACCACTACATCTCTTGTGCACCCATTTATCACAAATACTACACAAGATGGAATTATTTCCCACACCCTTGTGGCAAACTGCACATGGCCACTCTCCCTCGTCTTTAACAGTACCACCACCAACCCTACATATCTTCACTTTTGTTTTATCTGCATTTACCTTTAAGCCCTTGTGCCCCATATCATCTCTCCACTTCCTAAACCTTTCCTCTGCCTCCCTTTTATTCTCTGCAGTCAACACAAAATCATCAGCATACAACATCTCCCACGGGAGTCCGTTTCTGAAGTCACGTGAGAGGGCTTCAAGTACCATGATAAACAACATGGGACTCAAAACTGACCCCTGATGCACACCAACGTTCATGGAAAACTCATCACTCAAATCTTCATTCACTCTTACCTGGGTGCGAGCACCCACATACAAAGTCATAACCACCCTAACCAGCCACTCCTCCAAGCCAAACTTTCTTATTGCCCACTTCACCACCTCTTTAGGGACTCTGTCCAAATCAAGAAAAACAAAATACAGATCCCTTTTCTTACCAATATATTTTTCCTGAAGCTGTCGAACAATGAATATGGCATCAGTGGTCCCCCTACCTGGCATAAATCCAAACTGCATCTTACCATTATTCACTTTTTCTCTAATCATACCTTCTAAAACTCTCTCCATTACCTTCATTATCTGAACTAAAAGCTTTATACCTCTATAACTTCTTCTTTCCAGAGCATCACGCTTCCCTTTATACACATTTATCATTACACTTTTTAGCCAATCATCTGGGACAACACATTCATAAATAATCATATTTATCAGGTCAGTGACTAGCCTCACCCCATATCTCCTGAGGCCTTCAACATTTCAGCAGTCAACCCAGACACACCTGCTGCCTTCCCCACCTTCATCCTGCCTATTGCCTCACTCACAGTAGCAGCATCAAAGGCCAAGGGCCAAGCACTGGATCTGCTGGCTCCAAAACTTCCCTGTCCCAGTCCAACTCCTCATTCAACAACCGGCTATAATGCTCTCTTCATGCATCTTTAATATCGTCACAGTTCACCAGTACCCTTCCTTCAGCATTCTTCACACACTACTCACCCATAATATCCCGATTATCCCTCTTCATCTGATTTGCCACATTACATATCATATTTTTCCTTTCCTCATAATTTAGATTATCAAGTAAAAGTCTCTGTGACTCAGACTTCACCTTGTATACCTGGCTTCTAGCCTTACACTTGGCAACCAAGTATTCTTCCTTGCTACCACCCTTCTTCCATTCCCGGAAAAGACTTCTTTTCTCCTTAACTGCAGTTTCTACACCCTCATCCCACCACCAAGTTACTTAATGACTTGGTGGTCCCCTTGTCCAACCGCATATGACATCAGTAACTCTCAAGAGATTGTTCTTGAGGGCTCTGTACTGTTCATTAATGCCTCAGTCTACGGCTTCCTGTTCAGCCACCACTCTCCTCATCTCGCGATAGAAGGCATCCTTTACTACCTGCTTTTCCAGTTTCCATATTTTCCTCCTAGGTACATAAGTCCTCTTTTTCATCACTCGTTCCTTAAGCACCATATCACAAATCAATAGTTTGTGCTGCTGCACACAATCCTCACTTCCTACAACTTTAACATCCCTCACTAACCTACTATCAGCCCTCCTAACCAGATAATAATCTATCTGACTGCTATTTCGCCCAGACTCATACGTAATTAACCTACTCTCTCTTTTCCTAAAATAGGTGTTGCACACAATCATGTCCGTTGCCTCCCCAAACTCGAGTATCCTTTCCCCTTCCACATTCCTTATACCATATGCACATCCCCCATGTACTCCTTCATAACCTTGAGCTGCATCACCTACATGACCATTTAAGTCCCCTCCCAAAACCACTATCTCATCATCCCGCATACCACCTACTACACGTATTAAACCATCCCAAAATCTTTCTTTCTCTGCTTCATCCAATCCTGCCTGTGGAGCATATGCCGATATAATTGCAGTTATCTTGCTACCGAACAAAATTTTCACTACCAATATCCTATTGCTTACTCTGAAGCACTTTCCACTTGTAGCTCGCCGAAATATGGGGTATTCGTGAACCTCTGATGAACGCCAATAGTGTCTTATGGTTGGCAGTTCACAAATCCCCATAAGAAAGTACAGTCTAAGGAACTAAGCCATTTCCTCTTCGTTGCATAGGTACCAAACATCTAGTGCAGTCCCCAGAAATGCGGCATATTTGTTTGTCTCGACCGTCAGGTAGGTAAGCAACTCCCTGGTAAAAAAAAGTTGGAAGTATTGGAGTGGTGTAGTTGGTGTTGCCACTCTCAAACCTGAGGTTTCAGTGAAAAGGCCAGGACTGGGTGTATATGACCCAGAACTCCAAGTTTCCTCCTGATAGTCACCACCTGGGGAAATGCTTGGCTGTGTACGTTTGTGGTGCACATGGCCCCGAAACAGACGACTACCTCACGGCTGCCTGCCACTACCTCACTTAGGCCCATGCTGCCCTCGTCTTTGTAGTGGGGAGGGAGATGGTGATGATGACTGTGTTGATGATAGCTGGGTGGATGAAGGTTCAGGTGATCCTGGTGATGGAGATGGTTGTGGTGATGGTTGTGATGAAGATGGTTGTGGTGGTGATAGTTGTGGTGAAGATGGTTGTGGTGAAGTTGGTTGTGGTGAAGACGGTTGTGGTGGTGATGGTTGTGGAGGAGATGGTTGTGGAGATGGTTGTGGAGATGGTTGTGGTCCTGCTGCTGCTGCTGATGATGATGTTTGCCTATATTCAGGGGGAATGAAGTCTGAAGGGGACAGTGACTTCCCTGATTTTCCTGGGGAAGATGATATTGAAATATCTTGGATGGGTGGTGAAATGCGGGCAGGTTGAAGTGTGGTGAGAGTGTAGGGTGACTGCGGGGGGAAAGAGGTCAGTGTTTGCAGTGGGGGAGGGGGATGATAAATGGCGATAATGCGGCTCAGTCTCTAGGGTCAGGATGCTTTCAGTTGTGGCAGACCTGACACAAGTGGTGGCAAGAGAGCTGGCAGTGAAGGCAGTGGTGTTGGGGGGGACAGGAATAATGGCAGGGATGGTGGTAGTCTCTGGGAAGGTGATTAAAGTCATCTGAGTGATGACAGTAGGAGTGGTAGTAGCACCAGCAGAGGCAGTGGTGAAAGGACCAGTGGTGAAAGGAATTGTGGTAGTGATGGTGCTACTACCACTCTCTACAGTGCTTATCAAAGCGGCCTTGACCACGGATCTACCCTTATCTCCCATAGGGTCATATTTCACTCTCACTCTCCTGCTCCTCACTCTCATCTCAACATACTGACTTTCCATTTCACTTTCACTGGTTTCTTCACTCTCACTTCCACTGAATAAATATTTCATATATTTTTCCTCCGGCAGGCCCTTGCAAAACATTTTTCTGATTTATATGGTAAAATAGAGAATCGTAAAGTCAGTTTGAAATTTTCAAATCTGCCTCTCTCTGAAAATATATAAGAAACACTTATAAACGTTCCTCACAAGCACACTATACTATATACAACACAATATCACTATACACACGCAAGGGACTGATAGTGCGCTAGTAGCCAAATGCAGGTTTAAATGCCCGGCCGCGCACTCACTCACCCTCCCAGCCTGACTGACGGGACAATACTGAGCTAAATATGGGCCGCTTACCCTTCCGAAAAGCTCCCAGCTGTTGCCATACATTTCTACTGAACCTGGCAACCCTTAGCTTTGACTCAACCAAATTTGATCCAAATCCATCCACAGGAAAAGTTTCTATGACCATTAATAGGGAAATTGCATCATGTTGCATCATCGGTTACTCTTCAGATTGCAAGGGTTATGACTTACATTATCTCATCTTGCGTGAGGGGGTTAATTCAAATACACCAAAAAGCGTCAACAGAATAAGCAAAGAAAATCTTGAAGAGGTCGAGGAGTACATTTACCTGGAGCAAATACTTAAACTAACGAAAGACCAAGATAGCGGAATTAAAAGATGCATTACAGTTTGATGGAAAGTTTTCAGTAAACACAGAGACATCAAGAAAAACAGATTGCCAATAAGTATGAAACGAAAAGCATATAGCGAATGTATGATCCCAGCTATGACATACTAGTGTGGGACCTGGAAACTGACAAAATCAAAGGAAAATCAGTATATTCGTTCTGAACGAGCAATGGAAAGGTCAGTGTTGGAAATATCTTAAAGAGACAGGAAAAGATCAACTTGGGTGCGAGAGAGCAGACTGAAGTCAAAGACACTATAGAAGTTATAAAAGAACAAAATTGGAGGTGTGCAGGTCATGTACCAAGAATAAAGGATAACCAAAAAAGCAAAAGACTAACTGATTGGTCTCCGATAAATCGCAAGCTTAGCCAAAAAAGGCCAGACAGGGAATGGAGAAATGAGATTCAGAAGTTTGCAGGCAAAACATAGCAGAGACTGCCTTAGTCATGGAATTCCTGGAAAAGGATGGGGGAGGCCTTTGCTCAGCAGTTGATTTCCAATGACTGATGATGATGATGATTATATCCCGAATATTATATATATATATATATATATATATATATATATATATATATATATATATATATATATATCAGGTAATCCCTTAATTCATGCGAACTTTTTTCACGCGATTTCGGTTATCCACGAATTTTTCGTACAACAGTTAAAACAAAATTATAGTATTCGAATAAATAATTTTAATATACGAGAAATAAATAAAATATAAACATGCCTACCTGCTGCTCGTGTGCATGCATATGTGTGTGCGTGTGCGTGTGCGTGTGTGAAAAGTCGGTCTACCACGCACCACACAGTCAGTTTGAATCCGACGGTCGAACCGTGTATGACGTGCGAGTCGTTGTTTGCGACTTATTTTTCTGCCTTCCAGTGATTGCTTGCCTTGTTTGCCAACATGGGGCCTAAGCGTAGTGCTAGTGATGCATGTGGTAACACACCAAAATGGACTCGTAAAGTGATGTCACTGACAGAGAAAGTTAAAGTGTTGGGCAAACTTAGGGAAGGAATGTCGGTGACAATTCGCCGTCAGGACGATTCCTTGTCATTTATTTACATATCAGTTTATTTAGCAAGTAGAGTACACTAGTTTTTTACTTATATGAGTTATAAAATCTCCCTGAAAATTAGTTTTTAAAGTATTAATTAATCAATAATAAGTATGTTTATAGAATGACGGGGAATCGTCCAGGGTGCGAATTGTCGTGATGGGGAATCGTCCATGTTTTGACAGTGAATTGACTTGATGGTGAATTGTCTCGGAATCGTATGTTTGGGGTGACTGGGTCAACTCTTCGTACAATTAAGAAGGCAGAACATAGCATACGGGAGGCAGTGAGGGCTAATGCATCAGACTGTGCTAAAGTGTCTCCACCTACGCCTGTGAATTGTCTAGGAACCGTATGTTTGGAGTGAATGAGTCAACTGTTCGTACAATAAAGAAGGCAGAGAATGTAGCATACGGGAGGTAGTGAGGGCTAGTGCACCAGACTGATAGTGTCTCCACCTCTGCCTGTGCTTCTCAGCTTTCAGTGGTAAATTTCTTAAATTTTTGTTATTTTTCATACTTTATGCTAGTTTATTAGGTGTATGTAGTGCATAAACAGTATTATTCAGATGTAATACACTTAATACACATGCGTAATTACGTGCACACATGGGCAGAACGTATACGCGAATTTACCACATAAGCGAAGGGTCTGGGAATGTAACCCTCCTGTGAATTAAGGGATTACCTGTATATATATATATATATATATATATATATATATATGCATTTCAAATATGATTATATGATCAAAGAGATGTGGATTATAGAAACACAGTAAGTAGTCCTAGAATATTATAATTATATATCCATATGGCACATACCTTCAGCTTTCTTCTGATATGTTTGTTGAGCCTTCGTCGAGTACCGTAGGACTTGTGGAGACTTCTGAAGTTGGGTAACGAAGTCTCCACTTTACACTTTCTGACACCCCGTAATATGATTACCAAAGCCTGATATTTTCACTAGAAACACTATTCTATGATATTCAAGTAGTTTGGAATCCATTCTCCAAAAAAATCCCGTGGAAGCAGTGTAATTTACAAGCAAGTACCAGCTTCCCACCTGCGCTCGTTCCCTGCTGGTATTCTGTCATTTATTATTCATAAACATACTCACACTTTATATTCCTAGTACTTTATTACTTATATATATATATATATATATATATATATATATATATATATATATATATATATATATATACAGTATTTATCCATAAATTTCCTTCAGTAATAGTAGGTTATTTTCACTCCAGACATTCATTTTCTCATTCAGTAAACTAGCGCAGAGAGCAAAGCTTTCATTTTCACTGTCATTCTCCAAGTATTTGTACTCATATTCTTATATTAGTAATTATTGACATTTCTATTTACATTTTCCATTTTATTTACATTATTTACATTTCTATTTTATTTACACTATGTTATACACTGTCACTTCCAGTAATAAAGGACTCCTTTCCCTTGGAGCCAGGATGAACTTGGGACACTGAAGCACTCGTACTGGGAGTTTAACATCATTTCTTCCATTGGCTCATCACACGATTCACCAGAAAGATTGTAGTTACTGTCCATCATTATCATGGATAAATTAGCCAGTTCACGTTCCACAGCAGAGTCACTTAGTCCTTTACCCCTTCTCACACGAGGTTTTGTAGGGGTAGACGTCACAGGGCCCTCTAGATGTGGCGGAAATGGAGGGGCGTGAGTGCAACATGGTTTCACCTCAAGAAACAACACTGAACTGAATGACGAGGCATATATGGGGCCGCCAAGGGTTGACAACATCAGCATGGTGACAGCTGCTAATTCATATGCTGTCAAATGATTGGCAGGAAATCTAGACAATACATAATAAATTAGGTAGTTCCAGGTGAATGTAAATATCACTTAGGCTTCTCCCTTCCTTTCTTATGTATATATTTATTATGACAACAGGTCATATGGCATAATTCAAGGGGCAGTAAACAGGGAAAATTAGCAAACAAGTGCATGTGGAGTGTTACCAGGTGATAATTGGTCATTTCCAGGTGTATGGCACTGTCAATTACCTGTTTTCTTTTATATATATATACTATTTTGTATAAGAATAGGCCATAGGGCTCATTTCGATGGATGAAATGAGTGGAAAAATCCGGGCAAGCTTTGCATAGTGCAGCGCAGCTGGGGCAGGTGGAAGAAGAGGGTAATGGAGGGGAGGTAGGGAGAGGAGTCAAGAACGGGGAGAAATGGCTAAATTGTCAACAATGGATGGTACAAGCAACCACTTGAGGGCCCGGGCGATTTCAAAATAACACAGAATCGCAAAAGTGATACCCCGCGGTATGATCCATTGCACCCGAGCATCACGAAAGTGACGCCCCGCAGTTAAGGGGTTAATGTCTTCAATGGTGAGTGTGGAAAACTCTGAATATGGATCACTTCAAATTTTATATCATATGTCTCTCATCTTCTGGTCTGCTATCATGCCTCAGTTAGTCTACCGAGTACATTACTGAATGGAGAAAGAAGACGTTGATTTAGGAATGCAGGAGATGCTCCAGCGATGTACGGTAACTTGTAGAGAAGTTATGTTAATGAAAACTGCATGACCATAATGTGAGCACAAGGAGTAGTTTTTGGCTTCCAATTTAGGATGCAAAAACATTGAGGGATAGGCAGTGAATAAAAAAAAATAAAAAAAAATAGGTTATCACCTGCAGTGTCTGGTTAACAATGTTGATTACTAAGCCACATTATTAGTTTATGATTAGTGAAGACAAATGAGTTAACGTCATTGCATAAATATTATAATGTAAAGAAAAGCACTGTTACATAAACAGCGGCTTTGTCCAAACAATAATGGAGTAGATTAAAAAAAACGATTTTCAACCTCCTTCTAGGTGGACAGTTAGTCTTCAAATTTCTTGAGGCTTCCCAATGACGAGCAAGATCTACTGACATTAGCCACATATACATAAATATGTTCCCCTCCGTTATTTAACAGTAAAAACGTCGAGGTATTAGGGTTTCTTCAAAACTGTGCAGTTTCTGGAGAAAAACATGGATTTTTTAAAAAACAAAATACTACCTTTTTGCTGGGGAGGAAGAATCAAAATTAATGACGATCACATCGTTCATGGAGAATATCCAGTGTGCTGCAAGGAGATCTAGAACATCTTGCTTAGTCACCCGAGTTACCACCAGCATCTTCGTTGACTGCTTCAAGAGGCGACCAGTGAGGGACCCTTTGGCAAAGGTGGTGAGGAAGGCTGGGTCGTCACTCACCACCACCATCGTCACACACCATGACACCTGCCGCACCTGGTAATGTAACCATCCTATATGTTATCTGAAACACGTCACCTACTCGCTTCAGCAGCAATGTGAGATGACGCACTTGCCTTAGCAATTTTGTTGGACTGTCATATCTAAACTTCACCAATAATGCGAGATAACAAACCCACCTCAGCAGTAATGCAACAGACAAAGCCGCCTTAGCAGTAATGCAAAAGCGACCTACCCACATCAGCAGTAATAAATGACAGTGGCCTACCTGGCGAGCCTGGGAAATGGCCCGGGAAAGCTGTGCCTGCGTCACGTTAACGTCCTGGCCATCCACACCCACCACGAATGCAGCCACTCCCATACCAACATTGTCTGTCTGACCAAAGACATTGGTTATCAAATATGAAAAATGGCAGTTTATTCAGTTAACCACACTTCAAGTGTTGTACACACACAGTCACTTGGCGCCAGAATCAGTACACTGCCAGCATTAATTTAAATGAAAATACCCATGATATATCGTAATGCCTCTAATTTTTTCTGCCTAATGATGTTTGTGTTGCTGTACAATAGTTTCGTATTTTCATAACTTTCCTCTTATTGCTGCCTTATTTTGGTATTGTGTACTTGACAAGTTTTCCATAATTTCACGCTTCACAGCAAGTCAATGCCTCGACCCTGCACACTCAGTTCAGAGCTAACTTGTACTTACTCTATTTGGGGCAGCTTTGTGTGATGTTGGTATAATTTTTGCGGTAAAAGTGGGTCTCTCACATCATAGTAGTAAAATTCTTTATTTTTCATTGGGAGGAAGATAGGGATCAGGTGATTTTTTTTTTCTTTCAAATAACCAATCATCAAGGGTTGGCCTGCATTTCTGCTTCCTGTTACTCATATCTTGTTATTTCCTTTACACTTATCTAAGCACGCATCCTGCATTTGCTATCAAACACTATTTTATCCAAAAACTTTCATGGGAGTTCACCTTCAAACATAAGATTTTATAGTATTTCTTATTTGAACTTACAAAATAACATAAGATTTAAATAAAACCTCAGATAACGTTCTCCCTATGTGTCAAGTGGGGTTGGTGGATGATTAGTGCCCCCTTCCTGTAAAACAATTAACTCTAAGCCGTTGGCCACCCCGTTTGGGATACATGGCATCTGGCAATGAATGAATGAAAAAAATTAATCATATTGTGCTGTTAAGCGTCTCTGACGATTTTACCGATATTAGTGAAAGAGTTAAAGCTATCTAAGCACCCAGCTATAGCTCCACTTTGCAAAGAAAGTGCTAAGAAAAGATAAATATTAACTTCTAGATTAAAAGTAAAAATTATATTCCAGCAATCCTCCTCCCAAATAGGTAAACATTCAGAGACAAAGTATGATATTGGATATTTCGTCTCGGCGATTTCGCTCCTGGATATTTCGTCTCAGTGAGTCCGCTCCAACAATAATTAGAGTAACTTGTCTTCCAGTGTTAATATCACTATAGTTCATTAATATAAGAAGAAAAGTTACATTGCACATACAAATACCGTATGGTATGATGAACGCTTATACCAATGAGACGAATGCATACCTACCTGAAGTGTTGTGTAGGTACTCTTGACATCATGGGGAAGGGTTTTAGTGATAAATAATTGAAATCCATTAACTTTGATATTTTCCTTGATATTTGTTAGAATGATTTTTGCTACAATAAAGCTGCAAACGGTAATTACTTTTTATTCGAGAAAGAAACTTCTGCGAGACCAAAGTGATGAAACAGGAAGTCTGCAAGATAATTTCTTAGTGGAGACCTAACACCAGATCTTCGACCCCCGAACCTGATTTTCCGGTTCCACATGGGGCCGATGGCCCCCACTGCAGAGATGCCCGGCAAAGTCAGGCATCTCCACTATTATATATATATATATATATATATATATATATATATATATATATATATATATATATATATATATATACACTAATAAAACCCAAATCAACATGGGAACCAAATACTATTTGAAATTCTACTCTCGATGCTGCAGTTGATTTCCTAAGGCTGAGTCGATCTACTACCACCAGACAGAACAGTAAACCTAAGTCTAATTTAATACCTGGTGAACAAAAAGCTATAAAAGCCCTTAAGAACTGCATTAACGTCGTTATTAAAGAATCTGATAAAGGGTCAGCTGTTGTACTAACGGATATATCATTCTATGAAGAAAAGATGATGGATATTTTAAAGTATCAGGATACATATGAAAAGGTACCCAAAAATATTTACCATAAAGCAATGAATTAAAAAAAAAAAAGGTAATTAATAATTATAAGGATACGCTAAATAAATATGAAGATAATTACTCAACCAACTTTAAATATAAGAGAAGCTTATTTTACGGTTTACCAAAAGTGTATAAGCCCAAACTGATCACTGATCACTGATCAAATTATACAGAAGTGATCTCATTTACAAACCCTGTAGACCTTAAAATTAGACCAATTATTGCGGGACCAGCTTGCCCTACCCACCATCTCAGTCACTTCCTAGACATAATACAGCAGTCCTTTCTTAAATATATACCTTCATATATTAAAAACAATTTTGACTTTTTTTTAACAAGATTCCTGTTAATTAGATAATAATGAAATTTATGTAACTCTTGAATGTGGTAGGTGGTGGCGACCATTATCCACTCACTTGATGTAGTGCTGCCTTCTTCTGCCTTAGCCTTTATCATTCTTTTTATGTGCCTGCCCTCCTCTCTTCCTATTTTCCCCATCTTTTCTGTCACTTCTTATTGCTTTTCCTTCCTTTACATGTGGCATTACATTGAGTGACAAGCCAAATAGTTTCCAGTAAGACAAGAAACCATTTACAGCGCTGGGCGGTAACCAAATAACCATACGTGCTCCGTACGTATCAACAAGTGGGTTGGTGGAGGGTTACTGCCCCTCCCCGTAAAACAAATAACTCAAAGTCAAATGGCCACCCCTTACGGGGTGGCTTCTGGCAATAGATAGATAGATAGATAGATGTGGTAAATCTATATAGCAATATTCGCCATGAACTTGGATATGAAGCTATCACTTATTGGATTGACGAACACTGTGATAATACAAACCTACTAAAGGAAGGATGCAGTTTAATTTTGGAAAATAACTTTCGAATTTAATGGGCAAAAATACCCCAAGTATCTGGAAAAGCAATGGGGACAATATTTCCACCAAATTATGCCAATCTTGTGTTGGGTTACTTGAAAACACCTTATATTCTCAAGTGCCATCACATTTTGGTAAAACAATAGCAGATAAAATGAAAATGAAATATGTGCGATACCTGGACGATATCTTTATGATTTGGGATGAGAGATGGACATTTCTCAACAATCATAATGATCATGAATAACCTGGACCCCAAACCAACATTTATATGTGACACAAGTGGAGACATGGTCACTTTCCCAGACATAAAACTCATTAAGCAGGATACGAAAAAAATTACTGACATTCATTACAAGGAAACTGATACAAAACATTATCTAACGTACAGTTCTAATCACCCCAGACACATAAAAAACAGCATACCATTTAATTTAGCACGAAGGATATGCACAACAGTTTCAGAATCTGAGTTAAAAGAAACAAGATTAAGTGAACTGAAAAATTTTCTTTAGCAAAGTGGATATCCCAAAAGTATAATAAAAGATGACACAGAAAGAGCAAAACAAATATCCATAGGCAACCCTCAGAGCTCCAGTAATAAAGAAACAGCCAATGATATTCATATAATACCATATATAACAACCGAAAACCCAAATTATGATCATCACTTTAAAGTCTCATGTACAATTAATGTTCTTAACAAGACACCCGAAACAGAAGAAATTACAAAGATGTCTCCTTAGTTAAAGCGACAACCAGGTAATCTAAAAATAAATTTAACAAGGGCTAGGTTTAATAATATATCTAGTTTCAAAGTGATGAGAAGGGTGGGTGGTGAACTGAATGAAAGGAAGCCAATGATTGATTATGTGTGTGTGGATGAAAGGATGCGAAGATGTGTAAAGGATGCAAGAGTGTATAGAGGTTGGGGGAGTGGACTTTCTGACCACTACTTGGTGGTGGCCAGAATTAGGATGCAAGTGAGGTGGAGGAATAGAAGAAGGGAAAGACGAGAGGAAGGAGTAGTTGCAAGGAGAGTGGAAAGGTTACAAAAGGATGAGAAAAAGGCAGAGTATAAGAGAGAAGTGGAGGAACGTTTGGGCAAATATGAATTGGAGCAGATGAGAGACGTGGAAGGTGTGTGTAAGATATTTACAGAAGAAATATGTGCAACATGTGATGTGGTGTGTGGAAGGAAGAGAAGACGGAGGGGGGTGCAAGGAACAGCGTGGTGGACTGAAGAGGTGAAACAGGCTGTGGCACAAAAGAAGAAAGCATACAATGAATGGATGAGAAATAGGGGCGTGGAAGAAGTTGAGAGGCGGAAGAGAGAGTTATATGTGGAAAGGAAGAGAGAGGTGAAAAGATTAGTAAGAGAGACTAAGAAGAGAGTGGATGAGGAATTTGGAAGGAATTTGAGTGTAAAGTGGAGGGACTGTAAGAAAATGTTCTGGAGAGAAGTGAAAAGAGTAAGACAGGGAGGAAGGGAAGTTAGCAGGGGAGTGAAAGATAAAAATGGTAGATTACTAGTGGAGAAGGGAGAAAAAGTGAGCAGATGGAGAGAACACTTTAAGGAATTGTTGAACGTAGAGGATGGAAGTAATGCGAGTATAAGTGGCTGGGGAATGGCTGGGAGAAGGAGGGAGGTGAGAAGACAGGAAGAAATCAGTAGGATAGAAGTTGTGGAAGCAATAAAGGAAGTTAAATCGGGGAAAGCCCTAGGAATTGATGGAGTGTGTGGTGAAATGCTGAAGCATGGGGGAGAGATAGTAGTAGAATGGATGTGGAAGATGTGCAGATTGGCCTGGGAGGAAGGTAGAGTCCCGGAGGATTGGAAGTCAGGTATAATTATTCCCTTGTACAAAGGAAAAGGGGAAAAAGAAGTGTGTGGTAATCACAGGGGCATTTGTCTTCTTAGTATAATAGGAAAAGTGTATGGTAGGATACTTATTGACAGAGTTAGAGAAAGAACAGAGAAATTAGTTGGAGAAGAACAGGGAGGCTTTAGGAAGGGAAGAGGTTGTGTAGATCAGATATTCATTCTTAGATCTTTAGTGGAAAAGTTTCTAGAGAAGGGAAAGAAGTTGTGTGCGGCTTTCATGGATTTGGAGAAAGCATATGACATGGTGGATAGGCAAGGATTGTGGAAAGTGTTAAGAATATATGGAGTAGATAGGAAGTTGTTGAATGCTGTGAAGAGTATGTACGATGGTGCGAAGGCTGCAGTGCATGTGGATGGTGAACTAAGTGAATTTTTCTCTTTGAAAGTTGGTTTGAAACAGGGATGTGTCATGTCTCCATGGTTGTTCAATCTGTACATGGATGAGGTAATAAAAGAGGTACAAGGTAGGGTAGTGGATGTTGGAGTGGCCCTGGTGAGAGAGGAAACTCCCTGTACTGTTGTTTGCAGATGATACTGTGTTGTTGAGTGAAGACGAAGAGGAGCTGCAAGGCTTGGCGGATGAGTTTGAGAGAGTGTGTAAGAAACGGAACCTAAAGGTGAATGTAGGGAAGAGTAAAGTGATGGTCTTTGAGAGAGGTGAAGTTAGTGAATGTACAGCGAGGTTAGATGGTGAGGAATTGGAAAATGTGAGTACGTTTAAGTATTTGGGTAGTGTGATGAGTAAGGATGGAGGTTTGGAGGGTGAAGTGCTTGAAAGGGTACAGCAGGGAAGAAAGGTTGCTGGTTCATTGAAAGCAGTGATAAGAAACAGGGAAGTGAGCATGGAAGTGAAAAAGTTACTACATGACAGTATTGTGATACCAACTCTAACGTACGGAAGTGAAGCTTGGACATTGTTGGAAGGACACAAGTCAAGAGTGAGAGCAGTGGAAATGAGTTATTTAAGAGGAGCCTGTGGAGTCACGTGGAGAGACAGGCTGACGAATGAGGATATAAATGAGCGTTGTGGTGTGGATGTGGATGTGATAGGAAGTGTTATGAGGAACACACTGAGGTGGTTTGGCCATGTGGAGAGGATGGAGGGTGAAAGACTGACGAAGAGAGTGTATGTGAGTGAGGTGGAGGGAGGAAGAGGGAGGGGGAGGCCGAGGATGAGATGGAGGGATGGAGTGGAGAGGTATATGAGAGAGGGGGGTGTGAGTTGGGAGCAGGGCAGTGAAATGGCAGGGGACAGGGCGACTTGGAGGCGATTTGTTTGTGGCCACCCCAAACGGGATTGAGGCGTCCGGCAATAGATAGATAGATAGATAGTTTCAAAGCGAAGAAATGTGAAGACAAAAAATGTTAACTCTTCATGGAAATAATTGAAGGCAGCCAATTTACTTTTTCCAGTGCCAACTATACATTCCAAATTCACGAAAACATGGGATGCTCGACACAAAACTGCATTTATGTATTTCGCTGCAGCAGATGCAAAGAGATTTATTTAGGCAATACCTCAAATCTCCGGCTCCGTACAAACCTCCATAGCGATCGTGTCAATGACAATAATGGTTTATAAGTTAATGCTCACATAGGTAAATGTGGATTTAAGTTTTTTCTAAAGTTCAATATTGTGCCCTTCTATAAAGTAAAAAAGGATGATCTTACATTAAGAAAATCAAAGGAAAAATATTTAATAAATATATTTAAACCACTACTGAATAGAGATCTATGATACACCGACCAATTTACAGCTTCAAAAAACGAGCCTCTTTTGATTTTCGAAAGTGGGGCATCTGAACCTTCACAAAGCTCGAAAAGAAACTGACAACAATGGGCACTTCATAACAAATATTAGTGGCTATCAATCACTTATTGGAAGCACACCTTGTCTTGGGACACTATTTTTATAACTGATGATCTAGGAAACTAGAGAAATGCGATTTAATTAACTTTGATTTTATTTTACAATATACAGTTTTAGTACATGCCTCCTCTTTGTATGCATGCTGTCGGTTTTCTAATAAAAGGCAACAGTCTGCACACATTTCCATACATACAGTATATTTCCCCACAAGAGTTATGTTTTCATACCTTATTAGAATATATATATATATATATATATATATATATATATATATATATATTTTCCTTTCTCATATCCTCTGACTAATGCAAGAAAGCCTTGGTTTAATCACACTTGTTCTAATGCTGTCCGCAACAAGGAGAGGGCCTACAAAAGGTACCGGAGCCAACCCACCCCTGAATCACATCATCTTTACGTTTCTGCCCGGAATCGTGCTAAGTCTGTTCTTCGCTCTACTAAAAATAATTTCATCCATACTAAATGCTCTTAACTCTCCAACTCGAATTCTTCCCGATCCTTCTGGCATCTTGCCAAAAATCTTTCTAACAACTTTACCTCATCATCTTTCCCTCCTCTTTTCTGCTCTGATGGTTCTGCAGCTATTTCTTCTACTGATAAAGCAGATCTCTTCGCACAGACTTTCTCCTCCAATTCTACCTTAGACGATTCCGGTGCTGTTCCTCCATCACTTCCCCCCTCTGACTTCCTCATGGCTGACATTAAAATTTCTTCAGCTGATGTATTTTCTGCCATCACTGGCCTTAGTATTAACAAGGCATATGGGCCTGATGGGGTCCCTCCTGTTGTTCTCAAGAACTGTGCTTCTGTGCTTACACCCTGCCTAGGCAAACTCTTTCGCCTTAGTCTGTCAACTTGTACCTTTCCTTCTTCCTGGAAGTTTGCTCTCATTCAGCCAGTCCCAAAGAAGGGTGACCACTCCCAACCCTCCAACTATCGTCCAATTGCTTTAACGTCCTGTATTTCAAAAGTTTTCGAGTCAATTCTTAATAGAAAAATTTTAAGGCATCTTTCCTATCACAACCTTCTTTCCGATCGTCAGTATGGGTTCCGTCAGGGACGCTCCACTGGCGATCTTCTCACCTACCTTTCAAACTCCTGGTCATCCTCCTTTCGGGACTTTGGCGAAAGCTTTGCCATTGCACTTGACATCTCAAAGGCTTTCGATCGAGTCTGGCATAAATCTTTAATTTCCAAACTGCCCTCCTACGGTTTCTATCCTTCTATCTGTGCCTTCATCGCTAGCTTCCTTTCTGGTCGTTCTATAGCCGTTGTTGTAGACGGCCATCGTCCTTCTCCTAGATCTATCAACAGTGGTGTTCCTCAGGGCTCTGTCCTATCACCAACTCTCTTCCTTTTATTCATCAATGATCTTCTAAGCTGTACATCTAACCCTATCCACTCATACGCTGATGACCCACCCTTCACCTTTCCATTCGGTTCCCGCAACGCCCATCTCAACAGTTACTTCAACAAGCAAGGGATGAGGCTGTGGCACACCTAATGTCTGATTTGGCTCGTATCTCTGACTGGGGTAAAAATAATATGGTTGTCTTTAATGCATCTAAGACTCAGTTCTTACACCTATCAACCCGACAAAGTCTTCCACAGGTATACCCACTAATGTTTAATAATATTCAGCTTAATCCTGCATCATCCTTCAACATGCTTGGGGTTTCATTTACTCGGGACTTATCTAGGAAAGATCATATTACATCTCTTGTAAAATCTGCTTCCAAGAGATTGGGTGTGCTAAGCCGACTTCGCTCTTTCTTTACCCCTGCGCAATTGTTGACTCTATATAGGGGTTTTATCCGCCCCTGTGTGGAGTACAACTCTCATGTGTGGGGAGGCTCCCCACATACAGCTCTTCTCAATAGGGTGGAGTCAAAGGCTTTTCATCTCATTAACTCTCCTCTTCTTACTGACTCCCTTCAACCTCTGTCTCTTTGCCGCACTGTTGCATCTTTATCTCTTTTCTATCGCTACTTTAATGGTCACTGCTCCTCTGAACTGTCTGCTTGCATTCCTCCACCTCTACGACGGGCGCGTAGCACCCGTCTGGCAGCAAACTCTCATCCTTTTTCTGTCCAACTCTCTAATGCAAGAGTTAACCGTTACTCCCAGTCTTTCATTTATGCAACAGGTCAGCTCTGGAACTGTCTCCCTCTGTCTGTATTTCCTGCTGCCTATGATCTCCAGTCTTTCAAACGCAGTGTGTCCAGGCATCTCAAAATGATCGGATCTTGAATTTGGCTCTATACTGTATTTTGTTTTTCTCTTGGAGGGAACTGTTACTGCGGGCTCATGGCCTTTGGCTCCTTCTTCCTCGCATAAATATATATATATATATATATATATATATATATATATATATATATATATATATATATATTATACTGCTATACACACACACACACACGCACACACACACACACACACACACACACACACACACACACACACACACACACACACATCCGCCCCACTCCCAGTGACGACTCATCGAGCTGCCTGGAACCAGGACTCCTTTCTTCATTTCTGCAAGATTCACAGCCTTTTCTCTAAATTACTTTCTATTGAACACCGCCTCTTCTCCTCTAAACCTCAGCGACTTTTCATAACTGAGACTCACCTGTAAAAAGGCAACTGATAGAAAACCTTTTCTGCATCCTCCAACTTTATACTCATTTCAAAGCCAAAGGTGGTTGTTGTGTATATGTACGCAACGACTTACCTTGCTCCCGTGTTCCTGGTCTTGATTCTTCTGAATTCTCTACACTCTGACTTCAGCTTTCTTGTTATTCTCTGACTAAATGTATATGTGCTGTTTACTTACCAATTCTACTGACTATGAAAAATTCTTCGACTATCTTACTTCTACAATGGAACACATCCTATCCATTTCTCCTTTCTCTGAAATATCCATTCTAGGAGATTTCAGTGTTCACCACCACATTTGAATCTCCTTTCCTTTACTGATTCAACTGGTGAACAAGCCTACATCTTTTCTATCCTTAATGACCTAGTGCAGCTTATACAGAGCCCTACCCGTATCCTTGACCGCCTTGAAGAGTTCCAACATACTTGACCTCTCTCTTTCAACTGATCCTTCAGCTTACACTGTTACTCTTTCCTCTTCATTGGGTTCCACCGATCACACCCTTATTAGCTTAACCCGTGGATTGGGCAATTGTCCTTTTTTGTCCCACCCCATGGTGTGCAAAAAACAAAGGAAATTTTTTTTTTTTAGTTTTTGTTTATTATAAACTTGAAGATAAACATCCAGGGCATCATGTGGTGAAAAGAAAAAAAAATCTTTCTCTCCCTCTCTCCATCTTTGCGTAGGGCCATGCGTAACTTTACTTACGAGAGTAGTGAAGAAAAAAAATATTAAAAATATTTGTTTTTGCTTTTGTTTTTTATAAACTCTAAGATACATACCCAGGGCATCATCTGGTGAAAATAAAAAAATCTCTCTCTCTCTTCGTCTTTGGGTAGGGCCATTGCTTAAGTTTGAGTAGTGGTGGAGTTGTTTACGGTGATGCATGGCCACCACAGCCTGAGCTGTGCTCGCAACTCAATGCCACCCAGCCTGAACTGTGGCTTGCAACCCATGGGTTAACCAGTCCTAGTGCTCCAGTAAGGCTGGTGGACCCTCCAAAGAAACGTAGGTTGTGTCACTTCGGAGCTGCTGATTGTGGTGCCCTCAGGCAGTACTTTGACACTCTCTTAAATGGTTATTGCTTTCATGGCCGGAAGCCATCTGAGTTTGCCTTGTGGGTTACGTAGGTTCTTCTCTCGGACGTGGACACATACATTCCCTTCTCATATCCTTTGACTAATGCAAGGAGAGGGCCTATAAAAGGTACCAAAGCCAACCCACTCCTGAATCATCTTTTTTATGTTCCTGCCCAGAATCGTGCTAAGTCTATTCTTTGCTCTGCTAAAAGTAATTTTATCCACACTAAATGCTCTCAACTCTCCACCTTGAATTATTCCTGCTCCTTCTGGCACCTTGCCAAAAACCTTTCTGACAACTTTACATCATCCTTCTCTCCTCATTTCTGCTCTGATGGCTATGTACCTATTTCTTCTATTAATGAAGCAGTTCTCTTCACTCAGACTTTCTCCTCCAATTCCACCTTAGACGACTCCGGTGCTGTTCTTCCATCACTTCCCACCTCTGACTTCCTCATGGCTGACATTAAAATTTCTTCAGCTGATGTATTTACTTCCATCACTGGCCTCAGTACTAACAGGCATATGGGTCTGATGGAGTCGCTCCTTTTGTCCTTAAGAACTGTGCTTCTGTGCTTAAACCCTGCCTAGGTAAACTCTTTCGCCTTTGTCTGTCAACTTGTATCTTTCCCTCTTGCTGGAAGTTTGCTTTCATTCAGTCAGTCCCAAAGAAGGGTGACCATTCCCAACCCTGTAACTATCTCCCAATTGCTTTAACATCCTGTGTCTAAAATGTTTTTGAGTCTTTTACTAACAGAATAATTTTAAACCATTTTTATTATCATAACCTTCTTTATGATCGTCAGTATCGGTTCCGCCTGGGACGCTCCACATTTCGGGACTTTGGCGAAGGCCTTGCCATTGCACTTGACATCTCAAAGGCTTTCGATCGAGTCTAGCATAAATCTCTGATTTCCAAACTGACCTCTTACAGTTTCCATCCTTCTATATGTGCCTTTATCTATAGCTTCATTTCTGGTAGTTCTATGGCTGGTCTTGTAGACGGCCATCGTTCTTCTCCTAGATTTATCAACAGTGGTGTTCCTCAGGGCTCTGTCCTATCACCAACTGTCTTCCTTTTATTCATCAATGACCTTCTAAGCTGCACATCTAACCCTATCCACTCATACGCTGATGATTCCACCCTTCACCTTTCCATTCAGTTCTCGCAACGTCCATCTCTGCAGTTACTTCAACAAACAAGGGATGAAGCTATGGCACACCTAATGTCTGACTTGGCTCGTATCTCTGGCTGGGGGTAAACATAATATTGTTGTTTTTAGTGCATCAACAACTTAGTTCTTTCACCTATCAACTCGACAAAATCTTCCACGTGAGCATCACTATTATTTAATAATATCCAGCTTAATCCTGCATCATCCTTAAAAATAATCGGAGTTTCATTCTCTCTGGATTTATCTTGGAGAGATCGTATTACATCTCTTATAAAATCTGCTTCCAATAGATTAGCTGTTCTTTGCCGACCCTGTACCTTCTTTTCCCCTGCATAGTGGTTGACTTTATACATGGGTCTTATTCGTCCCTGCGTAGAGTACAACTCTCATATATTGGGAGGCTCCCCACAAAGAGCTCCTCTCAATAGGGTGGAGTCAAAGGCTTTTTGTCTCATTAACGCTCC